>NW_020271519.1:867903-1492980 GCF_002803265.2 Melanaphis sacchari | reverse complement strand
CTGGCGGGCGCATACGAAATGACCTGGCACCTCATCGTGATCTTTGGGCGTAGTGTCGCGACCCGCAGCTGCGTTTGTGCAGACCGGCGGCGTTCGTCTCGAACGAGCTGCAGATGCAGCTTCGGCGGCCGCGCCGTTTTCTCGGCGTACACGTACAACACACCTGTGGCGATTACGGTGGCGACGGTGGGGAATTTCGGGCGGCAATTTCACGGTGGCGGCGACGGATTCGCTGGACGGCACGCACGGAGGCGGACGCGAATAAAACACCGGCCTGCCAGAGCGGTGTCGCGCTTGCATACTATTATTATTATTATCATCGTCGTCGTCATCATCATCATTATTATTGCTATCGTTATTGCGTTGCCGCCGCCGCAGCGGTACGCGCTGCGACCCAAAAATAAATTCCGTGTGTGGGTCAGTCCGTCGTCATCGGTCCGCGCGCCCTAACCACGTTTGGACCCGTTCCCGCTAAGTCCCCGCGCGCGGTATCGCGCGAGTCGAAACACGGGCCCGAAGGGGACGGACGCGGCGTACCGGGGTTTTCCTCGCCACATTGCGCGTTGCACTGCAGTTTTCCGTTTTCCGAGCGTATACGGACATGACCGCCCGGGGACCGGTAGGCACCAGCCGCGGTGCGATTTCCTCGCAGTAAATAACGTTCGCAATACGGCGACCGCGCGACAACAATTATTGTTACACGTACGGTGGTTATTATGGGCAACAAATGCTGCAAAAACCAGTCGTCCACGTACAGCAGCGCCAACGCGACCATCAAGTCGTTCTCGTCGTACAACTCTTCGATCGTCCGGTAAGTGCGAGCCTTTGTTCGGGATATGCACCGGTTCAGTGACAGATTTGGGTTTCGCGTGGCCTTTGCGTTTCGAAATAATATAGGTACATACTACCGGCTATTTCGCGACACCAACGACCGTCACTTGCGTGTAGGTATCTGCCGGGCGCAGACGCGTTATGTTACCCGATAACGAGAGATATCGTGCGAGAGACGAGTAGAAACGTTTTTCACGTTTTCTCCGCGGGGACAGCAAATTTGAGTTTACTGCGATAAACTGTTTTTACCGTTATATTAGTTTTATGCGTTGTACGCGCTTTATAGAGTTTCCTTAGAACCGGAAATGGAGAATGGTTTTAAAAGGGCTCAAAACGATAATCGGTTAGAAATTTGAATACACATACTACGTCTCACTTTATAATACTATATAAACGTAGTATTTAGCGATCAAAAGTCGCAAGACAAAATTTGTCTAAAAATATATCATTGAGCTAGATAAATTCGTTTTTGGAATGAATCCGACAGTGCTGACAATTACAAAAGAGTTTCAAATAACGATGGTTGTTTTCAAAATTGAGCGAAGCTGCTTTTAATTTTAAATAAGTACCTACTGATGAAATTCTTAGATTTCTCTTTTAAACTACCTATACTTAAGTTATAATTTACCTATAGGACAATACGATGTATTTATCATACATTTTTGTTGTATTTTAAATAATACAGTTTTGTGTTTATTTATTTATCTATTTTTAGTCATATAATTATTACGATTATATGAATATAATATGCTAAAATAAAATGTAAAATATTTAAAACTTTTTAAATAAAAAGTCCCTGTTATTATTGAAATTTATAACATTAAGTCGTTTATATGTCAACGGGACAGTGTATAGAAGGTGTCATTTAAAAAAAAAAATTTAAACTTTTTTTGATTAGCTTGAAATCAAAATGAATAAATTAACAAATCCAGATGCTATATTGTTTGCACTCGTCCAACTGTAGTAACATCTTGATTTGTAGACTGTAGGCAGCGAAAATGTACAATTTATAATGTAGAGTGTAGACAGAAATATAATTCAAACAACCGATTCAAGCGGCAACAGCTCCGCGCCAATGTGAAACGCCTGTTTACTATTTACGAACCATGTGAGAAATCAGTTTTTTAATGCAATATGTGTTCACGAAACGATGAACAAACTGTTTTTGTGTATTTTAATTTTGGAGGAGGGAGGGTCAAAGAAACGATTTTTTTCGATTGATTTATACAAATCACTTATCATTTAGATTCTGAGGAGTTAGATAAATATATTGTTTTTTAATATTATTTTACTTTTTGTGGCCACTATATATTTAATATTTATATTATATTGAATATTAAAAATATTTTTTAAAAGTTGAAATTTGAAAATTATAATGTTTTTGAATATGCCTAATAATTTTGTCGTTTCTAGATTTGTTATAGATTTTTAATTATTATTATTCTTAATATTATGTATATATTTTAATATTGTAAAAATAAAAAATGTTTCATGTTAATAGTATAATAATTATTGTTATAGATAAAAGGACTAATTTGGAAATGTGAGGTTGATTTAGTCTACTACTTTAACATATATTTTCACTTTTATTGTTATTCGTGAATTTATACTTCAAAGTTTAAACACTAACAACTTATAAATAAATGAATTAATATTTGTTATTATAAAGTTAACATATTGTATGAAAAAAATATTTGGTTAAAGGTTGTAAATTTAAAAAATATTAATATTCTTAAATTAGGTAGACAACCTGAAAAAAATTTATTTTATAATAAATTACAGTATAGACTATTTATTTATAATTACACGTACTCATATATTTCTTTTATATCAACCGCAAAAACTATTATTTTCGAAATATTTATTTGAACCTCACTAATAATTTTAAGTCACGTATTGGATTTGACCTGCTGAAATCTTGGCCTTTTAAAATTGTGCTGGGATGTATTTAATTAAAAACGACTAGGTATCACATACTTTGTAGAGTATTTTGTTTTAGTACTTAGACGAGTATATTTTAGTTTAATAAACTGTGATTTATTTTTAATAATTAATTACTTGTTTTTTTTATTTACGATAGTGTGACATTTATTGTGTATTTGTGTTTTTTTTTTTTTATCATAGACTTTGTAGGCTGGTATGTGCAATATACATTCTTAAAATGCCATTATTTTATACAACCGACATTTTATTTTGTAAGATCAATATTAATTGATCAACAATGATATATTTTATTATTATTATTATTATTGTTATTATTTTATTACTTTATATCTTAATTATTTTTTAAATACTCAACAGCATATATGTTATTAGCCTACTTTAACTTAAAACTAAATACAGGTTTATTTTTTTTAAGCTAATGACAATTTTTATAGTTTTACAATATTACTTATTAGGTTAAATTTTAAGAAAAAATATCATGCGTTCTTTTAGAATTTTCTTTTGAATGCAAAGCTTGTAATAAGTGCTTGCTGTTGGGAAAATTAATTTTTGATAATTTTATGTCTTTTAGTATATTAATTATTTAAAAGATTAGAGAATTTAATAGCTTTTGTGTTTGATTAATGATTTTTTTTCATATGCCATAATACTTACTGTAGTGTTTTAGTTTACACACATTTCGGAATGTTATCGATGTTTGATTAGATCAGTGGATTACACAGTTATGGTTAATAAAAAGTGAAACTGATTTTTTAGGCTTTATTTTTCTATCCATTACATTGTTTTATTTCATGTTTGCACTAGGTAAACTAGTAAATATTAAACAATAAAATACAATTTTGGTTTCTAAATTAATATTAATAATTCTCATAAATTACTATTAAAATATATTTAAACAATTGATTTTCTATGAAAAAATTTCAAATCCGAGTTTGGTTAAAGTAAATTAATATTTTTTTGTATTTAAATTTTAAATTGAGTGAGGATGAAATAATCAACAGACAAATATACATACAATTTATAACTAAATAATTAAATTTGTAGTTTTTTAAGTATAATATTTAAGTGTTTAATACTTAATACATATTAACAACCGCAACATATCGCCGCACTAGAGAAATTGTAGTGAATGGCATTGAATATACTTAGAATTGAAATGAGTTGTAATTTGTATAGGTTTTAGTAATATTGTTCACGTGTAAATAATATATACAGTAATTTGAAATTACGCATTAAATCGCCAAAACATTAAACGATATTGTACTTGACGTTAAATTTTTAAACTTAATGTAGGTAACCGTACTTATGAGTTATAAGGATAATAATATGTATTAATGATGGATTAACGGATTGTGATTTTATTTTATCGAAAAACGCCTACATGTTTATTTTTAAATGTTTTCTTTTGAATATTTTACCTACCTACGTTAATGCTATAAAATGTAATCCGAAGAAATCATTTAGCGAATTAATGTTATACTGGACGTTTTGTTTTAACTATTGAAGGTGTACGTGATGTGAAATTGATATTGTTAATTACAATAGAAACAATATAAATCACCAATTATTAATAATATAAAGACATCACGGAATTCACTATTTACCATATTATACATATTTATATAAAATAAAATATTATACTATATTATAAATAAATTTCTAATTATCTAATTATAATTATTTTATACTCTCATCGAAAGAAATTCAATAAAATATTTTCGAACATCACAAAGTCAACATAATTACGTCTATTAGCGTTTGTAGAATACCTGTTATATAACACGTTTTACGCATTTCGAAGCTTGTTAATTAGCACGTTTTAACTCATTCAATAACAAACTTGCGAATGACTTAACGCAATATATTGCCGTACATTTTGTTTTTAAATAAGTACCTATACAGTCGTGAAACGACATTCTGGTGATATATACTACTGTTACTGTAACAGTTTATACGATTATTAAAGAATACATTTATTCAGTAGGTACATTCCGATTATTATAGTCTCTAGCCAGGCACGTGTAGTTGCCCTTTTGGAATTTGTGGGAATAAAAATAATATATTATTTATACATTAAATATATATATATATATAAATATATGTACGCGCATAACACATTAATCTCCATCTACAGAACAACGATGACGACGACGTTGGCTTGAAAATAGTCTATTTTTAGGAAGAACGCGCAGAATCATAATAATAATTATACTCAGCAGCGGGGACGTCTCTGATCATTGTCACACTTATTTAAATATTTATAAAAACCGTAAACAAACGACTCTTTCGTGGCCTCACGACAATTTACATGGTCTACGGGCTATACTGCTATATAATGTATTATATTTATAAGTACGGTTTTTAATTATTCAATTTTTTTTTTTTTGTCAAATAGGAATGTTGACAAAAAGAAATTTTCTTGCTTTCGTCTAATACACTATTTTTATAATATTATAATATTATTATAGCTATTGAATACATTCCAATCCCGATAAGTATAATAATGAATTAGCTTTGTAAGAAAATGATTCTAAAAAATGCATATCAAATTACCTAGTTTTCTAGTATTTTGTTTAAAGTATCAAATTTAAGCAAATCGTATACTTATATTGTTTCCTATTATATTGAATTTAATAAATTTAATATGTAAATAGTTCAGTTAGACAAATTGAAGGATAAATGTAAATTTTTTTTTTTTCAAAAATGGACGTATGGATGTTACTAAAATAATTTTTCTTTTACATTCGTATTTAAAATATCGTACATAGTAGTTGTAGCAAAAATTATGTTTTTCTTGTTTGAAATTTTCAAACTCATCATCTCATCAAATAAAATTGTTAGTGTATAAATAATATCTATACTGGATATGTTTGATTGACAGATGTTTAACAACGTTCATGTGTTGTAATGATAAAGTCGTTTACATATCGATGGGAAATGTATCCTAAGTCTGGATGCAACTTATAGTCATATAAGTCATATATACTAATGTTAAATATCCAGAATCTTAAATAAAAAATGTTCTTTTTGAGTTAGTTTAAGTTAGATTATTAATACTTGATTTTGTCATTAAATATGTTATCAAATTTTAAATTTTATAATTTTAGTATTAAAAATGTTATTAGACTTATAGCAATGTGTTATACCTATGCTGAGTAGTCAAAATTTAAAAATATGCGAAAATATTAAAATAAAATATAATAACATTTGAAATGATTAATGCGTATTATTATTTGATTATACGTGAAAAGTGATTGCAACCTTTTATAACACTATACTTTCAATACGTTTATATATTATGATAATTGTATGACATAATATATCATATTTTTGTTTTTGTTATTTTGGCTGGCTAGCCGTCGGCTAAGTCAAGAACAACGGTCGTCAATTATTATTGTTGAGGTGGGCCCGTCGTCGTGACAGTTCACGTCATTTGCGATTGGTTCGAGCTACCGCGTTATTTTTAGGTTAGTTTATTTCCGTATATGAGTTTCATTAACGCCTCAGCAACCGGCAGTAGAGAAAATAAGGCGCACACCGTCCCGCGATAATAATGTTGTAGGTATATTAACACAAAAACTCTCGCTACATAATTTATTATTATTATTAAAAAATGCCCAAACAGCCGATAACATGATCGTGTTGTTTTGGTATTTGGTGCGATTGTTGTTGACGGCGTTCCGGAAGCCAAAATCGTAAGTACCTAAATAAATAATAAACACTGATAGATTTATAATAATCGGAGCACAACGCTTACGTTGCCACGTCGTATTTATAAATTTATACATGCATGTCATACCCATTAGGTATTGTGTACTTATTATGCACCTACCTAAATAGTAATGCGTATTAATTGCAATTTTAAATTTAAAAAAATAAATAGTCGTCCTTGACCTCGCTAACGAAAATTTAAACAGAGCCATACAATTTTAGTAGGTACTTTCGTAGAATGTATATTGTACCTATATATACAATTTTACAATATCCAAGATATTTACTACCGATGTTATGGGGAAAAAAAAAATAACCCAATTCTTTACCTACTGCATTTTTTTTAAAAATAATTTAAAATTTTATTTATAGATCTGTTTTGTGCATTTTTAATATGGAATGCTTACCAAGCACGAAATTTGAATAAATTATTTTGGCATAAAAAGTTGTGTCACCACGCAAATAAAATAGCTAATAATATGGATATTATTATGCGTTTTTATTTTTGCTAACTGAAAACTTTTTTTGTCTATAGGTCGGGCGGAAGTCATGCACTCACTTTTGGAACCTCTACTCATGTTGGTGATTCCTTGACCACCCTCACCATGAAGTCGAGTAATCATTCGGATGCCGGAAGTAAAGATTATCGGGGTGGTTCATCGAGCACCGTTGGCCAAGAAGATCTGATTCCAATATTTTTGAGACGCCTTAATGACCTTAATATCAGAGTCGGAACCAGAACTAGGTTTTTGATTGAACTCGAAGACGCTACGGGTGTTCAGGTGAGTATTTTTTATGTGATTGAAAAAAAAAAATATATATATATATATCGTATGATTAATTGCAATTTTCAAATGTACCTATACAATTCGTTTGTTTTTGTTGATATTTGTTGTTGTTCTTTTCAAATAGTTTTTTAAACAATTAACTATGGACAAGTTTTTAAAATTGAAGCTATTCTATTAATTATATCATATTCGGATTTGTATTTTCTATTACATCGTGACGGTGTTAAAGCTATAATATAATATATAGTCTTGTGCACCGTTAATTGTGTCGAATTTTATAAACAAACTCGATGTCGTAGACGAGCCACGTGATGATTTTGTTTTTCGAGTTTAAAAATAGACGACACTCTTCAATGATTAAAACACAATGCATGTGGTCTAAAAAATCTTTTCTTTCAAATCCTAAATCTGTGTCTGATCCTAATGTTCATAAAGCATTAATCGATTTACATTTCACTACTTCTAAAAACAAAGATTAAACTGTGTAATGTGTATTATTGATTATAATTTAAATAAAAATCGTACAATTGACTATTTATACCGATAGCTTATAATTTTCAAAAAAAAAAAACAATAAGCTTACTAACTATTTATTATTACTTACAATAATTTGTATTATTGATTATTATATAAAAAATTCGTACAATTAACTATGATTAGGTACCAAATATTAATTTTATTATTATCTATTTATTTTATTATGCAATAAATAATCATTGTGCAGAGAATTTTCTGGGGATAATAATGTATGTATCTAATGTTTATAGAAAGATTATTTGTTACTATAATTTTATTATTTAAGTCATATAAACTGCGATATTTGTATTATCATTGATTATACAAATATAATAAATTCTATTTTATAATCTATGTTTTTATGAAATGTTTTTTTTTTTTTTTTTTTTTTTTTATTGAACTTAAGCCCGGCAACTAGGGCCATTAGCTGTTTGTAAGGGTTACGTTGTAGGTTGGTACGGTAGGTTGTATTTTTATGATTGTTACGGTTGATAGCAAACACGTGTATGTGTGGCAAGGTTTTTAACCACTATGATCCCGAATGGTCACCCATCCGGGAGCTAGTAGCTGTGGCCGTTACTTACTCTCAGTCGCATTCCGCGACTGGTAGCAGCCAACGCGCCACGCCAAGCCACTATGAAATGTTTTTTAGCATATTTTTCAAATCTCTATATCTCTATAATTTAGGTATTAGTGATCCGTGTTCGTAATATTATGATTTTATTACTGCAATATTTATTATTAATTTTTCATAATTGGGAAAATTACCCAAAACCACGAAGTTGCAAAATATAGATCACTAGGTGGAAGTGAATAATTTATTGGTGTAGCGAAAAAACCATTAGCCTTATTCTAAATTACCAATAAATATTTAAAATTTAGTCATGTCATGTTTAATTTTAGGTTGCCTTACATTTTTATCATGGTTTTTTTTTTTAGGAAATGATTAAAAATCATATGAAATTGCTGTTGATAATTTATTATTATTTATTATTGAGTAGGTTCGTTGGTACCATAACAACGAAGAAGCGAACAGTGAAAGGTACCAATACATTCACGAAGGAGGGTTTTATTGTTTGGACATTGTCCCTGTAACGTTATTCGATGAAGGTCTATGGGTATGCACTGCACAAAACTACGCCGGTAAATCGTCAACCGCTGCTCATTTATCGCTAACTGGTGAGTACGTAAGGTCGTAAGGAAACAATGATTTCCTATTTTTTATCATCTAAATCTTGTCTTATAAATAATACTGCTTTTTTATCACTATTATTCAAAATATCTATGTGAAGAAAAAAGTCTTGTGAATAATCGTTTGAATATTATTTTATACGTTTTATGTTCACTATCATTAGTTTTGTTTTTGCAACCATTTCCTTGCGGTAGTATAAATTATAAAGTACACATTTTTCATAATTTATTTGCTTAATACTTAATGTGAACTAAATATTTATTTTTTACAAATTAATTTGTAGATTCAAAATTAGCATTTAAAATGTTGATAATTTTGGAGTTAAGGTGTTTAAATTATATACATAATTTTGCAAGATTAATAATTATCGCCACAGATACAAATGTTTTTTTTTTTTAATTACTTGATTATAAATAGTTATTATTATTTGTTTTAATAGACTTGTATTAAGTGTTTTTTACAAAATATTAAATCTATGTTACTTATATTATTTTAACGTGATGTTGGCTTATAGTTCCTAAAGCGTTCAAAAAACCAATTTTCGTCGAACAATTGAAAGCTGTGCTGACACAACGCGGAATTGTCTCACTGGAGTGCAAGGTGATCGGCGTCCCGACGCCTAAGTTACGATGGTACAAAGACGACAAGGAGATCAAAGCCGGCGACATATTTGCTCTGACGGCAAATTCCGAAGAAGACTGCTTGGGCATTTACACGTGCGAGGCAACAAATGTCATGGGCACCGCGCTGTCTACGTCAAAAATACAAGTGACTCATACACCACTCGATGGAAACCGCGATGCAGACAGGTATGCACCATGTGGTAACGATGAGACTAAATACGTAGCTTGAATGCTAGTACACGTTTTTTACGGCGAGAATTTATTTCGTTATAATTTAAATGTGTTTTTTAGTCTCATACCATATGGACCGCCACCGAAGTTCATACAATTTTTAAAAGATGCCTCCGGTAAAGTCGGCAGTGTACTGTTTTTAGAATGTCAAGGTAATTTTTAAAAAAGTATAACAAAATTATGTGTATATTGTATAGTTAGAAAAATACATTTGAAATACTAATAAAGAAAAGGGCCCAAAACTATCTAACTAATTTTAAATTTTTATGATAAATTAATAAAATATGAAATTTGATAAATGTATAGTATTTTAAATTAATAAGACACATAAATTCAGTATCATTTCTTATTGGTACAATTTTGGTTCTTTTTATTTCTAAATAAAGATTTAACACGTGTAGTTAAAGTGTAATCGTTTTTTTTCCTAGTCGAAGTACCACCATGGCCTCGAAGTATTGGATGGTACAACAACAATGGAATAGTAAACGAAAGCCCGTTATACCACCTGATGGCTGATGGGTTGGGCATGTATGGCATAGAAATTAAGTCACTCAGAGCCGATCATAGCACTACTTGGAAATGTGTTGCTACCAGTTCAACGGGAGCAAAAGCTGTCACTTCCTGTGTGGTTTCGGTGTCATGTAATGTTGTTTAAAATATTGTACCTTATGTCATACAAATTTCTTTAATACTATAACATTATTGACTTTATGTTTAATTTTCTCAGACCCAAAGAATTATCGGGTGCCAAGATTCTTAGAAAGCCTAAGGGCAATCATGACCGACGAAGGTTTAGTAAGCTTTGAATGCAAAGTCATTGGATACCCCACACCGCAACTTTCCTGGTTCAAAGACGGCAAGCAACTTCAACCTGGAGACGTTTATGAGTTAACTGGAAGTAAATCTTTAGGTATATTAAATTACATTGAAATTAAAAATATTATTGAAAATTTGAAAATTCTGTGTAAATATTATCATATTATGATTATAATATTATTTAGGTAGTTATTGTTGTGTTGCCCGAAATTGTATGGGCGAAACAAGTAGCATTGCTGAACTTACAATAGAAGATATCCAAAATCAACTGAACGAAAGTGAAAAACTTCAATTGACGTCAAACACACAGCCACCACGGTTTTTATTGGGACTTAAGAGTGTTGAGGCTAATATAAACGAATCTTTTGTTTTTACGATAAAAGGTCAGTGTATTGAACTGTATTGTTAAAAATGATGACTATTTAAAAGCACAAAAACAATGTTTAGATGAACATTTTAAAGTAATTAAACTTTTTTTTTTCAGTTGCGACTGAATCCGCACCTTCAATCAGCTGGTATAAAGAAGACGAACAGTTAACTGAATCAAATCGATACCAGTTTTCTACTGAAGACAATGGAACATATATACTAAGTATATTGTCACTTGAAATTGATGATCAGGCTGAATGGAAGTGTGTAGCAATTAACAAGTATGGTCAAACTGTAACGTCCAGTTTTTTGAAGTTAAATATTCCAAAAACTTTCAAAAGTCCAAGATTCCTCGAGGAACTGAGAATAGCGTTTTCGAACGAGGGGTCGGTTAACTTGGAGTGCAAAGTACGTGAACACTACAGACAGAATTTATAAATACGACGTGTTAAATATAAATGTGTTAAACGATTATATATTCGTCCTATCACAGGTGATTGGCGTACCGCAGCCGCAACTAAAATGGTTCAAAGATGGCCAAGAGCTAAATCCTGGTGACATGCACAAAATAATTTCTGGGCAAAGCGGTACATGCTGTCTGGGAACTTACACTTGCCAGGCACACAACTGTATGGGCACGGTATCCAGTTCAGCAACACTGTTAACAATGGAAGGTAACTTTATGTGCTCAACATTGCATAGTTTATCTATCAGTACTGAAATATGTTAGTACCTAATTATATTTTTGTCTCATTTTAGATAAGTCTACAGTTAAATCATGCGCTTCAGAAGAGTATTTGTCCGTCGGAAATCCACTTGTACGAAATGAATCTTTGTCAACTATTCCCGAAGAGCGAACAAGCCAAATGGAAAAATCATACACTATTGAAGAACCTGCCGATATATCGTTTTCATTTGATGGCAAAGAAGTGACCGTTTCGCTTTATGAAACTCCGGACTTAACGCACGACGAAGCATTGCAAATCATTGAAATGTATGCAGATGAACTATCTGAACATATATCAGGTATTTTATAATATATTAATTAAATAAAATTTAACGAGATGTTATAAAACTGTTTCTAACAAATACATTTTTTTCTGTTAAATTTACTTGTTTTTAAAATTTTAATTTACAGAAGACAATGTTGTTGATTTACCGTCGTTACGAATTGTAAAGGAGTCGTCGATTTCTGGACCTGTTATGATGGAAGCTTTGGTTATAGATGTACCTATTGATTTTTGTAGACAACAAATAGTATCAGACACTGAATTCGATGGTGTTTCGCTAACCGAAGACATAACGCTTGCAAATAATGATAAAAGCGATAGCATGTGTGAAAATAGTCTGGAATATTTTTCGGATCATTTGTCGTCTGGAAATTCGAAACGTGAAGTATTTTACAGTGCGAGTGATACAACACCTAAAAATTCATCAATGATTTTAAAACAGCAATCGGAAGACGATGAGCATCAGTCTTTTCAAACACCAAAATTATTTATGTCAGACTCCGATGATCAGATTCTAACGCAATTGAAATTGGATGAAAAAATTTCACCTTATAATTCTAGACAAGTAATTGGACCATTGGCTCGGTCTGAGAGCAATAATACCGAAGAAGAAGTATCTGAAACACTAGCTGAAATAGAAAACGAACCACTATTATCACATAATTATTGTGCATCTGAAATTGTAACTCAATCTGACGAAGATGGATTGTATTTAACAGTATTAAATAAAATACGAGGCAAGGGAATAGAGGATGTTGTACTTAGTTCGGAAGAAGACGATGTCTTAAAAATTATTTCCAGACCAAATGTGGACGAATTTTTAAAATACATGAAAATTATTTTGGAAGGGTCTATAGTGAAGATGCGCACGTACGAAAATTTTAATATCACTAGTACGACAACTGAACTCGAACGTTCGATCCAAGCTTTACATTCACTTGCTTGGAAATTTATCGAAGAAACGGAAAGAAACGATGTAACGGAGTTGGACAAAAACACTGCAGAAAATGTTTCGAGTTTAATGACTGCAATAAACGCGAGTTTGTTAGCATTAGAACAAATCGACGATCCTTTTGGTGTTTCAGACAATGTATTAAACGAAATTCAATCGTCAGTATGTTTTGATTTAGAAACTCTTAACAATAGCGATCTTTCGGCTTCGGCTATTTTAGATCGTTTATCTGACCAAATAAAAAATTTTACAATCGTTGTCAATAGTCAGATAACTCGAGTTACAGAACAACGTATTATAGCTGTGTTACGAAACACAATTGGCACTACTTTAACGTATATTAAAACGTTACAACAGAACTGTTCTAAAATAAAATGCGTGGACATAAATTCATTGACACCTTTATTTTCAATGGTACAACCGTTAGAAATAATTTTAAATGATATAACCGTCATGGAAGAAGCATCAATAGAAGATAGCAAACCTAACTACAAATTGAAACAAATATTAATACCTCCTATTAGTTCTATTGCGTTTGCTTTAGACAATCTAAATACTACACTAAAAAACGATAGTTCGAATGACGATCAAGATTTGAAAGATATTTACGATAGAATAAATGAATCAACAAATCAGTTTATGATACTCGCTTCGCAAGGTATGGACAACAATAAAATTGCAGAGTGTTTCATATCATTTACAAAACCTATTAATGATTTATGTTGTCATCTTAGACGGTTAGGTAGATCAACAGAAAATATTGTGTCATCCGATTATGGATCTGATGATAAACTTTTATTAGATTTTGAAACACTTTTCGATGAATTGATGATGGATATTGACACACTAATCAACAATGTAAATTTTGTCCAAGATTCCGAAAATAATATGAATCCTCTAGGATCTTTATTAGAACCTTTGCAAGACATGAAAATTGGTTTATTTCAAGTTAACCAAGTTTTACTTTCGAACCAAACTGGCTCAACCATGAGTTATGAAGTTATAAGTTGTTTTGAACATTTATCTCAGCAATTAGTTCAACTAAACAATTGTATTGTGAATCAATCAATAGTAGAAGAAACAGACAAAGAAATTCCATTTGAATCTTCAATAAAAATGATGCAAAACATTCTTTTTGACGATGCTATAGATGATTTAGGTGTAAACGGAATACTTTTTGGTAGTGTTATGAAACCTCTTTTGCAACTTCAAAATCTTATTGTTTCAAAAATGGCTTCAGTAGAAAGCGATCTTAGTTTTTCAGAACATACTGATGTTACGGGTGGAGCTTGTGATACTCAATCATTGAGTTTGTCCTTATCGAATAACGCACAAACCGTCCTCAATAAAGCTACTGATGAGAATTCAAAAAATGTCATAACTGAATCATCAATATTATATAGTTCAGATAAAGACTCTGATAAACAAAATAATATACATATAGATAATTCTGAAATTAACAAAGACTCAACACGTTTTGAAAATAACGTTAATAATGATTTGGTTATAAAAAGAGGTTTTGAATTTGATATCGGTGACACATTTAAAGACGAAGAACCAAATATTATAACATCTGAAGATGAACGTGATAATTCAGGTTTTGAAGCACTATTTGATGAAACTGATTTAGAAACGATAAGTGATTTTGTTGAAGATGGATCTAAACTTGATCATAAATTATCAGATTTATATACTATGAGCGAAAAAGATATTGAAACCATGCATAAGGTAATCGATGATAGTATTCCTGAACATCTATTAGAATCATTAGAAAAAAATAATCAACAAGATTTGGTTTTGAATTCATCAGTAGATTTATTCGATGAACTCCAAGAAACATTAAAAAATATGTCCGAAGTAGCACAAGATAAATTAACTGAAATCTATGACTTAGATAGTACTACCTCAAATATCAATGATTTACAAAAAAATAATTCGAAATATATTGATCAACATTGCGATAAAACTAATAAATTATTAGATGATTCATTAGATGTAGCAAAAATAAATAATTCAACTATCAAAAATACTGATAAATTAACACAACAAAATATAATAGAAATGTCTGAAGTGAAAAACGAAAAGATGAATCAACGTGACGAAATCATTTTAGAAACAGACCAAAATGATACATTCAAAACTAAAGATATGATCATCAGTGGTCAAGATGATTGCATAGAAGAAAAAGTATTTGAATTAGAACAGGGTGTAGATTTGATTGAAAATTTCGAATTTTTAGACTCAGATAAATCAATATCTAATAACACAATTATTACAGTCAATGAAATTTCTGATTCAAGTGAAGTTAAAATGAAAGAAATTGATAATACCCATAACTTAGAAACTGCAGTAAATCTACTTACATCTACTACTGAAAAATATTCCCAAATAGTAAATGTACCAGATGAAAATGTATTATTAATTACCTCTGAAAATAATTTAATATCAAAAATAAATGACAACGATGAAGATTTAACAACTTTATCCAATTTAAAAAATGAAATTTTGGATTCTGTGCTATTAAAAAAATCAAATATTATTGAATCTAATAAAAATATAAAAACTGTTTCGAATGATGATACCGCGGTTGATACTAATAATTTGAATGAGTCAGAGAAACTGAATACACTCAGTAATGACAATGATACTGAAAATAGAGAGATTTTGTCGCTAAAAAATATTGAAGAACCGTTAATAACAGAGAATGTTTCTCAAAGTTTATTTCAACAAGATAATACTGTCGTAAATGAAAGTGATTCTATTCATAGTTCAGAGATATGTATGGCCATTCAAGAAGCACAAACTGGTGTTGAAAATGAACTTAACTCGGAAAAAGATAATTTATTAATTTCAATCGACAAAAGTACTAATTCAATAGAATTAAAGAAAGTATTAGTAACTTTAGTGGATGAAAAGAATGGTATAACATCAGAAACTAATTCAGTGATTGGAAATCAGAATAATTTGATTACTGAAGAAATATTGAAGGAAATCAAACCAT
Source organism: Melanaphis sacchari (assembly GCF_002803265.2). Taxonomy (NCBI): domain Eukaryota; kingdom Metazoa; phylum Arthropoda; class Insecta; order Hemiptera; family Aphididae; genus Melanaphis; species Melanaphis sacchari. Next base: position 1,476,996 of record NW_020271519.1, on the reverse strand, counting down.
ACGATAACAGAGATTTAATAAATAAAAGTGATTATACTGTTGAAGAAAGAAAAACACATTTACAAGAACTAACATCATCCATAGATTGCGAAAATTCTATAGCAGTCTTGGAAGATAATATTATCAGGGACATGACTAAAAAACAAAATAGTGGTAACGAAAATTTGAATTTTGTAAAAAATGAGTATAATAATTCTGGAACAGTTGAAATTAACCAAGATATTAATATCGATAACATATTACACCATGATTTGCAACCAAATATAAATACAATTTCTACAACTGACAATAATCAAATTGTTATCTATTCTACTGAATGTGAAAACACGGTAAATCCGATAACAGAATTAAATATTCATCAAACTGAAGAATATGATCAAAATCTGTCTGACAAATGCATTGATGAAGTACAAAATCATGAAAATAAAATTGAATCAGTTAATGAAGAACCTATAGAAAATATTCAACAGAAGTGTTTTACTGCTCAGCAAAATAATATTTTACAGATCTCTAATAGCGAAGTTAAAGCTATTGATGAATTGAATGAACAATGTGAAATTTTATCAGAAATGAAAGTGAATGATGAAATAGAACATATTAATTCGAAAATAGTTGTACCATCGGGGATAATTCAATCGGAAAATGTTAACGAACAGCCTGTTTTAGATAATTCAAATCGTATTGATGATTTAGATAAAACACAGTATAATGTTGATAAGTGTGTTGATAATATGTTGCCAGTTACTGAAAATATGACTGAAACTGCTGGATCAAATGTATTAGACAAACAATCAGAAATAACTATTACAAATTCCGAAGAAGACGAAAATAAACCTGAAAACCCAAAACAAAATAAAAAATTATCTGAAAATAATGAAATTATTGACAGTATAGCAATGCAATTTAAAAATGATGTAACTAATGATTTCGATAATTCACTTCATTTGACTTTAAATGAAAAAGAAAGTAGTTCTGATCAGAAAATCAATAAACTTTCTGAAAACGAAATAACAGAAATAGCAATAAATGACGAAGAAAAGTCTATCAACACATTAAATAAGCCTTTAGAGGATTTAAAACAATCTGATATTTTGGATAATAATGATGCAGATTTATTGAAAAGTACATTGAATAATAATAAAACAATTACTTTAGACAACTCACAGTCAATTAATCCATATGAATTTGAAGAAAATCATGTTCAAATACAATTCAAAGAAAATATTGATTCTAAAAATGAGGATAACAAAGTTTTAAATGATAAAGACAGCATAATAAGTAATTTAGAGCACTTAGAAAGTAAAAATGAAGTTTTAAATTTTCCAGATGAGACTATTAATAACGAAGAAGAGAAATCTTGTTGTGAAATTCAGTATATACAAAATGATGGATCTAAATTGATCAATGAATCACCAAATAGTATGGTTGAACAAACCACTGATTTAATATGTAATGAAATGATTTTAGTATCCAACACTCAACAATTAGATTCAGTTGTTATTGATTTGGAAAATATCAAAGAACAACATGAAATAGAATTAAATATTTCTGAACCTGAAAATATAGCAGTTTTAGAAAATACAATCGATACAGTAGAGAAAAATAATTGGCAAAATGATGATATGGAACAAGTGTCCAAAGATAAATTAATATCAAACCTTTTGGACATGAATAATTTAATTGACGATGGAAATAAAGAAAAATCCATTACAAAAGAGTATATTGAAATTCAGACTTCAAAATTAATTGATGAAAAATCTATTTCTGCCAGTAATAAAGACGATGTGAATAATAGAGAAGGACAAATATTGAATAAATCACAGCTGTCTGTTGAAAGTGAGATCGAAGTTTCTTTAACTGAAAATGACTGTGTTACAACTATTAGTGATTTGGAAACAACAAAAATTAACACAGACGAGAAAATAAATAGTTGTGAAACACTTGCTTCAGAAAACGACCTTACTGAACATAAAAGTTCAATTTTAGTCAATGAAAATACAGAAGATTGTAAAGAAATCGCAAGTCATCTAAGTATGTGCATTGGAATTTTTAATGAAAATAACGTAAGCCAGCATAAAGAATTTACTGAATGTCAACCAAAGGTTATATCAGAAAACTTTGATACTTCAGAAACAGTTTCACTTGACGAAACTGAGATAACAAATATAATAAGCAATGAAGAAAAATCAAATAGAAATGAAAACAATTTAGAAATTAAAAAAACAAGTGAACAGAATAATGTTAAAAATGATACAAATAAAAATGTAAGTCCAATTTTAAATGATGTATGCAAGTATAACATGGAAAATGAAGAAATTCTAGTTAATGATAAAAATCATACATTGAGTTTATGTGAAATAAATTTTGAAAATGTGAATGAAAAACTGTCAAAAGATTTAGAAAATAATAAAGAAATAACTGAAAACAATTTTGTAAAACCGTTTGACATTAAAAGTAATCTAGAAGATACAGATAATATAAAAAATGATGAAATAAATACAGAAGAAATCAATAAAGAATTTATACATTTGGAGGATCTCGATATGTCAACGAATATATTAGAAACAATTATCGATCCAAGTGTTGACACTAATAAAAGTAAAAAACAAAAGGAAAATTCAACTATTGAAAAATTATCAAACTTAGTAGATGAATTAAATACCTCATTAGAAACTCCTAAAAGTGAATGTTTATCAATGAATAAAGACATTGATGGTAAAATTATAGACAGATCTAATGTTGATTTTTCTATTAATGAAAGTTCGGAGATTGAAGTCGATGAAGATATTATAGCTCAACACAATAATACTTCCAAAATTGAAATTCAAGATAAGTCAGTTGACAGTGTGGAAAAAGTAAACGTAGTGACTAAAGATTATCCTGATAAAAATCATGGTATTAAAAGTGATTCGATTTTAATTGAGATTCAAGGAAATGAAGTAAGTAGTACTATAAATTACAATATAGAAAATGAACACTCCACAGTAAAACTTGAAAGTATAAATGCCGATGAAAATAAATTGATAAACGAAGTAAAAATAAATAATCAAATTGATATAATAACTGCTATAGAAAATAACGTCAATGTTTTAAATGACACTATATTTGAAGATGGAATCAACGATTTATCTGCTGAAGAATCATTAGGTACTTTTTCTATAGTGCCGAAATTACATTGTATAGAAAAAATCGCAGCTAATCAGACTGAATGTGTGACGTTAGAAAATACGAATATATTTAAATCAAGTGAACTTAATGGTACAGAAAATATTGACCAACGTGCACAAGTTAAACATGAATTAAACATTGCTGCTATTGGGAACGTAATAATAGATTACGATAGTATAAAAGAACATTCAGTAAATGTAGATGACGAACAAAAATGTACAGAGAATGCGACTATAGCTGTTATTTTAGATGACAATGCGTTTAAAGTCGTGTCGACCAATGTGGATGTTTTAAATGCGCCTACTAAAGATACGATCATAGCAAAGGAGTTAATTGAAGCTGACGAAGTCTCTGAAGATTTTATAAGAGCGACAACGCTTTTATGTGAAAATAGAAATTCTGACATTTCGACGGCTGATATATTAAATGATCAAACTGAAAATTCAGATAATTTTGTTAAAGAAAATGTTCAAAGTAAAATTGAGTTAATAAATAAACCGACAGAAATATTTAATGTCGACACTTATAAACAAGGTGATTTAGCGTTAAAACAAGAGCAGAATGAAGAGATAATTGATGAATCACAGCAATCTTTACAAAAATCAGATCAAATATTTGAATCTTTAGTATTATCTATAGATGGAAATGACACAATGGAAGAGGTCAAAATTGATGTTTCAAATGAAAACATCAAGATTACAAAGGATGAAAATATTACTGATACAAAAGATAAAGTGGATGTAATACAGGAATTGAGTACCAAATCAAAAGAATCACCATCATCATATTCCCCGACAAATAATATTAATATTAAAGAAAATAAAATTGACACAACAGAAATAATCAATGAAACATTAGATGAAAAAAATAAGATGTTGTTAGACGAAATTAAAAATTCTGAAAAAATAATAACTGATTTTAAATCTGAAAAAATATTGGAAAAAGCCGTTGAAACTGATGATCAAAATAAAAATAATAATGAAATAGATAAAAATGAAGAAAAATTGAATGGAAGTGAAATAGAAATAGATAAGGCCAAACGAAGAAGTATAAAAAAGAAATCAAGTCTACCATCAGACGATAAAAAATCACCTTCACCAGATAAAACAAAAAATAACATTAGTATTAGTGAAAAGGAAATTGATACAACAAAATCTATCGATATGAGTATTGAAGAAAAAAATAAAAAAATGCCAAATATGACTAATGACACTGAGAAACTTGAAACTAAACTAGAATCAGAAGTTCTTGTAGAGAGTAATGAAAATGAAAAAGAAGAGTTTGAAAATGAAATTTCAACTAAAGATACTAAGCAGAAAAATGAAAAATTAGTTTCAGATAAAAAAGAATTGTCAGAAAAAAATATAGAAATTGATGAAAAAATACAAGGGAGTAAAGAAAATAAAATAAGCTTACAATCTGAAAATAATAAATCATCGTCAACAGATACCATGCAAAATGATATTAGTTCAAGTGTAAATAAAATTGACTCAAATATTATCAATGACACTTATGAAGACAAAAGTAAAAACCTTTCAAATGATAATACAAACATTGAAAAAGAAGAGATTAAATTAGATAAATCAGAACCAGAAATTGCTTTAGACAATACTAAAAGTATAGAAAAAATAACCAAAAATAATGTTTTAACGGAGGATCAAAATAAAAACCAAAAGAACAATGAAATTGGTAAAGACGATAATATGAAATCTACTAAAAATAATGAAGAAAAAGACAAGATTAAACGAGGAAGTAAAAAAAATAAATCAACAAGACCACGGTCTGAAAATAAAAAATCGCCTTCACCAGAAATCACAAAAAATATTTTAAGTATTAATAACAAAACAGTTGAAGCATCAAAAACTAATGATAACAGTATTGAAGAAAAAAATAAAACACCTTCAGATCATTATAACAATACTGAAAATTTAGAAATTGAATCAGATAAATTCGAACCGAAAATTTGTTCAAAAAATATTGAAAAAGATGTTTCTACTAATGACAAAGATAAAAATCAGAAGAATAATAGAATTGATGCAGATGATAATAAATTGTTGAGAAATGAAAAAAATAAGATAACAGAAGAAAATAAGAAAAAAAAATTAAGTCCAGAACCTGAGATCAAAAAATTATCTTCATCAGATATCACAAAAAATAATATTAGTGTAATTGAAAACAATATTGACACAAACAATATTGATAAAACTACCGAAGACAACAATAAACAAATATCAGAAGATAATAAACACATTGAAAAAGTTAAAACTAAAGTACAATCGAAAACCGTTGCTGAAAATGATATAAATACAACGAAAAAAATTGAAAAAGACGTTTTAAATAATACTCAAATTGAAATTCAGAATAATGACGATATCGGTAGTGATGATAAAATAAGATCAACAGAAAATTATGTAGAAAAAGACAAGGCCAAACAAGGAAGCAAAAAAGATAAATTAAGCCCTCGGCCAAAAGGTAAAAAATCGACTTCACCTGATAAAACAAAAGAAATAACAGAGCATCTTAAAATTCAATCTCGAGACGAAAACGATACCATGAAAGAATTAGAACAACAAGAGAGCAAAATAGATGAATCGAAATATCTAGGAGAATCTAAACAAACACTGAAACGTAAAGAAGTCGAACCACTCGCATTCCCGAAATCATCTATAAATAATTATGGGTCTGCCGATAGTTGTCAATCTGAAATTAACCTAAAAGATATTTCTCGAGTAGGTATTGACAAAAAACAAACGAACGAAACACGGTCTTTCGTCGGTGTCTTAACCGATGAGGAAGGACAACGCGTTGCGAAAAATTGCTTTACAACAAACAAAAAAGAGTTAAAATCGACAGGGTTTACAAAGCTTGATGACGTCGGTGTACTGGAAGTCCCGAGCTCAGGCAAACGTCCGGTTAACCGTCATCTACTGGATGTGACAGACGCACATAAGATACGTCCAAATACTCTTACGTATAGATCTCTGACGCCAGATCCATTAACTTCGTACAGATCCCTGACGCCTGACCATTTGACTTCATATAGATCTCTAACACCAGATAGTCCGACATACAGATCATGCATAACACCGAGGTCTAGGTACGCGACATCGACAAGATATGCGGGTTCATCGGATAGAGAACTATACGGCGGTAGCAGCAGTAGCCGCAGCAGCAGAAGCAGTAGTCGATCTATGAGTCCTTACCTACCAGAGTCTAGGATTTCAGCGCGAAATCTTTGGCCCACCGGCGTAGCAGCGTACCGATGCCTTTCGGAAACATCTGTTCCTCTCAGCTCAAGGCTTCTGGAGGAAGAGAGGACTTCCGGTTGGCCGCACACAAACTACGGTGTAACCACTCGGAGACGAAGGGGCTCTGACAGTTTTCTGCACGATTCAGGAGTGCGGGATGGAAGTTATTATTCTAGTTTTAGATTGTCTAACAGCCGGTCCACCACGTACGGTGCTACCGAGGACCTGTATTTGACAAAGGTAACTACCAAGCAAAATAATGATCATATTTAACGATGGTTTCACTTAAATGTATTTGCCTTTTCTCGTGTGCCCCGTTTTAGGAGGCATTCAAAGGTCTGTACTTCTGCGTTCGGATGATTGACCAAACCGTGTCGTCCGGCGCTCGAGTTAAGTTCTGGTGCAGCGTCATCGGCCATCCAGAACCTCATGTTCAGTGGTATCGAGATGGTCAGAAACTTAACAGTTTTACGTACAATTCTTCCGCGAGGTAAGTGTAGGGCTAAAACCACGACGGAATAAACAAAATTAAAAATTGACTACAGTGTTCATAAAGATTTTCTTAATCTTAACAAGTTCTTAAAAATGATCAATTATATAGTTTTTTGCTTAATTCCCTTAACTTTAAGGTACTATATGGAAACAAATAATAATAATATTTTCAATATCAAATATTTAATAGTAATTATTGCAGCTCATAGATTAAATGTTAAAATAATATATTATATTGCATGGGTGGCCAGCAAGAAGAGACTTGCCAGCCGCCCAATATATTAATAAATATGGAAGAGCCAAAATGAAAAAAAAAGTGTATGTTAATGTATGTATATGATCATTGTAAAAAAGATAATTATATATAAATTATAATAAAACGCATAAAATGCGAAACAATATATGATATTAATTAAAAATTAAAAATTAAAATAAATTCATATTGAAAATAATTTTTTTTTTCAATAATGTTTGTATCGTACGATAAGATGCGAACCATGCGAGTCTATGGCGGGAGCCGCAGTTTGGCCACCCCTGTTGTATTGTATCCAATTATTAATATTGCTATTTAAAATTAATTTTATATATTTTTAAGATACTAAGTAGTATCTATTTACTAAAATAACAACAACAATAATAATTATAACATTATATTCCATTCGTCCATTTCTCTCGTATTACAGATATGAGACAAAATATGACGGTGGTTTGGCACAATTGATTATAAACAACGCCCAGAGTGGAGATTCTGGCGAGTATACGTGTGTAGCTATCAACAGCCGTGACCGGATATCCACCACTGGGTTCCTGACTGTGTATACGTCTCCATCGGTGTTCAATAAACCACTGCTACAACCATCCCTATCAGTGGACAGTATCGAATCCAGTCGTGGAGTTTACTCTCGGACTAACCATAATTTCCGGTTACCTGCAAATTCCAAGTTCGATTTTGGTTCTCGGAATTTTGGAAGTGACTTGGTTAGTAGGCGCCCTGAGTATCCGAAGTTTATATCCAGTATAATCGCTGACGATGTGGCGACGTGTGGTGGTACGATTGCACTACAGGTCCGGGTGCAAGGTCAGTATAAGTTGTATCATTTGTATAAACTTCTTTGAATTATGGTTTTTCATAATATTAAGTACGTATACTTATATGAAATTTGACTTTTTCGGAATATTTATTAAATGTCTCTTTTTTTTAATCCCTCTACTTACAAATGAGAAATCATCGTATCACTTATTATTTACTAATTAATTTTATTTATTTTACGTGTTTCTTTTTTAAATTTTGTACATACGGGTAGAAGCTTGCTAAAACGGTATTTAGCACAACAAAAACGTTATTTGCACAAACTAATTGTGACCAAAATTTTAAAACTGAACGCGGTTAGGTTAGGTTAAGTTACGTTCTAATGAAATACAAACACTATAAAATAGAGTTGTTGCAGGTTCTCCAGTGCCGAATGTGACGTGGATGCGTGAATCTAGGCCACTACCACGTTTATCAGGCAAATACGTTTATCTGGACGAGGGTGGGCTGTACACGCTGCTGGTAATGGACAGTACGGTCCGGGATGGTGGAACATACGTATGCCGTGCGTGCAACCTTTATGGGGTGGCGGACGTAGAAAAGGCAGTTAGGGTGGTGTCACCGCAGGACTACACAGACCGTAGGGGCGTGAAGCCAGCCATTATCGTGTCAAGACCTGATGATCGACTGAACGTGGCCATCGGCGAGGACATTACCGTCACCCTCCGGGTGGCCGGTGAACCGAAACCAAAAGGTACATAATATATTATAAGGGTGTGAACTCAAAGTGGGCACCCATACTGTTATAATTATTATGTAGGTGTAGTGGTGTATGGTTTAAAAAATATATTTTTTCCATTACATTCTGATAAAAATATCAATTTATCGAAATAAATAAGACATTTTTTATAAAAGATAACAATATAATTTATTACATTAATATAAACGTAAAATATCATTGTTTATTAGTTTAGTGAATGAAATAAACGAGTGAATATATTAGACGATAAAGGCATAAAAGAAGAAATATTCATAAAATAATAAGAATAATTAAATATTAATCAAAAAAATATATTAAGTACACCTAGTTTGTGCTTCAAAATCCTTTGCAATATAAAAAATCGATATGGCCAAAAATTTGATTCACTAGTGACAGATAAGTTTTGAGAAAAATAAAATATATGTGATACAAAAAAATTGCAAAAAAATTGATATTAAAAAAAAAAAAAACATTAAACAAACGTAATTATCTTTCGTGGAATAATTGTAATATATATAATATTATATACGTATTATTAACACCAATTGTTGATTGTATAAGTCAGGAAATCAGTAAATCAATAAAATAAATCATAATATATTATATACCTACCTAAACATAATAATTTATCAATTTTTATATGCACTTCACATAACATCATTCTCGGTACTGACTTTATACATAAGTTTTATAATATAATTAATAATGTTATGTGATTCCTCTCTCCGAGTCTCATTAGACCTACTGACGTAACTTTTATTAAAAATGGTCTGGATTAATTATAGATCACATAGAAAATATCATTCATTTTTAATAATGTACGGTTATTTAATATTTATGTTAAACATTGTGTAAACGTGTTACAAATATATTTAAAACGTTTCGTTCTAGTCATATGGATGAGAGGTTCGAGGGACGTGACATTCTTCGATCGGTCGTCAAAGGAAACGGTCAACGACTACGTGAGGCTGTCGATCAAAAAGGCGCAACCGTCGGACGCCGGGACGTATTTTATTATCGCTAAAAACGTGTACGGGTCTGATAGGGCGTTTGTCACTGTCGGGGTAAGTGATCGTATCAGCAGCAGTTGGGCCTCACCGAACAGGTCCCGGTAGGAACGTCTCGTGATATGTCATAATATTGTTATTAAACTATGATATGTTGTTTTTTTACGATATCAAAAATCGCTATCGTTCTTCTTTTCGATCCGTTTGATATTTAATTATATGAATAATTGTTGTAGCCTGCCGTTCGAATAATATAATATGTAATATATTATTATTATCATAATATACACCAGTTGTAATATAGCCAACCAAAGCGGAGTTTTCTTTTTTTTCTTCACTAATAAAAATTAACCAAAAACACAAATATTCCATTTGATCGTGACTCATATTATATGATTTTATTAAAATAAATAGAATAAAATAATAATATATAAATATTATATATTATTATTTATTTTATTAAACAAATAATACAATATATATATAATGTACATGCGTCGAAATTGTTTTTTTTCCAAGCACTGTACATTATAATAATTTATAATTTATATTCATACAATATCATCGTAATCGGAGCTCGATCTGCAGCCCTAGATCGGTGTACAAATGCAACAATATAGTTACGTCACGATTTCCTTTCCTCGTTCCGAAAGCTCTATAGCCTATAACCTATCGAATTTGTCCGAATAACAGATTTTGTTGGAGTGCAAAATCGTATTTTTCAGAAACCGTTCAATCAGATCAAAATGGCCAAAGTACAGGCATATCACAATATGGCGTAGTAGGTATCCACTATATAATAAAATTGAGCGAGTCGACTTGTATGTGACCGAGTATAATGTCGTTATATTATTTAAAATTTTAATGAATCGCTATTTGAAGCGTATTTTATATTTTATCGTTATATAAATTATATTACTTCTTTATCAATACATTTTTTTTTATTACGAATAAAATAATGCGTAATCGTAATTGTTTGTTTTATGTTAATTATGATGCCCGCAATAATAACAGCAGACGTATATAGGTAACCTGTAAAGTTGCTGCTATATACATTTGAGTTTAGCGCTTATAAGGAAGTATGTTTTAAGTAACTAGTAAATTATTCATTTTATCGTCGTTTCAACCATTAAAATCTGTTGGTAGTGTTATTGTTTTTTAAATGATAATCTACGTGACCGTATAATATGATTATTGTTCGGCACTATCTCGACGAGTACCTATATGTGTCGTAATTGAGAAATATTTGTTTGTAGTGACTGATTTAATTTAATTTTAGTATAGAAAGCTCTCTTGTACTAACTGACTTTTACAGTGTAATTTTTATATGAATTACATATTTTTATTTTATAAAAATATAATTTTAATTGAAATTAAATCTATGATTATTAATCATCATAATAATACATCATATTATTACGGTAGAGTCACACTAGTAACTATTTATTTTATAACTACCTACTACATTTTTAGAGATCTCCGACCTGTTATTTGAACAAATTATCAATATTACGAGCTAATTATGGCTAGTATAATTATAAGCTATACCTACCTATTTAAATTGTTGATTGTCGATGTGTTAAATAAAATAATTGTGACGTGATTTTGCCATTTTTAAAAGTTTTAAACAATTTTGAAATGTAAATATTTTTTTGATTTTACACTTATTTTACATATTTTAATATTAGGTATATTAATGCATAATGATACATTTTAGTTAAATATATTTATGCATTTTCCACACTTAGTTTATTGGCATTAAGCCTGTTTAATAATAATACAAAACTATTTAGAAAAAAAATAAAAATATTAACAAAAAAATTATAACTATTTTTAAGTCAACAAATTTAAAATTTAATATTATCTACGCAACTAAATTAAACAATAACAATAAAAATGTATGACGTATAATAAGCTATGCTTTTTTAACGACTGTTCAATAATAATAATAATAATAATTAAAACAATAATAATGTTATGGTGTTTTTAAATAAAATGTTTTCATATCGTTATAGTAAGTACAGCAATTTTTAATATTTATTCATTTAATAATTTCAATGTATTTTTTTCTTTTTGTATCATTCTTAGTAAAATGTGACGTAATATCGTTGAATAGGTAGCGTAATGATTTTCACTTTAATATTATTGATACACAGACACAGGTAATCGTATCATAAATTATTATTTACATTAAAATCGCATTGATAAAGTTTACTACATTTCAAAATAATAATATATAAATCAAATTTTTGGAAATTTTGGTTTGAATTTTATGTAGGTATAACAATTAACAAGTAATAATAGTTATTACTTTCAGTTTGTTTATAATCACGGATTAAATAAATTTTATGAAATCTGTGTTATCGTAGTCTGTCCATTTTACAACGACAAATTGAGAATACTGAAATGTACAAAGTACGTAAATACCATTCACAACATTATATCAAACAATTACACAAATGTCTATACAATTATTGTTTATAACTTTATTTGATAATCAGGGCCTGATTAACTAATAGGCTGAGTAGGCTACAACCTAGGACGCCAATCGGCCAATGTTAAATTGAGGTCACTACAAAATAATTTTTATTATGAATGAAGAATGTTTGCATAATATATACTTCAATTAAAGGTAAAATTATTTTTTTAAACTGTCCCTATGTATCAGAATTCAGCACATAATATTATTAAATTTCCATTATTATATGGAATATGAGAAAAAATAATAAATTTAATTGAAAATTAAATATTTGCGATAACGTTTTATTACATCTAGGTTATAATAATTGTGTTTTATCATAGCCGGTGTTGGATATTTCTGTTTTTACCATTATGATAGGTTAAAACGAAGGACCTTGAGCTTTTGTTTATTGAAAGTGAATTCATAAAAAATATTTTTTCGATGAAATAGCGAAGTCTTTTGCAACGTTAAAATAAAAAAAAAATGTTTTCATGTAAAAGTGTAGTATAAAACAAAACCTTAATTTTTTTTATGAATAATAATAACATCAGTCATAAATTTTAAAATTTTTATTGCTTTTGTATATTATTTTATTAAATATAAAAAAATATTTTAGTAAAAAAAATTTTTTTTTTGATTTTTATACGTTTTATATAGCCCTCCTCTTATCCCCTCCCTTGATTCTTCGTAAGTACGCTATATCAACCCTAGCCTACTGGTGACCAACTCTTTAACAGGCCCTGATGATAATATTATCATATATTATTTGATGGAATAGATTATAATGATTTGTTTTATGAATTACAAAACTGATGTATACATGCTTGAAGTCTAAGTATCAAATTTATAAAAGTTCATGACAAGATTCTGATAAACGTATACTTACATAATTATAATTCAATCATTTACCAAAAAAAAAAAAAAAAAATACATACAAGTTATTTTTTTATTGCTGCAAATTTAATTCATATTTAGTTTTATAACATTGTATATATAATAATAGTGATTTTTGTAAGTATTTATTATTAGGATGATATTATATATATAACACTTATAAGAAAAAGAACTAAATCTAATTTTTAAAATTTTATAGTATAATTAAAAACCTCTACAGAATGTAGTACACTGATAATATAAGTCAGAACAAAATCGAACTGACCTTACCGAAATAAACTAAAAAAATATATATATTTATACTTTTAAATAAGATTCCGTATTTAATAATATAGAACAGAATTATCATATCAAACTAATATTATATAATATTTTGACAAATTCGATAGTCAAAATAATTTTTATAGTATTATATTATTACAAAAATATTTACTATTTTATAATTTACTTTAAAGTTAAAATTGTTAAAATTCTACATCATAAATTGTTATAATATTCTAAAAAAAAAAATATTTAAAACAACCTACTAAAAAATAATGCATTCTATAATAAACACGAATAACTAAATTTTTAATTATGGTCCTATATTTTCAAATATAATTTGTTTTGAGTTGATGGGTCTGCTTTTATTTTTTTATTGCTTTTCATTTTGTTTCGTTTTGAATTGGTGTTCGACTACCTTAATTCAGCCAATATTTAGTTTTTAAAACTATTATTATGATACAAAATATAATTTTTTTTTTTTTTAAATCCATATGGTTATTTTTTTAGAATTTTTTTTTCTTTTGACAAGAACGTATTTTTACAAAAACATGTTATTAGACTTTTTTATCGGAATCGTGATTTTTTCTTGAGTGTTAATCGATATTATCGAGCAGATTCATTTAGTTACATTAACTGTAAAATGTTAGTGGTTAATGCCATTCGTTCATGGACGCAATTTTATTCAACGTGTTGTCAAAAATAAAAATGTCAAATAAATGGCAAATAAAGAAAATTATAAGTTGAGTGTTTTACAATAGGACGATTACTGAATTTATATACTTTAATTGCATGTTTACGTTTTGTGAAGATCCATTATCGTTACGAAATTCGAAGAATTGAATAATTCTAATTACTTATTATATCTATATATGGCTATATGTATAATAATTAATTGGTAATTGTGTAATATTCATACATATTTATACTCTAATCATTATATAAATATATGTTGAATTAATCTTTATTTAATTATTATATATTATTATATTTAAATATTTTTTTTATAAATAAATACATTTATATCCCACATAATATGTATTATAAAAATAATATTATGGTAATATGTATTTTTTTGGTTTTGTCTGTACCTATTTTATAAAATTTTAGTATATGAGTATGATACCAGATTATTTGTGCTTAATACTTAATGGTTATAATGAGTTACAATAAGTTTCTAAATTGCCTTGAAAATACGAGTGTTTTAATTTTTAATAGTAATTAAAAAGTGATATTATTTGACTCTAATTTGAGGGATTTTTAAAAACAAAGTCAAGTATTGACTATCCATCAACGAGTTAAATACACTTCCGTGTTTTTGTTATAAACATTGATAATAATACACAACAACAGATGTATAGACCGGTGTTTGTCAATTGCGCCGATTTTTCTAGACTACCTGAAATTTATACATCTTTTGCGCCGGTGGATTTATCCCAAACGAAAAAGGTATACGTCTTTTGCGCCAATAAATTTTTCATTATCACAAATTAATTTGGTATAGGTACAATATAATAAAATTATAATAAAATATCATATTATTATACTATTATATTAGATATTTTATATTAATTAAAAAGTACATAATTAATTAAATTATCAAACATATAAAATTAAGTGTAATTTAAAAAATATAAAAATTAAAAAAATTAAAATACATATAAATAAACGATGATAAATTACATATGAATAAATTTTCAAAAAGTATTAAAATTTCATTTCTTATTGTAATGGTGACTTACCGACTTCACAAATTGAAACATATTGATAGTACCGTTTTTATATCTTGAAATATGATCATCGATGTTTGTTTTTTGTTTTTTATACTTACGAATTTATAAAAACGACGACACAATACTGATCATTTGGAAAAAAGAAAAATAGCTTGTTAGTAGTTATTACTTCCATAATATAATATTATTACATTATCTCATTTTTATTAGTGGATATTCCGATTTTACTAATTTATTGCATGTAGATAGATAACGTATAGTACCTATGTACTGTTTAAAACGTCGCGATTTTAAATCGTCCGTGTGAAATATAAACGCAGACGAGTACGTTCAAATCGCCTAGTGTGTAATCAGCTTATTTTTCAACTTCAGTATTGCCGGCGCAATTAATGTATAATCTTTTTTGGACCTAAATATCGTCCGGCGCAGTTGATGTATAACCTTTTTGAATCCCATAATTTTTTTTTCCTTACCTGCGATTTCTGGCGCAATTGACATATACCCGTATAGACAAGTTTTAGATAACCTTCCCCTATTCTAAATTGTTCATAATACTATTGGTGTTAATTAAATGGTAGGTACAGTTATGCAACTAGAAATGTCTTAAGTGAGGATCTACGATATTATATATTTATATTTTACATCAAATTATTTATTATTGTTTAACATTATTATTAGAACTTATTTTATAAATATTCTACCAAACAATCATTTATCACTGATATAAATACCCAAATATTTTCAAGAGGGAGAAGGAAAAGGGTGTTACCGAAATAATCGCGATATTTCTGATATCCAAAACCTAGTAAAGTTCACAAAGTAAAATAGTGATAATCTGAAAAATTAAAAACCTACTTCAGCTAAATAAACTTTTATTTGTGTGTAGGCAAAGGGTAGGTTATAGATAAATTTACCTACAGGTAAACAATATTATTAAAATATAACTTATGTGTTACGTGGATACTTTTAAGTACTTTGTATTATAGCTTCTTTTTTTTTTTTTGTACAACTATGTTATAAATAGGTACACGAATAGTTTAAATATTTTAAGTATAAAATGTATTCGTCTCTCGAATGACGAGTGAAGGCGGCCATATATTTCGGTTTCAATAATGTCAACGAGTCGAACATCTCTACAGACATCAAGTACATCTATATAGCTATACATTTTTATTAAACATTATCTCACCCGCTGGAATAATAAGCACCAAACGTGGATAAAGTTTTAAATTATTAAACGACCCTTCCCCCCGCCCCCTATACAAATAATATATAATATTATAATGAAAAATATATTTTACAATAATTACGACTATTACAGTATTGTTTATATTGCATAGGTGAGGAAGCGTGCGAGATCGTTAACACCGCCGCAAATCAGAAATACGATTAGCAGCCGATGGTTATGGCCGATAGGCGGTAGAGGAGGAAAAAGATGCTGCGCAAACAACGGTGAGCATTATAATACATATAGATGTCGCAAAAAAAACTGAGAAATTTTCGTAGTGGTAAAACGGAAAAATATGACGGCGACAACTCACGATGGCGAGCAGCGTTTATTTCGGTCGTTTATCGAGGACCATAACGTCGCAGTCCACCGCTATTTTTAACAACCGCAGTGTACGGTGTCAACGGGTTACGCGCGCATTTCCACTCGCGAGTTCCGTTTCCTCTGACAAAACAAACTTGGGCGCACGCACGCACCCCACATCGTCCTACAATAATAATTATCGGTAGTTATTTATTAGTGTGCGTGTACGTCACATACCTTTAAAAAATTAGTAACGCGCAAACAGCTGCAGTGAACGGAAGGAAATGGTCTATTCCGATATCGATACCGAGAGCAACATACAACTTTTGCGGGACCGATGGACGCGGAGACGCGGGACAACGACCCACACTACCGCAAATTTCTTGTTGTACTTATGCGAACACCAAAGTATACGTTATACCTATTTATATATACATAATAATATTATTAAATATAATATAATGATAATACATTTTCATTGCCGCATTACATCAGCCCAACGGGAGTGGTATGACGTTTAATGGAAATTTAATATAGGCCTCGGTCTTTCGAATTAAAAATTAATTATTGAAACAATTAAAAAAAAAATTCAATTAAATGAAAAGTATATAAAGCTATCATTGTTAATGCGATTTCCGTTCGCTTTCCAGAAGTTCCGGGCCCCGTGCGCAGCGAACCGACGGTGACGGACCGGACCAATAACCGGATATCGTTGCAATGGGATAGACCGGAAAAACCGGAAACTGTGCTCGTCTACAGAGTAGAGACGCGAACAGCTGACGAAGAATGCTGGCGGGAGGTACAATATGCTGAGCTTTTTTATATATTATATCCAATCCACCGATTTATATATTATTTAATACTTTAAATTAAAGTTGAGATGACAAGAGACTACAGAAATTATTCTGTTATTATCTATGTGATAATTACATGGACGATAATTCTAAATTTTATCCGAAAGTATTTGTATCGTCTTTAATATCGTTGGAACGAACAACTAAGAGCTGCATTCAATTCAAATCTTAGGTCATAATTCTCTAAAACATGACCTTATATATTTTGGTTTTCACATGTATTGAATTAAACATAGTGAATCATGTATTAAAAATATAAACTAATTTATGTATTACAATAACAATAATAGAGGTCACTTATAAAATCATAAAAAAAAAAAAATTATGAAATGAAAAAAATATTTTAACAACAATTTTTGCTGGTTATTTAAATTAAAAAAAAATATATATATATATACACATAATATTTACTTTTATATTTAATTAGCAAATAAATCCCTGTTTTAAAGAATGACAGTTTTATTTAATTTTTTAAAAATACGTAGCATTTCGTGTAAGTATATGAAAAGTTTTATACAGCTGTTTTTTAAATTTTTTTTTGTTTTCTGCTATACTATGTAAATAAAATCAATACCCCCCAATGGAACCAACATAAATTATAGAAATATGTCCCACAGAATTGATAGGTATTAAAACAGCAAAAGCGATAAAATCACATACACATTTAAAACACTTAAAACGCTGTAAAAGCTCTTGCTCCTTTATTTATACTCATGCTAATTTACTATCAGGTTTCTATAAAATAAATAAAATAATATCCACGCATTATTTGTATCGCGCAGGTTGGCATGACTCCCACCAATACCATAGATGTGTATAACCTGAAACCGGGTTACCAGTATCAATTTCGAGTGGCAGCTCGCAACAGATTCGGATGGAGCCAGCCGGTAACTTCTAAGGGATATGTGGACGTATTTGAGCCGAAGTTTTTACCGGAATTCCATCAACCGTTGCCTGGACAAACCAGGGTGTTATTGCAGCACAAAGCAACTTTACAGTGTCACGTAAGAACAAATTTCCGTTATTTTTTTGAGATTAGCTAAACAATATAATATTGAAAATACGTCCCATCATGTTCGTAAACGTATACATCTTATTGTACACGCATTCATTTTTATCATTACGCGTGGAACGATATCGAAATATAATTACAAAACGTAAATATGATAGTTTCGAAAGAAACTTGGTCTTAAGTTCTGATAGCCAGCAGCTACGTACATATATATAGTACACAAGTACTCAAGTACTCGTGATTTTTCCGAACATCAATAATAATTAGATTTTTATTTGACATATTTTAAGCAATAAATAAATGTTATCATAAAGCTCTGCGTTATTTTGTACCTACGCGTATTATTATTATTGTCATCGAAAGAATTCACATTTCTTTATTTTTACCACTGCGGTGGTAATATTTTTGTACAGTTAAATCACACTAAACCGTGGAGGGGGAGGGGGTGTTCGATGGCACGGAATACTTTAATGTCGGCCATCCGAAACGTATCAACGTGGTTGGCACGACTTAAAGGGAAATTGTGATTGTCATTCTGTCGTTTAACCGTATTTATGTACGACTTGACAATGATTATGTTGAACAATTAATATCAATTAAAACAATAATAATATCAAGTAAACTGATGTTGGTGTATTCAGATATTATGTAAAATTTAAATTACAAACAATTTTATTTCACATTGTTAATTAATAATACTGAAATATTTCATAATTATACATAAAAACATCTAACAACTTTTCAAAGTTAAATGTACCTACCAATTATTAACGATTTATGACAATGCATTAAATACTTTCCATACGTCGTAATAAGTATAGTACATATTCAAATATTTTATTTGTGATTTTTTTTTCAAATACACTAAAAAAAAAAAATATTTTTTGATTTTATAAATATACGAGTGGACAAAAATTAGGTATTAAAAAAATAAATACAATTTTTAAAACAATTTTTTTTAACTTTATCTTGTTTTGATTTAATAAAACCTTTATTATGTATTATAAAAATAAAAAACAAATGCCTATATATAATTTTAATTTATTGAATTGTTATAATATAAAACGATGATTTCGTAGATTATGTTTATCGACGATTAAAATTTGAAATGCATAATTGACAGGTCCGTGGTATTCCAGAACCACGGGTGACGTGGTTTAAAGATGGCGAACCGTTACTAGCAACGGACAGACATTCGGTCGCGCGCACGGACGCAGGGAAATGTACGCTGTCGATCGAGGATGTGGCGGACGGAGACGCGGGTCGCTACTCTTGCGAAGCAGTTAACGACCAAGGGAGAGTGTGTACGTTGACCGTCGTCCAAGTGATTGCCAACCGTAGGATTGTGGAGGCAGAACAGAGGCTCCAAGGGTGAGTACAATACGATACGAAATATACAATATTATTAAATTTCACTTTTACTAAAACTACGAGCGGTTTATGGTATTTAAAAATTGATTTTTTTATTTGGCATTTAAAGCATTTTCAGTGTGTATTTTTATACATTATATAAGCATTTATTATACGATTAGATAATCTAAATTGTTATCTTATTTTGTTCTTGTAATATTAATTTTGTGTTTGACTCATCATCTAATCATTATATAAACTGAAATATAACATGAAAAAAAATAGAATTAGGTCAATTATGGCTTGAGTATATGTATATTGTGTAAACTATTTATTTATTTATTTAATTATTTAATGGGCAAGATGCCCAATAGAACAGTAAGACAGTGTACACAGTAGATATAGCAATTAAATACAACATAGTTGAGAATTTACTAACAATAAACAAAAACAAATTAACTGAATTACAAAAATTTAACAGATTGTTGTAGTAATAATAAGAAAGTATGCTGATTACTAATATTAATAATAGTAGGAGAAATTTAAACGAGGCTTTGATTCTTCATTCTTCAGACGTATCATACAGTGAATAGGATAGTTCTTACCAAATATTTATTAGTGACGTTAAATAGGAAAATAAAAGAAAAATTTATTTAGTGTAGTGATAAGGAACACTAAAATGTATTTGGGAAATGAGAGAGAGCATTCGTCAATTAACTTATGCAAAACTACCAAAATAGCTTCGTTTCTTTCATTTGTTAGAGGAATAATTCCATATCATTACTAAATTATAATTATGTGGAGTGTGGGAAATGTATAAAATTAAAATTACTGAAGAACAATAATGTCACTAGATTCCCTCTATGTAAGAGGAGTCAGTTGCTGTTAACGGGTCTCGGAGAATATAAGAATACTCCAAACGCATTGGATTCTTGAAATTCTTTAGACATTCATAAATGTAGAATTTAAATATCATTGCTATTAAAATTAAATATTTTTTCACTATACATGAGTATTATATAGATAATTAATTGCTCGATAATATCGATATGCTTAGCAATGATTAATAACTGTGAATGTAAATTATTTAATTGATTTATGTTATTGCAATATTTGGTACGCGATAAATAGTATTTAATAATAATGAAAATAATTAAATTGTACAAAATAAATATACTATTATTAATTTTTTGTTATTATCAACTATGTCAAAATTAGGTTATTTTAATGCTATTTATAGGTATAGATTAGAAAATTCAAGCTTACTAGTTAAACTGATTAATTTTCATTAAGTAATAGAATATTAGTAAAATATTTCCAAATAGTTATTGTTATAATAATGTATATTAGTACATTACACGATAACATTAAAATAAATAAAGCATATCCAATGAATACTCGATTTACCAAATATTTTATCGAATTTCTTCTAAAAATATTATTGAATTAAGTAAGATATTATTATTTATTAAATAAATAATTAATAATCACGAGCTTGTATTCACTGTTTTTTTATGCAATCATTGTGCTGCGGTCGCGTGCGCAAGACTTGAATATAATATTATTATATTTTTAACGTGTTGAAACTAAAAAAAGTGTTAAAACAGTTAACGCGAAAAATCGTGTGCCCTTCGACGTGTCGAAAACATTTGGAATGCTGCAACTAATAAAAATACGATACTAGAGATGATTTACATGCAAGGTCGAACAATTGGTTAATGCTTATATTGTAATAGTAGTTACATTATAAGTGTTATGAACTGAATTCTACCCAGCTGTATTATATAATATGTGTACGTCAAATACTTTGGATACAACAATGAAATTTAATCACAATTATTTGAACATACAAACTGTTTGTAATTAACGAATATTATTCGGTCAAATAATATGGACCGAGATTTCGCCTCGGTAGCAATGGTCTTTTGTTACCGTGAAACATATTCGGGGTAATCGCTCTCTATGGATTTTTAGACATTTTATTCAATTTTTAAAATTATTTAATTGTGTGACAACTTATTGTAATCTCCATTTGTTTTATTGTTGTGTTAACTATTTCGTCATTTTCATTTACGTGATTGATATATTTTACTATAATATTATATACATACGTTCTGTTATCAAACTATTATGTACATATATATAGTATATAATTTACCTGCAGGGATCAATGATTAGCTCAGTAGATAAAAAATACTTTTAGTGAAAGGAATAAGCGAATATGTTTCAATTTATAAAGCTAAAGAGTGTGAATCCCAAGATTACAGTTGTTAATTTCATCGGCCTAGCCAAGTCAATAAACAACAAACACGGATAGATTATTATAACAGTTTTTATTGTGATTATTGATGTGAGCTAGAACATTTTTTTAATTCTATATAAAAATTGTTTGTGTTTTTATATAATAAATTTTTGTAAATTGTATTACAATATCTATTGTTACAGGTGTTTGATGAAAAACAACAACTTCAAAGAATCGGCACCGTTATTCACTAAGCATCTAATCGACCGCAGAGTGGAAATAAATTCTACGGTCCGGTTGTCGTGTCAAGTAAACGGATTGCCCGTGCCGTTGGTTTTGTGGTACAAGGATGGTCGACCAATAGACTTTTTGGGTATGTAAATTTTTCTCTCGAACTACAATTTATCGATTTTCAAAATAATCGAAAATCAACAAATATTTTTAATGTGAAAAAATCGTCTTGTGTAATATATGCACGCCACCTTTTAGTTAGTTTTAGAGTAATTAAATATATGTATTTGTATATGATGATGCTATTGCCTTTTGTTTTCACAGATAGAACGGAAGGCGACAGGAAACCACCAATCAGGGACGATTCAGACGACTTCTACACACTGGAACTGACCGAAGTCAAGTACCACGACAGCGGTACTTACGCGGCTGTGGCGTCCAATGCGATCGGAAAGGCATCCACGCGGTGCGTGCTAGAAGTGTTCAACAAGAACCGCACCGATCCAGCGGTACCCACGTTCGTTTTTGGTCTGCCGACAACCATGGAAGCTGTAGACTCGATCGTTTTGAGCGCACAAATTGACGCGTACCGTCCCGTCAAAGCTGAATGGTAAGCGTTTATTCGGATACAATAACTTTTAATTTACCAACATTTAAGTCTAATATAGGTAAAATAAAGTAATATTTATCATTTAGGTTCTTAGTATTTACAGTCAAGGTTATGGTTGGTATTATCGGTTAATGAACGACTTATTAGTTATTATAGTTATAATTGGCTCATTTATTTATTGCACTTAAATAGCAGACCTGGCATTAATGATTATTAGCGAGTAATAATACAAGAAAAATATCCGTGTACTGAATTCCCTATGCCTATTAATGGGGTAAATTAAAATATATAGTAGCTGTAGCTCATATACGTAAAATATGACCCAAATGCAATCCAAAAGCGCAAAAATAAATATTTCATAAACACACACAAAAAAAAAAAAATACCTTTTTAATAAATCATAAGCGTAAATAAATTGAAAAAAATAAAGTGTACTCTATTATAATCATATAGTTATTAATAATTATCTAATAATATACGATTTAAAACATTTCACTCGAGTTTCTAACAATATATGTTTCAATTAAAAATTAATATAAAGTCATGAAATAATCTATGTAGTTTTTTTTTTTTATAAATTATGGCGTTTATTGAAAATTTACAATCTGTACATTATATACAATAAGTAAATATGATATAAGAATAATATAAAATGACTTTGAGTGACATGAAGGAAGACTCGCAGTCAAATCACCTTTTACAATGAGTTAAAAAAAAAAAAATTTTTTTTTAATGACTTATATAAATGAATTTTAATGGTTAAGCAGATCTCTGCACCAGTTGCGTTTGAGACGTCTTGTGGGGTTGTCTGGAAGAGTTTTTGAGGCCAGTTGAGAGATGAGGTGGTTGTGGTTCATGAGGAGTTTCCCATGAAATCTTTTATAGAAATTGGTGGCTGTGTTGTGGACGGTTTTGATTTGGAGGTCATCATGGAGTAATTTGTTCGTTACGTACCATGGAGCTTTGGCAATAATTATCAACCTTTACCGTAATCCGTTATGATAAAATACGATACGATAATATTAAACTTCTACTAAACTAGATCACTGTTGATGTATTTTAAAAAATTAAACTTATAGTGTAACGATCAACGAGTACAATATTTACTTTTACGCTTTTATTCCATTTCTAAGGTACAAAAGCGCAACAGGAATTTGCACTCTTTGTCTTTCCAAAAAAATAGACGATTTGCGCTTTTGGGTTTCACCGTACATAGTTGGATAAATACCCGATAATTAGGTAAATACCTCAATATTTGTATTATTGATTCACCTCTGATTAAATACATGGTATATTAGAATTTACAATTTAGTAAGTATAATTAAATTTATAAAACATAAATCATATAGAATATTTATATAAATATACGCCTAGCTTAATTACTCTATTTACTTTAAAAAAGATTTTGCCTTAGTGATTATTTGGTTAATAAACTAATGTTACAAAAGTATCGCGCTCAAAGTAAGTCCAATTTCGGTAACAACTACTGTACCTAATGTACACATGTTAGAATTGATTTAATTCAAAAATTAAAATTGATAGACCGTATTGTATTTAAATGTTTTTTATATTACAAAAAAATACTACATGCATACGAGACACCTGTATATAAAGTATAAACAATTATAAAACATAGTTATTGTATATTATTATAAAAAGAAACTTAATTGTTTTAATATAAATCAATAAACGAAATTTGTTTAATTTTTATTTACAGGTTTAGAGACGGTATTCAATTGAGGAACGGACGAAGGGTAGACATTATTACTGATCACGATGGAAATCTAGAACTTAGGATAGCATGTGTAACAACACGGGATTCGGGTACTTATATGTTGAGAGTGTCTAATGGTACAGGTACGATAGAAAGTCGGTGCGATGTCAATGTAGTGGAACGCAAACATAACGACACGAGGATGGAGCAAATTTCTTTGATTAATCATTTGTGAGTAAATATAATAATACTTATATATTCAGTGAGTAGACAGTTAATGTAGAACATTATGAACATTTTTTCAAAGTATACCATTTGGCCTTTATATAGATATTTTAAAGTATCTAACTTTCTATAAAAAAAAAATATATTATGATAATTGAATTTTTAAAAATATTATATTATTAATTTAAAAATAATTCTACACTTTTATATGTTTTAAATATATCTAAATATCTAACTTAAATGTAAATTGCATTGTGCGCACTGCTGTTATAATTTTTTAAATACTACACTAGATACCATATTAATCTCATTATTACATTTCGAATAGATATTCAAAAAAACCAAAGTTTGTCGTAAAACCGAAATTTCAAGAAGTTGAAGAAGGCCAAGAAGTGATTATCGATTCAGAGATCGTGGGTGATCCATTACCGAGGATTACATGGCTCAGAGACGGTTTGAAGGTAAGACTTTTTATTAAAATTTACATTAGTGCTATACATTGGATATACTGTAATAATTCCATCATTTTTTACGATACATAAAATTTTTGATAACATTTTAGTTTTAATATTACCAATTCGCTGCTAGCACATAACATCAACTTATTATATTTATTTGTAGAGTAACTTTCTTAATGCATAAAATAATAACATAATATATTATAATAAAATTACATAGGTATTTTGTAGTATACTTATCATCATATAATTATTTACTGAATTTTAAGAGCAGAATGCTACAATGACTTGTAAAATTACTGAATTACTGAATTTATGTTTACATTTATTTATACACATAATAATATGACTCACTTGACATATTATTATAATATATTATGTTGTTTATACCTCAATATATTGTACATCAGTGATCTCCAACCTGTAAGATAGAAGTGGATCGGAATGTCCGAATGTACTTCAATAATAATTTAAAAAAAATGTAAATTAATTTAATTCAATTTTATGCTGTTTAAATGAATACCAAATAAATTTTAAAACGGTTCATTTTTATACATATAAAACAGTATAAAAATCTTTTATTGAAAACATTTTTTTTTTTTTTTTTTGACACATATATGTAGGTATTTTATAAGTTTTTGTGCTGGATACAACTTTTTTTCTAACTATCCATATGGTCATGGCAACCAAAACTAGCAATTAGTAAACATGAAATTAATATTATAACTTATAACTTTATAATTTAGTGTTGTTATAATACCTTAGTTATTCTTAGTAACCGATGAATAATATGATTATGTTAATATAGTAACAAAAAAAAAATTTAAAAAAAAATGTTGGATCCATAATTTACACAGTTTTTTTTTCATAATCCGATTTCTCATAAATTTAACTCTATAGCACTGGTCCATTAATATAATTACTTTACCATAGAAACCTCGTTTATACATAGGCACATTATATATTAATGTATTATATATAATATATATACAATAATTTTGTAAGCATATGTTTCAAAATTTTTCTAAGCAGAGAAGAAAATATATTGTATATTTAGGTTTTAATATTATACCAACACGTTAACACGTCTTATTATAATATTTATTTGCGGGGAGCAACAAATATGTTGTGTAAATTACAGTATTTTATATACACATACTACATAGCTATCTCATAGGTTTTACGATATTCTATAATATTATTTTAGCATTATGACTCACATGATATAAATAATAACTAAAATAATTCGCTAATCTAAGGTTGTAGATCACGCTTATTGTATATAATATAAACGTCGCATGTAAACGTACGCGCTATACGTTAACAAATATGTAACGAAAAGTTTTTATATGGACTATCTTATGTAGTAAGTCACAAAAGTTATTATGCTGTAAAATTAGTGCTATATATTGCATTGGCATTATCGCCATATAATATTATTGTTTAGGAAGTCCATAATCATGTTCTCGAAAACATAAAATAAAATAGTGTCGTAGTCTTCCCCTTTCACATCACTCAGATAAACTCTGAGAAGATAAAAAAAAAAATCGTTGTTTAAAACTCAACACAATTCAACACCCCTCTCTAGAGTTTTGAGTACATTAAACTCGTTTCGCGTGCCGTCTACAGCACAGAACCAAACGCCAGATCCGTGAACAAAATGTCCTTCTCTGGCAAAACATAATATACCTATTATCCCAATAAACGGTACACGTAGCTATACATATATATATATCGGTACTTTCCGATAACTAGGTATATATTATAATAATAATATGCTGTATTATGATATTTTATATGCGACTTTATGCAGTCCGTTGGACAAAGTCATGTTTTCCCGCGGCACCGAAGACCGCGCGAGCAAGCATTGTTGTTCGCCGCTGTCACCACAGTCGCCGTCGCTACCGTAGTGGTGTATTATAGTACCGTGTGAGTCGCGATATTATAATACCAGCTAATAATAATAATACTTACCTATTATGCGGTACCTGTATCATTAGATTATAAATTAGGAATATATACGTTTCGTTCGATGGCGGTTCTCCGCAGGGAACGCACGAAATCACATGAAAATAACGACTCGCGCTGAAAGCCACGTCTCCCGTCGTCGTTGTCGTCGACCGACCGCACAATTACTCGGGTAATATATTGTTAATTGGGCCCATATTTGGAACCGTGGTAATATATTATTATTATTATGATAATTATTATTATTGTGAAACCAGATTTCTGACCGTTCGAAAACCGCCGCCGCGTTATCCGACCGTCGTACCGCGCATTATAATGCGAGGTGCCCATATCGGCCATACCTATATAATAATAATATAATATTATCCATAATACCTAATACACATAGACAACATTACAATAATATTGCCATCAGAGCTATTTCTATATAGTGATATCAAATAGGATATGGCCGCGGTTGTCAAGAGTATAGCCTGTTAAAACGAAATGATTTTGTGGCATAGTCGGCATGGTAAATGTCAAAAAAGTCGTCAGCCGCTGGTGCATGTGCCGCATTTAAGGCTCAGGTAAACATGCACGTGACATGACTTGCGCGTATAAATGTGTTGTTGTTATTGTATCACTATACTATCGGTTATCGAGGCGATATCATGCACGGAAATGTAAACAGAATTCAGATTGAATTCCAGCTACGATAACAGTTCATACTATTGTTGTGCAACGAGCATATTATTATAATGTGCAAACGCCGCAGTTAACAACTATTATATTGCAGTATATACAATAACCATGTGAATTAATAAAATTGGAAAGTATTAAGTAATCAGAGTCCATGATATAGTACGTATATTGAACGTCGTTTTTTAAAAACAATATATAATTATAATAATCTACCTTTTACCGTGATTTACAAAATAATAAACAAATAAAATTAAAGGATTAATGACATATAATATTGATAATTTACATGTCTATTTTAATATCATCCAATCGCAGTATTCTTCTTTTCAATGCCTGTAGACTTTAATTATCTATAATTCGTAATTGACTATTCTTTTCGAGTCTCGTAAAAACTCTTTTATCACTTCATTGATCTCGATTTTTGGTACAACTAAAGTTTAATTTTAGCGAGGGGTTAAAATTTTTTGTATGACATTTTATATTCCAAGTATATGATTATATTAATACAAATTCTCACTGATAGATTATAGTAGATGACTAAATAATAAAGGTCAGCAACTGCATACTAATCATATAATAAGAATAAATGCATGATTAAAGGAAAAATGCGGGCGATAATATCCTTGGTGAATTACTCTTTATGTCTATAGGTATACACATTGTGTTTTTTTATTATTGTATACATGTGGACTAAAAAATTACTAATCAGGCGCCAAACGGTCGCTGACCGAATATTAAACATACCTATACCTATACACATCCGAATTAAATAAATTAAATGTCCCTCAATTAATTCTACAAACCAAAACAATACAAGACGTAATAACGATAAAACAATAAAAAAAATTATATGACGTGTATAGTACAGCAAATCGATTATTTTTATTGTTCAAAATGTATATACATGAGTGCACGCGCGCAAATCGTTATAATATAACGATAAATTAGTTGTCGCGTCGTGTCCGTTTCGAAAATCGGCAAACGTGTTGAAATTCGTGAATAGTATTACAATCCGAGATGCCATCGACTATAATGACAATGATTACTATTATTATTGTTATTATTAATTTTTTTTTACTACGATGTATCGCAATTGTTGTATAATACGCACGCCCATTGTTCTGAAGTAACGACGCTCAATATTCGCAATCGAAAAATGGAAACGATCACGAGCTTATACCTTTTCGATTTACATGTAGGTACAAGATTTTATTATAGAGTTGTACACACACGGGAGAGAATAACAATAATAATAATAATAATAAAATTAAAACAATTATATTAACACACACATATTATAATCACTGTCATCAGCGTCCGCAATCGACGGGGCGTTAGTATACGATGTAGGTATGGATATTTTAACGCGTACCTGCGTTTGTATTATTATGCAATTTTCATCATAATCGAGCAAATTATAGATAGGTACATAGTATATTTTTTTCGATCGTCACCTATACGTTTATGTTGTCGGTCTCACGCGTCTACGGGATCACCCAAAAAAATAATACTATATTATAGTAGGTACCTATTCATAGTAATACATTTTAATATCGTAGTAGTTTTTATTATTGTTATATAATTTTATAAAAAAATAACTTTACTTACACCAATCTATATACATTTTATTAAATAAAAGTCTTGATATTATGTGCATAGATGTTACATTTCACTTACATTTCTGGATGGTATCCGTCGTAAAAATTGTTCGTGTCATGAGAAATGACTCAGAAATTTCTATACATAATACGAGATTAGAACGTTATTGTGAATGTTATAACTTATAATACAATAGACGTGTGATATGAAACATTGAAACCACGTAGGTGCCTATCGTAAATGAGTTTATTTTAAACAACGGAAAAAATAAATAATTTTAACAAATATTAAATTCATTATTATTAAATATATTGACTTTATAAATATAATATAGGATTTAAGATATTTATTTATTAATAATTTTATTGTAATTAATTTTTCAACTTTTAAATACCGTCTTGTTTGTAAGTGATTGTTTATGTTATGTGGAAATAATGGGTGATTCTCTAACACTCATCACCTAGAAAATAATATAAATATCAACGTTTTGGAAAATCTATGTCTTTGCATAATCTCAAGTCATTTCAAAATGACACATTGAACGTTCTATTAATTTCATAACTAAAATATATTAAATACTCGTTCAGCATTTTCAAAAAAATATTCTACTTTAAAAATTAAATTTAAAATTATTAAACTTGTTAATATCTTAATAATATGTATAATGGATATAGTATACCTACCTAATAAATGTATGCAGTTGGTCGTTCTCGTGACGTATGTTAAAGGTACGCTATTGCCTATTATAGTTTTATGTATGTGTATATCGTATATATATATTATATTGTAAACAGTAAACACGTATTTTTCGTTTCTTTTATGATTAAAATAATTCTTGGTATTTGAATATCAAACAACAAATTCCGGGTGAAGATCGCTCAAATAATATTATATATTGTATTGTTGTGAGCATGCAAACATACGCAGGCTATATCTCGTGACGTTTCTTCCACGGTGTTTGCTGCCATGTATGGGTTTGAAAGATAACTACTAACTAGTGATCTAATTTTATCACATTCTCTATTGTATTTGCAAATTATTACATAAAATCCATTTGCCGCATCACAACGAATATTATTATACATTATTTTATGTTACATGATCTGTACCCTGTACGTATATAATATTACGTCTTTACTTCTATAGCATGAAATTGCGAATTACGTGCATGCACACTATGGCGTTCTGGTAGGAGGCAAATAAAATATGATATTGCATCAAAGGTCTTGATTTAAAATGGCAGAAAAAAAAATAGCACACATAACAATTTAATTTGGAATTTGTTTATTCGTTTGATTTACGTCATGGTTAAAGCACGCACCGAATAGCACACCACTTTTATTAGTTTGTATAATACACGACGTTTAGCGCGCACGTACGATTCATATTTCCCTTTCGTTCGCCGACAATATTCCATATAAATAATAAATAATATTTTCCACAGCACTACGACAATAATAATAATATTGACATTGTGTTATTATTCGTTTGAAACGCCGACGCAGGACAAGCCGAGCCCTCGGGTATAGCCATCGCGTTATAAAACGATTTGCGGTTTATACTATTATTATTACTATCGGTTTTTTTTTATGAGATTTTAATCACTCAATCTCATAAAGCATCGGACTGGTGCCTATTAAACGGTGGTAACATGAAATGATCCCGCCGGGCAAACAGAGCGCGTGCAATAATTTATAATATCCTATATAAGATCATTAATACGCGTGCTTAATACATTGTTTCTCCGCCTCCCTCTCCCCCCTAAACCGCCAACTGCACACCTTTCATTTTATTTGTAGCATGATTTTCTAATGCATTCGAATAATAATATATACAATATAAAGGTGTTAGATCGCTGTGAAGTTATCGCTGCTGTCGTGTAGTATTATCTCGTTATAATTATCATCATCATCGTCATCATCACTATTTCTACCTATATTATTAGACCGTTTTACAAATAGGTACGGTGCAACCATCATCGCAATCATTTTTTTTATTATTACTATATTTATATATGAACGCCGCCACCGCAGATAAAGGGCAAAAATCGTTTCCACTTTTATGTAGTTTACGATACAGGATGCTTGTAACACTATACGCATTTAATTTTATTTGCAATTTTCTGTCAAAACCATTTTTTTTAGGCTACCGACGTCTTTTAAACGGTGAATCATGTTTTTTTTCTTTATTTTTTTTTTTTTTTTTTTTGTAATTAACTAAGAAGGAAAAACAAAATTCATGAAAGTATTGACGAATTCCTATATTCGAATACTGAATAACATATTAATATCGTTTTGTTTCACGCGATTACATTTCAGATGAGCACGCACCATAGCACAGGCCACAGGATATCGAATCCGATAAAAATCCTTTACTAAAAAATAAAATAGTAAAAAAGTTAGATTAATTTGTTTTTATAATTTTATTATAGTATTAAAATATGCAAAAATTGATGGGTTTTACGAACGTATTTTGCGATAAGATAAGCATTCTGTATACTATACTGAACTATTAAGGATCGTGATGTGGACGACTTTACGACGTGTCACCGCGTGGTTTAATTTATTTCACGAAGCGTGTATAAATATAATTTTTTTTCCAGTCACACGCGTTTCACATGATTAAATGGCGATAGTATAAAATAAACTCGAATACATTAATTCTCTCACACCGCCATCAGACCAACTTTTATTATTTTACTACTTGCGAGACGATCGGATGGCGCGTGATATTATTATTGTAAGTAAACGAAGTGGTTTAGGTAAGCTGGTAGATAAGAAAGTATTAGTGACGTGCGTCTATTCGTGACACATTCGTATTACCATCGATTATAATTTTAACGATTTAAAATGTATATTATATATATTGATATCTTATTACATAACATACATAATTTGAGTTTTAACACCTAGAATCTCGAAGAGGGATACAAATTAATCTGTCTAATGCAGTTTTCAAGTAATTTACCTGCAATATATCGTATTAATTCTTCAAGGGATAAGAAAATGTTCTGAGTTATGGAAGTTTTAGAGTTATCGCGACTCAACCATAAATATATTATAATATTGCGATTCCGTTAAGGATTTCGATTAGTCTCATACTTGCGTTTTCTTAGTTGTTAACATGGACAGATACGTAGCAAAATACTCTGCAGTGTATACAACTATTTGATCATAAAAATTTCGTAATTGTGTAAAATGCGTTTATTCTATATTGAGGTCTAAGTGGATCATGCATATTTGTCATAGTTTCATAATTTGGTATACGAGTAGAATATCATGATTTAAGACTATACACCAGAGCATTATTTTAAATGTTTTTCACACTCGAAACGTTTTAATATTTTATTTTATATTATCTATAATAGATATAATTAAGTTGTTATAATGTAAGTAAAAACAAATAACTATATAAAGTTTTAATTATGTAGACAAAAAAAAAAATAAATAATTATAATGCAAACGAAACTTTTTACCGATTTATTTTAATAATATTAAAACAATTTATTATATAGGCGTTGCATTCATTTCTATATTATTTGTGAAAATTCATTTTGTGTGATATTTTATCGTGCTCGTTGTGTAAGCGCACTTTAGATTTCATCAATAGATAATAATGAATCAATTTACTTTAGAAAATACATTAAACATACGGTGTTAAATTACCTTTAGGCTTTAGCAGGTTCTACTATATTTGTACAATAATTATTAAACATGCACTCTCCTTAACTTGCCAAGTGGTCCGAAAATGAATAAATCTCTGAGGTGGGTCAAGACGAACAACTATATGTACCTTACTGTGAGTAAAAAAGTCATTACCAAAACGGCGATATAACTGTATGTACCTATTTATTACAATTTTAATAATATTTTGTACGCAAAATCATAATTCATAAACATAATATAATACAACAATATTATAATTTAAAACATAAAAATATAAAATTAATAAATTATTTTATATGTTATAATAATTTTTAATGAATATTGAATTGTATGAATTAAATAATTTTCACCGATGACATTCGTCGTGGCTTCATGAAATCGTCACTCTATATCAATAGATATACGTACTTTATTGGAAAGAAATTATATTATACTATATAATATTTAATTTATATTCTTATTTTGTAGTAATCACGGATAGCGTAGTGTACCCCTCCATTCCTATGACCGTATAATTGACAAATTTCTGATGAGGTAAAATGTTACCTTTTTTTTTTTTTAACTGCTATCAGTACCCAAAGAAAAAGGTAAAGTTACATCGTTATATAAAATCTATTAATTTATATATTATATACTTGAAAAATATATACCTTTACCTACGATTATTTCTAAATTAGTCACGGCACATCGTATAAGAACGTTATTTTGATATAAAATCGATTGTAAACTAAAATTAATATTTATAAATTTTATGGATGATTTAATCAAATGTATTTCAAACTTACTTTTTTTTGAATCCCAGAGAAATTTTAAAACTTTGAATAAGCTAGATAATGAATACAGTTCGAAAAACCTCAAATATATCTTTCATATTGGGAATTGGGAATAATCAAAAGTATGTATTATTTATAACTACGTTTTCTAAAAATAAATTACTATTTATTCTTTACATTGATATTTTGCTACAAGGTGTAATTGTATAAATATATCTCATATAAATTGTTCTATGGTCTAAAACTTTCACAATAAATAATTATTAATTAGTAATAGTAGTATATTATAAATATACATACTACATAATATATAGATATATATTTACAAATTTTAGTATCAAATACTAGTGTTACATAAATCATTAGTGTATTTAATTTAAAAGAAAAGGTAGATAACTTCAAGTTTTTAATTTATTAATGGATTAAACTACTGATAATATTGATTATCTAATGTTTATATGATATTTTTCAGTTGTAAATATTATAAAACTATACGATAACTGTAGTATGTGAATATCAATACGCTTATAATTTTTGGATGCACTTCTTTGAATCAGTTGAAATAATACATATAGTTTTTAATTTACTTTTTGTATATTTAATTACAGAAGTGTATAACCTTGATCTAAATTAATGCTATTTTAATCATTGCACGCCACTGGTTTATAAGCAATTATTATTAAAGGCGAGATTTTATATGACAATAATTCACGGCATTGTGTGTACAAATATATGCATCGTATTGGTCCATGAACGCTTTTAATTTATATATATTCACTATGTATATAGTTATAATATAATAAATTAAAATGTAGACTGTTTACACTCAAAAGTTTTAGTTCAATATTGCAGTGGTGCATAACAAATTTAGAAAATATTACAGCTGCTAAATTGTATAATATGTTATATTAAAATATTTGTAATCAGATGAAGTCATGAAGAGGTTTTCTCGTTTTTGTCCAAGATTATGATGAATATCGTTATACATGTATAAATGTATACATTATTTTTATTTTAGATATATGTATTGTATATATATAATATATATATATATATTACATAAACTATGTATATACGTGGTGTAAACAAACAGTACAACTGCAGTTGTAGTAGCCGACTGACTTATTATTATACAGTAGAATACAAATTGACCAGCAGGTAACTTTGGGTGTAGTACAGGGATGTAGTATTACATGTTGTATATATATATAAATATTGTAGTGTATAGATTGTGCGTATGTATGTTGAGGATAAACCGTTCGCACAATAATATATTATTCTTTATTACTGTGAGCTATAAATCGTTTGTACCGAGAGTATAATATATTAATATGTGTGCGTGTGTGATTGTGTATGTGTGTATGTTGTATTATATATACATTCAGAAAAAATTTGCATAAGATATATATATACGTAAATTGTGTATAATAGTATGAGGCACTGTGAGCGGACAGAGTAATGGCCGGAAGAAATAATTCTTATCGCCATTTAAAAAATACAATCAATATATTTTCTCAAAATTTGGGTTTTCCGTATATTATTTAATACTGTTTTATATTTACTAATATCACATAAATATACTGCATACGTTAAAGTGTAATTAATACTAATAATACTTAATTATTTCATTTAAAACCAAACAATTGCAGGTACGTAGGCACGAAAGATTCAGAAAGTACCACTGTTTTCTGCAGTAACCTAATTTTCGGATCATATTTTTCTCATTTAAGTCACGTACAATGTATAAATTTAATCCACACTTGAGTCTACAGCCATCATGAAATTTTACAGTTCGTTTTGTAAAAAGTGTGAGTATAATAGGTATTTATATGTTTGGATAAAGTACATCACGAATTGTTCAAAACTATTAAAATTTGATTTTATTAAAAAAAAAAATGATTTAAAATACATACGTTACAAGAAAATACATCATATTTCACATCTAACTGTAAAATGTAACTCTGCTGTTAGGTAGCATGGTGTGCAATGTTACAATTATTATCGTTACAACATTACATCCACGAAGAGCATCGAATCGTCAGTACGATTAAAGAAACGATTGCAAAGTATATTATGCAAAATTTGAAGTAATGTAGTGGAGCGAAAATTTTGCGTACTACACGAGCTTTTGATTACAATGAAAAACATACAGGCGCATAACAGACAATGGATTTTCGTTAATAAGAGAAACACACAATGTCGTTTGGAACGACAATGCCATTATGTTATTAAACCATGTCGAAATGAAGTTATCTTATTACGAACGAAATAATATCCCCATCGTCATAATAAAGTATTGTTATCACGTTCAAATTATCCTCGATATAACGATATGTCCTGCATGTGGTTGACGAAGGAAATTTAACGTCTTATCTCGATATAAGTAATACATACTATGATTATATAATATAGATATGTGACATAATAGGCTATGGGTAAGTGATTAGAACTCCCGAAACAATAACTTGTGGAGGTCTAATCCACACATACTCCTATCAAAAATGGATAAAGTAAAAGTGAATGGGAGGTTTGAACTTTAAACCTTTTTTTACATTCTTTTAAATATCATTGCTGGATATTAATTGAATAAATTATTATAAACAAAATTTACGGTGATGAAATAAAAATTTTATTTTTCTCAAAAATTGTTCAGACCATATCCAGAGCCCGTGAACTGTATGATATTATGTCTCATTCGCATACTTAATCGGACAGCATGTGAGGCCACACATTTGGGATAACAGAAAGAGGTTTTGTCGTCTTGATGCATATAATACAACATATATTAAAGTAACGTTATGAAATTATATCTATATATATTTTAGACGTTTTACACGTCCGTGATCCGTTTTGTACTTATATATAAGTGATATTCATCGTCTGGCCATGATATAATCGTATAATATTAATTTTACTATTATGTGAGGCTCATTATCGATTTTAAAACAAACAATAAACGTACGTTAACTCAAGCGTATCGGCGGAAAAATACGACGCACATCCGGAGAATTGTGGACGCCTGCGATCGCCTTTCTTAGAGGCCAAATACGAATTGTCATAATCAGGTATAATATACCTATACACGAATTATTCGTATTTACGATCTACACGTATGCGAGATACATACGTGCTTACAGGGCTGTATAGTGATAAAACATATTATTATTTATTATTGTTATACACGAATTAAAATCAAATACATTATCCATTATCGTAATATTTGCTTCATAGATATCAGAAAAAGTTCATTAGAGTCTTAATTTTGATTTTGAACACATAAACAATTTTCAAAAATATCATCAAATCGCATATAAAAACATAGATGGGTGAAAAAAAGTGGTTTATAATATTTGTATCGTTATAGAACAGCAGTCCTTTAAATTCCACAAAAAAATATTTGTTTTGAAATGTGTAATAAAAACATGCAAAGTGAACAAATACTTCAAAAACTACTATAGTTTTACTCATTACACAGTCATCGTATTATGTTATTATATACACAACACATAAATTACCTATAAAAACTTTTAAAAGTTCCATTTACAAAAACTGTATCAACTTAATTCAAAAATTTTAAGTTAGTTTCAGTAGAAAATAATAAATGTTTAATGTGTTGTCATTTACAAGTAAAAAATTGTCGTTACGATTTGTAATTAATAAATGACTTTTATAATCTAGAGCGATATGTAATTCATTCAGGTCCACAAACAACTTAGATATAATAGATGATTGAGGATGGTGAATAATTTTTCTTATTAATTTTATATCGTATGTTGTCAAAGTGTCTACGCATTGTGTAAGATGGCTACGAATAATTTTACTTGGCTTTTCATTAATATCATCAACAGCTTTACGTTCATTTGATTACTTACAGTTTGTTTATTTAATGTTTCATCACTCTTTTTCGTGGTTTTTATAATTTAAAACTTTTTTAATAATTAAGTTATTATTTAAATGAATATATGCAGTACAAGTCTTTTTTAATACAGCAATATCAATCATTTATTTTTAATTAAATTATTTTTTTAATTTTTATGAAAACGAAATTTATATCTGTCAATTACAAATAAAGTGCGATCTCACTCGAAATTGCATTTGACATTATAAATAAATTAAAATAGAAAAGTGACGGAATATTCTTAGTGGTAGTAAAGCAACAACTAAGATGTACTTATTAGTATTTACATTATACTGTGATTATGTTTTATCAGTCAAGATTAATTTATCTAAAAAAAATTCGAGTCGCAACTCATCTGTATCCAAAATAAACTCGGATCCCAATTAGGATTAGACTTTTTTTTTATAGATATTTTTGGGACGCAACCATGATCATGAGTGAGTTTCGGCAAGTGTACGCGATAATATACTATTTGAATCATTTTTTCCGTTCACGTGTTTGTGAATACACTGTACATAGTTGTAACGGCGCCATACATTGACCCAGACCATTTTTGGTATTTCAAAGTATGAACATATTATGTATGCACCTTAAATTGTAAATTATTATTACATCATTACAGATCCTTTTTCTTCTTTAATATAATACAATTACACAAATTCTGATTTCGTGGTATTTTTAAATATACATAAAGACTATATTTCAAAATTTGTTAAATTGTTTGCTATATTTAAGAAGTATACTGTGTGGATGCATATTTCTATTTTAAAATGACAATCCCTTTTTTCTACTTTAAATATAATATTAAAAAAAAAAGTATTTTGTCTGATTTTGTGTTACCTTTAACATAAGCAACGCTTACAGAAGGTAGATAAACCAAATTGTTTAAAAAACAATAGAAAATACGTTTTGGAGTCATTATTTTCGAACGTAATATTTTTGGGTAAAATATTTTTCGTGTGCTTTATTTCGTATCGAATAGTTTTTAAACATAATACATTACTGTTAAAATATTTTTGGATATTTTTTTACTCACCGTATATATTCGAATTATTATTAAGCAAAAAAAAAAAAAAAACGTGATTATCATGCTTGTAAGAAAAACTCATGAGAAAAGCCACTAATCCGATATTTTGCGGCGTAGCATCACATCATTGAATGTGCGTTCCTGCAAACACACTACACATATGTATTCTCACTACATGTCTTATACCGTAAGCACGGTGTCGTATAAAAGCGCGTACATATTATGTATAATGCATGATATGCGTTCATTGTCGATGCCTCCGACCGACAATATTTTAGTTCGCTTGACATTAAAAACCATGCATTAAATTCGTATTATATATAATGTTCTTTCTCTTTTTTGCCACCGCCGGTTGCGGTTACTCGCACCATAAGTGCGGTAATTGGTATCCTTAGCGAGCCGTCTGCAGCGACTGCTGAGTCTATTTCAATGTGATATGATTTAACAAAATAACATAATGTATTGTACTATTATGAATTTATATCCAACGCGTATTTTATTAACCCGTTGCCACACTGTTCGGCATCGGTATGCTATCGTGTCGTGGTTCACAAACGTTGTTATATTTATGTATATAATTGTTATAGACGTTGCCATACACGTAAGTTAAACTTCCGAGAACAGTGTATATGAGTACTCCATAAATAGCTGTAAATACATACTTATATCATTCCGTGTATACAAGTGACTTTACGGTTAATCGCGTCACTTATATTTGAGAAATTTATTTTCAAAAACGATTTTTTTTTTAATTTTTCAAACGTGAGAAAATATGAATTTACATTCATATTTTTATTGTATGGTTAAAATTTGAGATTCAATGAGTAAGAAGTATTTTTTAAAAATTACATAATTACATTTATGTATAACGTTATAATTTATTTATTACTAAAATATTTAGATTACCTAAACAGGCTTAACTTTCATAAATGTAGGCTTAAAATAATTAGTAATACGAAATACCTTGAAAATATGTTATGCTTAAATTAACAAAATTGTATGTTAAAAAAAAAAAAAAGATGTTAAATTAGCAAAAAGTTGAACGTTGTTATATTTTTAATTGGTTAAACACCTTATAATAAATTTAAAATAAATACTTACCTAAATTCAGCATCAATGTTTATAGTAAAAATATTATTTTTTTTCTGATACACAATAATTATGATTATTATATAATATAATTTTAACTATTTTCGTTGATTATGGAGTATTTTTGATTTTTAAGCCATCACGTATAAACATAATAAACTTTTTTTTTTTTTATAAAACATATTAAATACAGTTTTAAATCAAATTAAAAAAAAAAAAAAAATGATAATAAAACAAAAAAGGTTTATATAAAATATTGTGTGAAGTATTATCAAATAATTATTCAATTGGTTTTATAGAGATCTATATAAGGTAAATTATCGTATAACATGTCTAGTGTCTATACGCATATAATTTAAATTATTTCAAAATATTAAATTATTTAGATATATTTTTTATCAATCTAACTAATTTATTTTGGTATAAGTTATAATATAGGTACTATACAATCATTAATTATGTATAATCACATAATATTATGTTTATATTTATACATAACCAATGCTATAACTATACTAATCTATATCGTGATTCATGATATTATGCATTGAGATTTAAACTTTAATAGTAACTTAATAGTTAAAATACGATATTGTTTATAATTCATATCTTAAATATAAGAACATTCTGTTTTTTTATCATGTATTCTGCTATGAAGTAATTATATAATAATATATTATATTTTTATCAGTGTCATAATTTAATTTTTTAATACACATAATGTTAACTACTGGACACGCACAATGATTGAGACGGAATTTGTAATTTTAATGTGCAGTAAACCATAAAATCATTTTTAGCTATAAAATTAATAATTAAACAAACAAAAATTTAATAAAAATATATATTTAATATAAATTATGGTGTATTGTAAAAAATACCAAAATTGAAATACATGATAATAATTTGAATTTTTACAAATACGTAAAAACAAAAATATTGTATTGAATCTGTAACTATTATTTTTATTTTTTTGTTTTTGAATTGTTTATAATTGACAGTTGGTTAAACGATTTGAATATGGAAGTAATCTAAACGTTGCTGTAATAATATATGAATAACAAAATATTTTCATTGTTGCTATATATTATGTCGGTTATTAATATTGTTGTCTGACGTCGTAAATGAGAAAATTTATTTACATAATTATATCCAAAAAAAAAAAAAAAAAATACAAAATACCAGTGACGTTGTATGCGTAATAACATATTATTATGTTCTATGTGACAAAAACGCAAAGATCACCATAACAAGAATCCATATGACAAATTATAAAGTATGTATATGGAATATAATTAAAAACGATTATGCAGCATTTAAAATGGGTTTGCTTGTCGAAAGAAAATAAACTAACGAATACATAAAATATCCATTAAAACTAGTAAAACTATTTAGTATATCATTGGATACATTGCGGCAATTACGATAATAAGTGAAAGCAAAATCAATAACTTAAAACGAACAAATATAACTGTCTACTGTCTACATATTAGCGCGATTTTATGTACCAAGTTCAATTTTGACGTAGAACGATTTATATATATATATATATAATACCGAAACAACTATAAAATACTGTGTGACTTTTTTCGCTTTTTTAATAATTTCGAACAACATATATGCGTATTAAACTATATAAACCATTTGGCAGAAATCGAGACTTTAAATCTCTTTAAAAATAATAGGAAATATAATTTTAAAATTGTTGGTGTATGAATGTTGTCCATGGAACATTTTAGTAAGTATACATTATGGTCATAAATAATAAGACTGAATATTTATATGGAATCCTTTTTTTTTTCAAGAACAGTTTGTGTAGAATTGTTATATCATGTTCTAAAAACAAATTAAAATACTTTGAAATTACACTATCAATAAGGATTACGATCGGAATGTTTAATCTTCTGCTAATCTTATGTCGAAATCATAGTAATAAATGCCTTGATTAGATATTTATATTAAATATTTTATACATTTTTTTGAACAAAATAATTTTCAAAAGTTTGTAAATTTGAGTACCTATTTAGAAAATTAAAAAATTAGAGCATTTTGTAATACCTATTATTTATTATAACATTTCAATAATGTTAATTCTATCGAAGAAAGAAAGTGGATATCTAATTATTTTCAGTTGATAGGCCTTTCCAATAATTTTACTCAATTTCCATGTATGCTCAAACTGTAAAAAGTAGAAGGAAAAACTAAAAAATAAATTTAAAAAAAAGTAGACGTGAACTATAATATTATAATTGGTATACAGAGATTCAAGTTAAAAAAAAGTTTATCTATAATATATAATATATAATATACTTAAAAAATCGTTTTTAATAATTTTACGGTTGAACGTTTTTGTCGTTTTCTTCTCGTGATGTGATTAAATTTATTTGAAGACAACGGCCTGAAATGTGTCCATAAACGAACGTATACAAATGCGTGTCGAGTGAAATCTGATTCACGAACAATACAATTTGTTTTTTGCATATCGCGTAATAATATCAGTTCTGACATTTACCAGCTATATTATACAAATAATCACGGTTCTTGAGTGAAACGCGTTTCTTCAAATAGTCGGATTAGTATAAAAATTTCGAAATAAAATCACTAAGCATAAAAATGTGTGTGGTAGTGCTCTGTGTAGTCCGGTGGGTCAGCTTTATACTAATCCAGCCCGATCTGAACCGGACCACGGTCTGATTTGGTTTAATTTATGAAATAAAACTAAGTAACGGTTCGGTTTGGTTCAGTTTTAAAATAAATTCGGTCTAGTGCTATAAAGGTCTAGTCTCAAATAAAATTATTTTATTTAATATCGACTTGATCCGGTCTATGGATAAGACCGGTTCTGAAATGGTCCAGTCTTTGTGGTCTAGATTATGCCATTTCGGTCTACAATTTTAATTTTTTAATTTTTAAGCAGTATTATTTAGAAATTAAAATATTAAGTAGGTACATTACTACATTTTATTATTATTATTATTAATATTATAAATAATCGCATTTTAAGTTTTAATTTGTCAAGAAAAAGTTATTGCGGTCCACACTCTACAGTTTAACTTTTAAAACAACAATCGAAATAGTATAAACAATTATAAAATCGTGTTTTGACGTTATATATAGAATAAATTATAAATTCCTATGAGTAGTATGAACAATGAACACATAGGTATATCTATAGAATCATATATTCAAAGCAATATATAATTATAAAATATTTCCAAGTAATATGCATAAATCACTATTATACGTAAAGATATTCAAATTAATTGTTGTTACCTTTTTTTGTTGACGGATCAATGATCAACGCTCATTATCTGTTGCCAATCGCCACCAACAGTCAAGTCAATACTCAATTTATTCTCATTTTACTATTAATAGTAGTAATATGATAAAAATAAAAAGATATATTATTTGATAATTTTATTAACTATGACATCGATTTTCCGGTAGTTTCATATAATTAAATAAATGAAAACACAACTATAAAAAATTTATCGTTATGTTCTGCAAATTAAAAAAAAAAAAAAGTGTAACAACTCAAAAGTCGAAAACGGAAAAGCAAGAATTGTGGCGTGTTTCCGTGATCGTGCATGTATGCGAGCTGAATGACGTGAGGAAGAGATAATCCGTATGTTATGCAAAATCCGTTTACAACCAAACCATATGAAAAATTTAATCGATATAGGTCAAATGGCATTATCCGTCGCGATCAGATGGCGTGTTGACGCATAACCCTATAAACAAATAAGGCAACTGCAGTATATTGTATACGTACGTAGTTAATAAAATTGGCTTCGTAAAGCGATACTAGTAGGTGTTTTAATTTACTGATTTTTAAATGAAAATTAAATTTCGGAAATTACGCCTTGCAATTTACGACGTATAGGCAGGTAATTTATTTTAAACATATATCAAATAACGATAAGAGTTTTATTGTTTAAAAAATGTAAAGCATTTTGGTTTAATTTTAATATTTTCATATTTTTTATTTAGAAGATAATCGTTTCACTATAATACCACTATTCGCCAGAAATACCTAGTACCTAGTTATAATATATTGTAAATTATGGCCGATGGTTATTATCGTAAATTTGTATAACGCTATATTTTAATTGTGCGTGCACGGTGCATTTTTCGCGTAACTTTTTCGTATCTACATATATACCGAGTAGGGATCCCTCCCACCCATACACGCGCAGTGCAATATTGTCATGGCCACGTGCAAGTTGCAAGATCGACATTGTTCGCGGTGGCAGTTGATCGATGGCCGTGTCGCGGCTCTCAGTGTGTAGTCGCGTCTCGTAGTGCGTGCTTGTGTCCATGTGTACGTGTGTGTATGTGTGCATGTCGGCGTACTACGTGCGTGTCGCGAGTTTTAAAGCATATCGTCGCGGCCGCGATAAGTATTCATTTCAATAACACCGACGGAACTTCGTCGCCTACGAGTAAGTTTCAAATGTTTCAATACATTGTATTTGTACGTATGTGTCAAACACTTTTTTTTTCAATTTTAGTTTGAAATGAAAAATAAAAATCGTCTAAGATATTGTATATAGCGTTTGGTTTTAAGCTTAAATGCTTCAATTTTTACATTTTATCGTCGTATTTTATTTTGTTTAAATTCAAAGATTTTATAGCAAATATTTAACTATGTAGTTAAATTAAAGAAACGGTATCTGTAACTTTTGAATTTAATAAATAATATTATAATGCCTATTATAGAACTTTATCGTGACCAAAAATATTCTGACCAAGATTTAAAATAAAATACTTTATACCAAATTCTTATTTTTTTTTAAAAAAGAGGACTTGATAAGTTTCAAATATCTAAGAATCTTATTGGAT
The DNA here is from genome assembly GCF_002803265.2 of Melanaphis sacchari. Lineage (NCBI taxonomy): Eukaryota > Metazoa > Arthropoda > Insecta > Hemiptera > Aphididae > Melanaphis > Melanaphis sacchari. Next base: position 1,432,173 of record NW_020271519.1, on the reverse strand, counting down.
TTAAAATTTTTATTTAATATTTATGACTGTTAATTTATTTGTTATCGATTTTTTATGACTCTTCTCAAAAATTATGCTGGTAAATATCGTCCACGCGTAACAATAAAGTTATCACACAATATTCTAGATCTCAATGTTTTTTACTTTAAAATTCAACTCTACCAAAATAGGTATTAACACACCGTGAACAAACAATGTTACGTCTAGTATTAAAGGATGTTGATTGTTAGCGCAACTTAGAAGTGTAAACATTTTGACAAAAAATAAGTTCGTTAAAATCAATACTGTAATCAACAATAAAAAAAGTCTAACTTTTACACAATAAATGGATTGTACGATAAAAAAGTTTTGTACTGTATATATTCAATAATCAATATTATGAAGCTTAGTGTTTAGAACAAATTCGGATGTTTTTGTAGCTAATCAATCAATACAAATATAACTGTTGTTGCTGACGGGTGATAAATCTGCACCGCTGTCGTTCCTGTTCTCTCCCACCTAATAACTGTGCAAAACTCATAAGACATGCCGTTTTGGCCATCTCCGTGGAAAGTTAGGTCGGGTTAGGTTAAGTAGTACTGAGAGTACTTACCTTATAACGAGCACACAAAAGGAATTCGACTGCATGATATGTACAGAGACGGCGGCAGGGCGCTATTTTATACTAGCTTTCTAATTGCAATTTTATGTAATCGTCGTCGTTTGTTTACAATTGACTCGCGAAAATAGAAAGAAAAAATAGTGTCGTCCTCGAATTATGCAAAACGTGTTTCCAATAGGACACGTCTTTCGCTTGGTCTTTTTACTCTTATCCCTCCCCTCTCTATTTAGTATTTATTTATCTTTCTCTATATATCTCTTTATCGCGTATTTACTTTACACGAATCGTGTATACCAACTTTTATCCAATCGAACCAAACGTGACTGACATACATTTACACTTTGATTATTTTAATAATTTATTCAAGATTTTTAATGATTTTTGGACACAATCTTACAATACTGACATCAGTAATGGCATATGCGTAGACAAGTACCTAGTATATTTAATATAATGTCACCATTTCAATAGATTTCTACTCACGTTGAACTTACAAATATCAACAATCCTATCAGAAAAAAGCTGTTATACTAAAATTACCTTCAAAATAGCAATAAATAGGTATTGTCAAACTATATTACACTTTAAAACTAAACTGTATATTTTTTATACAATTTTTGTACATTATATCATAATATAGGTAATATTTATTATGATAATGTTTAAAAACTGTATATCACTTTTATTATGTGAATTGCCCATGGTTAGTCCAAATGCATTGTTAACTGCAGTCAGTCGTTCAATTCTGAGTTTAGACGTAGTTTGTAGTATTATAAATTGTCGGTAACTGCAAAGGCATCAAAGTAATTATAAGTGATCAATATAACAAAATATTATATTCTAACAGTTGTCTCTTATTTATAGTACCTATAATCATAAAATTATTTAACTGACCAATTAAATTACTCATTAGAACATAATATCATAGCATGTGTCATTTTTAAGTTTCTCTTATTGTGAAAACAATTATCATCTTTTAAGTTTATAAATCAAGCATTTCCTTTTTTAGATTCACAGACTTAATATAATATTGTATAATTATAAATAAATAAATTTTAGGAAAATAAATTTTGAATTTTACAAAAATTATTTTTTCTCTAAATATAGGAGTCTTCTTATATCTTTATATTTTATTTAACTATTTAAACATCCCAATAATACTGAAAATGAAATATTTGTAATAGGGTCAATAATCCTACAGATAAAATTATTGTGTAAATACATTAGTTATAAATTCTTCCAAGCATCAAAACTAAGTTTAATATTTATAGATTTGATAAATTACATTTAGAAGTAATATTGATAAGTTATAACAGCTATTCTTATCGAAACATTTTATTTTGGAAATTATTAAAATAATTTACGTTTGAACTACGTTTTTTTATGTCAATTACTCCGATGATTCATTATAAATATGTATTACTGGTTATGTGTTTATGATAACAATGGTGATTACAAATTTACTGAAATATAATGTTTTGCAGAATATTAAAACGTATAGGTAATTCTAAATATACTTAAATTCTTCAATTTTTTGATATCTATTGAACCGATATTTGATATTAATATAATATTATATTTTCATTAAAATTTTGTATTAGTATAGGTATTGGCTAAGTCGTTCAATTAAAAATCTATTATTTAATTACTCCGTTATATTATATAGGTCATGTTTGGCTGTTGGCATTGGAATAATTATTTTATCATCGCGCGAATGTATGGAAACCATTATCACAGTAATATAAATTATGTTATAATAACAGAATAAATACATTATTCAATAATTGTACATATTTTGAATGAAATAATAATAATTTACATTATACACTATCAGTTATATTAACCGTGTCCATCTAGAGAATAAATTATAATTTTGATACGTAAAGAATGTTATATTATTTATTAAAAAAAATAATGTACAAATGTATATTTATTAAGGATTTAAGAACCCTAAAAAGGATAATAGCTAATCCTTAAAAATGATTCTAAAAAAATATAAAATATATGTAATATTGGATCTAATTATGTTTATTATAATTGAACTATTTTTACAAATGTTGATAGCTGATAAATATAAATAACTAAAATTTTAAAATTACCATACCATCCATGTCTTACAAACCCATTATAATAGTCCTATTATCCTTATTATTGAATAGATTCCACAAAATTTAGTACTTAAAAACTATTCATTTGAATTTTATTTTTGATACCTCAAAGTCTTCCGCTAATAAATTTTAAGAATTTAAAACCATAGTCTTAAAATATATATTTCAAAAATATTTGATTTTGAATAACTGTATTATTAAATATAAAAAGAAGGCGAGTATGCTTGGTGATACACTCTGTATAAAATTATCGTTAACATCGATGTCAGACACGAATTAGGTAGGTACTTATCCGGATCGTCCCGGGCTTGTTTAACAATAACCACGTCCACGTAAACTATGTATATTTTTAAACGGTTTTATCACATTTGCATTATACATATACTTATGTATATGTAATATGATTGACCGATGATTTATGGATGCGGCGCGGTGATATTCATCACAGACCGCTGCATAGTTAACCCGCTTCAGTTGCGATTAAGTGAATCCGTATTACTATATGGTATACCGTAAACGACAATATTATATACATACATGTGTGTTGACCTTGTCGGCACTTATCGTGAGACCGTTGAACGTTACAATAATAATGGTCGGAGAGTAGAAAAAAAAAACTATCCCACAACGTATTAATGTTTTTCGTTATGGTAAGACTACAGCAAATCCTTGATTGGACATAATATAATGTGAAGTAAAAAAAAAAAACCATTTTTATACTTAAAAAGATAACACTGAAAAATAAGCTGTGTGCGCTGTCGTCACTGGCCGCGGCATGGTTTGACATTGTAAGTTTGTTTATAAAAATAAAAAAAAAATAAAAATGTGACCTACTAGCCGAAATTATTCAATTTAACGATTCGGACGTTGAATGGCCGTTATTATATACATTCGTACCTTAACGAAATACAAACGGCATAAAGATAAATACATCGCGAATGTGTGTATATTATATTATATAGGTGTATATAATACGTAAATGATTATACATATTATTGCACACAATGAAGTAAGCACGTGTGGCATTGAACTGGTGTATGACTATTCGATGTATATGTGCTATACTTTCGAAAAAGTTTCCAAAACCGTCTGTGCGCTGTATTATAAAGCCTATTTATTTACTGTTGTTATTGTATTTTTATTATGCTCTCGCTGCGATGGCGCGATCGACTATAATATATCGCATGATATGCTGTTGGTCTAATATGTTTGAAAATCGATGGTTTCGTTTTTATGGTCTTAGTCGTACCGGAAATATTCATTATTTCGATAATGGATGACGCGCCTCGTAAACATTCCATTTTTTTTTGTCTTACTATTTCTGGAAACGAAAATGGCGTGAGTCGTACGACACACATTTTCGATATTATTTTAACGCTCCTCATAGGTGGCATCGCATTAAAGTGTGGACATTTTAAGTAAAAGTCGATTACAATTTTATCGTTATTACTGTTGTGCGTATTTCAAGTGTTTTCATTAGGTGTTTACTTAAGATAAATCACGTTATACTATAAAATGTCATACCGGTGTTGTGTTACGTACGCACACACAATCATTTATTGTTTATTACTACACTGGCGTCTGGCGATACTGCGGGCGATCTTTTATATGATATTATACGGCATACCATGTATACCTATGTGAATGCTTGCTTATGTCTATTAAAACATAATATTCATTAAAAATAATAATTACGCTTTATATTCTGTTTGTCGTCGGGACTATATGTCTGGCAATCTTTGGTCACACCAATGTTGAATTTTTATTGAGAACAAAATTTAATCAAATAATAATAATGGTATTACAACCGTAAAATCGTGCATAGGTCAGATATTTTATATATGAATCAATATCGTATCGATTTTTAAATGAATGGATTTTTTTACTCGAAAATGTTATCTGCCGAGTTGTCGTAAGATATTGAGCTTGTGTGTGTGTAATTATTGTACATAAAGTGTACACTCAAATGAGTAATAATTATATACCATTAGATCGTTTACTCCGCGTCATTATTACTATATACTACTAAATACTGTAGTCCATAACAGGTACTTTAGTACTTATACTTATATACGATAAAAATTCGAAATTTAATACGTAAAATAATGTGTGAATGTACGCATGTAAAAAATAATCATTATAACAGTTTAAGAGCAGCATATTATTTCTTAACAGTTTCGGAATTGTAATGTTGGGCGATTCGGGGGGTAGGATCAACGGGTAATATATAAACTATCATTCTCTGAACGAATTACGCGATAATTCGGCCATGCGTATTTTAATAATTTCATGTCATGTGATTTGCACTTTGACAATGATTCAAAATATACAAATTATAATATTGTAACTAAATAACTAAATAGATTTTATATTTTAGCGAGTGTGGAATATAAAATATTAAAATAAGACACGTAATGTTCGCTTGCTAGCACAGTATCGTATTTTTTTTTCTCTATACGTCCTTATTTGGACAAACTAGCACCGAAAATAAACGCGTTGCAAAATATCGTACGGATCGCCAGTACTCCGAGCAAGTCGTCAACAAGAACTACAGTTGTTGTATAGGTATTTTATAATAATAATAGTAATAACACTGTGTTGATACCGCGGTGTCCTTTCATCGATCGTCAGAGCGTCACTCTGAAATCTCGCGATTTATGTACCTTGCCCGAGACGCCGCCGCCCGTTGTTACTTAACCGAAACCGACAGTTTTCGACGATTTATTATACGTATAGTATGCAAGTGCCGTGTGTGTGCGCAGTACCTACTGTTCGATGACGATCTTATAATAAATTATGTGCATTAGTCATCGCGCGTGCTCGCGTCCTTGCAAGGCCGATATCGTTACCTGTTCGACAGGTCTCTGCCGTCCGTCCATCCGTCAGTTGGTCGGTTGGCGTCGACTAAAAAGTCGCATGGACATCGAAACCCGATTGTCGTAAACCGAAATCTCTCACTGTTCGCCCCGTCAATATCTAAGATAATTGTATAATATATATTTATATATACCGCAGTACACTTACTGACAGATTTTATAAAGTATAAACCGATAGGTTATAATAAAACGCATAGAGTCCAACTTAGGAATTTTGGGGCCCGAGTCTAATTTTTTAATGGGGCCCCAAAATAAATTATTATTTAAATTCTAAATTATCAACTTAAAATATAAATGCAGTCTTTTTGCTATATAGATTTTTATATTCAATTTATTTTATAAGATTATAAATAAATTATACAATAAGTTATTTAATAATGATTAATTTAAATAAAATTAAACGATAAAATTAAAAATATAAATATAAGTAATGAAGTGATATACTGATATACATCATGAACATTGTACACAAAGTCAAAGTGGTAATGTATTTTTCAACAAAGTCAATGTAAATAATAAAAAATTTACATGATTTAAAATTTAAAACAACGATTTTTTTTCTAGATTTTAGTTCTAACTTTTGAATTAGATTTAAAAAAATCAATTTTTAGTTATTTCCTTTTCAGTAGTAGACGAATAAATGAGTTTAATCTTTCTTGGTGAAGGAATGTTTTTCTGGCGTTTTCAATTAGTTCTAATTTTGAATTTGTTTTTTATCTGCATTTAGACAAGAGCTGAGCGCTTGCAAAAATGGAAAACCTGTAAAATTTTTTTAGTCAATGCTAACTTAATCATAATAATTAAGTGTTTATCACTAATCTTATCTTAAAACTTAAAACCTAGCTTATTTTATCGATTAGAGAATTATCATAAATTCCATTTTAATACATGACTAACGAAACTACGTAAGCAATAATATCATAAAATTTTACAGTGCCACTTTAATAATTAAATATCAACAGGGGCCCGGGGCTGCAGGTCCCCTAACCTCCCCCTTAAGTTAGGCTCTGAAAACGCATTAAACAGCTGTGCGTTGTACCTAACCTCTCGGCGATTTCAGCATCTTATTTTGCTCCATATCCACAAACCAGGAATAAATGGTTTATCGATATACTCATACTCATACACGACGAGTTTCTACACGCACGACTATACTGAACATTGTAAATGCACGTTATCACAAACCACTGTACCGCACGTTACACATTCGTACATAATAATATAATTTCCTATTTTGTTTTGTTTCAAAGCGTAGATGGTATAAAACGTATGTTATTCTAAAAAATAATAAATGATGTAATCGCCACATAGCTTGTTGAATTATTGCATTCAATTAGGTAATTTGATTAGCATCTAATTGTATTCGATTTTTTTTTTTTGCAAATTCGAAAGCATTCACCAATCTATAGATGATAATATTGTAGTATGTAATACTATAACAGATACCTGCCACCAAATATTTTTCATTTACCGTTTTAATAATTAATTATTTCGTATTTTTCGTTAAATCGGAAACGATAATCCAAATATTTCAAAATGCAATAGAAACTTATACCTACAGTATTATATAAATCGTCGTCATATATTATAACGTGGTTATTAACGTCGCGAGTTTGTGTTGAAATAACAGGAGTAATACTTTTGTCTAATATAATAGTTAATGACATATATAAGTGGATATATATAGTTATAAATCATGTTAATGATAAACATGTCCCGTAGGTGTATAAGCCAAACCACCGAGGAAAAACGCTATCAGACATTTCAATAGATAATAAGTATATCATTGATATAAATTGTAATAGGTACATACGTAATATATGGGTAGCACGTTAGCACATATTATACATATATTGAATGAATACTGCCCAATTATCATAAAAGTCTTATAACAATATTATTAGCTTAATGGAGTTGTATACTTTATGGACCTATGTTATATTATATAGTAGATATTGATTATAATCCCTACTATAATATTTATATAATATAATATATTATATTTCAATGTGTAATATCTATTAATAATGATATTGTATTTATAATAATTAATATATATATATATATTATATATAATATAATTATCATATATATAACCAATTTAATGTGATATATTATTGTCAGTCATGCAATATTTTATTTTGATATAATATTGTTTAATCGTATTAGACACTGGATATTTTCAAGCATTTTGGTGCCTGGAGCAGCGATTGCTGTTATTAATATTAAAATTTTAAATTATTGCCTCGAGTATTTTATAGATCGATCTATCAACAGATCTCATTCAGTTATATGAGTTGATGTGACGTGACAACCGACTTCTGTGTTTTTAGACCTACATCGCCGCATTATCAGAACACGATTTTGCAGTCTATTTCCTGTTGCATAAGTCAAATTCTTAAGAATTGAAAATTTTTTGTTTTTATGTGATATAGATCGCTACAAATTTTATTCGTACTAAAAATACTTTTCTTGATAAAAGTTTACTCTTTTTGATATCTATAAGTTATAATATTGTTACATAATATAAAACTATTTTGTTTTTTCTTTTAATTCTAGACAGTGTTAAAAATGAATAATGTGATATCTGCATAAAATTTGTTTTAATTTATTCCCAAATATTAGCTAAGGGCGTAATTTTAAAATTATTTATTTCAAAACAGAATAATTCAATGTTTATAATTTGAAATTAATTGTTGTACTTTTTAATCGTGCATTACAAACACTTAACACTTTCGATATAGTGCAAGATAAGATTCATTTTTTGTTATATGCAGATGTCATGATAGGTGACAATTATAACTTATTTTATCGGGGCCGAATTCACTACCGACCTAATCATTAAATATTATTGTTGGAAGGTCAAGTTTACAATATTAAAGGTAACTCGAGTGGTCAAGAAAATACATTCATGATAGATTCATGTGTGTATCACATTATCTTATTAATAATACACAATAACACTGACTAGTGGCTTACAATATCTACGAGAAAATCAATAACTTACTGCAAATAAGTTCAGTATGTCTCTATTGGATGTCGTATTGACGTCCATTATAAACATTTATAATATCCACTATCCAGTGTTCAACTTGGATTGTTGGATTAGATAATGAAAAATAGTATGTAAACAATTAACTATTATGGTTTAAAGTTTGTAACATTTTTCGAGACACCACCTCTAAATCCATATCATAACAATATGGTATTGAGTTTGGTCTTTACCTACCAATCTTCACGCTGTAATACTCACAAGGCGCTCACAGTTTATGTTATACTCACAGACGTATTTATTACGTTCGTTATTTTAGCATGTGGACAACTTCCCATAATATTATGCTCGGGTGTCATATAAATACGATTTTATTCGTTTCGTATTTATAGTCGGTCGACCAACAATCAACAGTATACTATGATTTTGTTTACGTAAAAAACGTAATAAAAGTACTTAAAATATAGGAATGATTCCCTGTTATTCGCTTCCTTGATAAATTATATCAGTTACCATTTATTGGAGTGCACAAAGCGTGTAATTTTCTACGAAAAAATATATCTGCTTTGCAAGTTATACTGTGCATTTAGATTTATTTATTTCATTAGAAATGTTTTAATCAGAGGCGAAAACGGGATTATAGTGGCTGAAATGTATCAAAGATTTCTTAGTTTTATTATACGTAAAGTATAATATAAAAGTATAAATATATCTGTAGCAAAAATAGAATAATTTTTAAAGATATTTCTAAAAGCTGTAATACAACTAGGTATAAATGTATAATACATTTTAAATACCAGATGCTTATAATAATATTAAATTAAGTGGTATAATTTTTAGATTAATTTTTACATAGAATTAATTCACTTTAACAGTTACTTAATTTACGACTTATTAATAAATTGTTAATGGTTCAAAGATAACATCCTATAATATTATCAACAGAAATAACGCATGATTAAGTGTAATATGCTTTTACAGCAGTATATAATATAATCTGTTAATATTTACCATATAATTAGATATTTTATTAAAGCATATTAGCAGTTGTTCCAATTTTTTTTTTTTTCCGTTAAACATATTTACGTGTCTATAATAATATACTAAGTTACATTCACATGTTATACAAAACATCGTACAAATGGTACGCAGCGTTTTTAATACTTGTATTCCAATATAATTACAGCCGTTTTTGGGTTTTTTATTTTTATCTATAAGACCCATGATGTGGACGATCGTGGTTTGAAAGCCGTACGGAGTAAAATTACCACTCTCACTGATGCGCATATTATGTGATGATTCATAATATTATTATGAGTCCGTACCATCAGAAACACGATTATCGAATGGAACTGAGTTATTTTAGTTATAATATATTATTAAACACGAAAAAAAGTAGTAATAAGACAAACGTGACGCCACACTCTTAATCCTTACGGGTGGTCGTATTATGGGTATTATCGCATGTCGTGTTGATGCAACCGTACGTCATGTAATAATATAATAATAATAATAATAATAATAATAATATACGACGCGCCGTGTCTGCAGTTGTCAGTCTATCGTTGCATTTCTATTATAACATTGACACCTTCAGAATTCGACGACACTAGTACCTTAAAATAATGTCATCGCCGAACACGAGTCTACTGAGTCCTTGCAGCAGTAGTAATTTGGCGCACTGTTGCCAATATATAGGCAATAATAACTATTGTGATGACTGGCGTCGAAGCGCCACCACGATCTACTACTAAATAAAAAGGTCCTTATTTTTGATAACACAACAACAACACCAACGACAACTATGATGATAATAATATTAAAAATAGTAATAACTAACTAACTAGAAAAAAAAAAAAAAAAAAAAAACCACATGTGTAAAATAACGTTTCTCCACTACGGCGGTGTTTCGATCATACTGCTGTTTGCCAGGATAATGTTGTATGTCTGCCTTGGATGAGGCGGCTTTCACTCCATATAAAGAACAAATCGGTGCGAACGGCTAAGCGCAAGTGGTGCTCAGAACCATACGCGTTCTGTCCAAATATTGTTTGCCAATTTCACACGCGTCGTTCATATGTATTTATATTTCGCTGCTCATACGAAGTACGAACGTATCTTACGTATTATAATAATATGTAACTACTTACGCCGTTACGGTAATAATAAAAAAACATATTATACCTAATATCGCCATACGGCTATTGTATGATAAATAATATTCAAATCCGTTCCATCCCGTGACCGACCGACGTCGCCGTCGCGCGCAACAGCAATAATCATAATAATAATAATAATAATAATAATAACGATTACTCCAGTCTGGTCGTTAGGCATATAAGCGTTTTCGAACAAATTTCTTTGAGGAATTTTCGATTACTGTTCTTCGAGCGCGTTTCCAACACACGCACACGTTTTATTCCAGTTCTTATCGCTTCGGTCGTGTACCGTTAGGATGGATTATTTCTCTCTCACTCGCTCGCTCTCTTTCTCGACAATTAACTGCAAGACACCTGACTCATATAGTCAAATGTGATATTTTTTCTATATAACTACGTTTACGATGACGAGTTGAAATACTGAAAAATGGAGGAAAAACGTTTTTAAAATAATAATATTGCAGTGGGTAGGTTATCAGCTGTGGGAAGAACATTTTTTTTTCTCGTTTCACGTGTAACAGTATAATAATTATATCGTAGAATATTATATAATTACACTTATTAGTATTATTTCACATTTATAATACTAATATTATTATTGCGTCGTCGCGTGAACAATAAGGACAATCGCAAAGTCAATAGATAATATTTAAAGTGTGACGGTATTGTGTGTGTGCGCGCGCGACATTATTGTTTGTATATTATTATCATCGTACACAATATCATGTCCATATTGGTGGACAAGACGTCCTCTTCTTCGATAAAACGCACACGAGTACACGACATACGGCCCACTCGTTTTTCGTAACCGTTGTCGAGAATATTTCTGTATTATTATTATATCATCATTAAAATTACATATTGTTTGATATATCGAGTTGCGGTTTTCCTATATAATAGTGTTCGATATTGTGTTTTTTGTATTCTACTATTTTGTAAGTAGGTATAGCTACCGTGCGTCCACAGTTACCTGTTGGTTGTCATCGCATGAATATATTATTGAAATTCTATCAAATAAAATTATAATAAATAAGGACATTAGCTAGCTCGTGATTTAAACATTTTATATTTTTATTTTATTATTTAAAATATAGTATACTGTTAACGATTTATATATTTAGTAATACATTGATAAATCCACCGGTTAACTTGCATAATTATTTATATAGATATGTATTTATAAACTATAATGTATAGGTAACAATGATAATAAAGAAATTATTCAGTGATGTGACCAATATGAAATAATTATATTAATGCCGCAAATAACTGATCGTCGTCAAATTCGTTTATTGTGTTATATAGTAATTGGTTGCGAGATTCAAATGATTTGTTTTGTAAATGATTTGAACATCATAGATAAATTTAACGTTCAAATTCGAATTATTCAGATTGATAAAACAATAATACGTTTAAATACATAAGTACATAATATCATGTATGCATTCAGTATTGATGTGTTTATGGTCAAAAAGACATTGTGTGATAATACGAATGTTAAAAAAAAATTCCTTTTCATAAAATATTTGCACTCCTTAACTCGTAACCGTAGTATCTGTGCTGATATTGGTATTTCGTGGTATGGTCAATAAGCAATAATGTAATAGAACATAATGTAGGTACTGTCTGGAATTTTTGTCTCGGAATACTGTTGTATATTATTATCTTATCTGTTATTTGTTGTCTGTGCAGATGAAAAATAAATGTATTCAATTCATATCTTACTACATTATTATCTAGCATACACATTACATGCTTAAGTTCGAGATTACCTATTAATTAGGTATAATTACCTATGAGATTCGGTCAATTAAAAATACAGTATTATAATATTATAATTGACTGTTAAGAGATATTTCGAAGAAAAAATTAAAAATTTCGTATGTTCCCGTATCCAATGTTTGTTAGTAAAAGTAATAATGAATAGTAATAAAAAAAAAAAAAAATAAAAATGACTATATTCAATATTAATAGTCAGTTACGATCAAACATAATAATAACATAGTATTATACTAGTATGGTAGCACACGGTGTACGATACATGTTGTTGTGCGAACGAGCATACGGTCACAGTCACGCGTGGACCTCAGGTCTGATCGGACCGTTGTCATTAGTTTTACTAAATACCTTTAGTAGCATTTTTTTTTTCTGTTTTAGTGCATATTATTATCTACATTGTAAGATTTTTATTTTATGTTTTATTAATCGTGTGTGTGATTTCATTTTTTTTTTTTTTTTTTGTTTTCACAGCCGGAATATTATCGTGACAATTCTGAGTTTTTGTGCATATCCAATGGAAATCGTTATCAGCTGAAAATTCCTCACGCCAAACTGACGCATACTGGGACGTACACGTTACTAGCCGCTAATCCGCATGGACAGATCAAAGCGCTAATATCTCTACAAGTCTACTCGACAGGTCGGTCATAGCTTTAATACACATATTATTATAATATACATCATGTATCCGCAATCATATTATTATTTCACATCGAACACGCACTCCGTACAAATGCGATATGATTAATATTATCGTGTTGTATTCATGACGTCACTTATTCGAAATTAGTAAAACAATCTCGACGCCGTAGCCAATTGAGTACCCGCGAACCTTCCATGACGCCGGTGAAAAACCTTAATAGTTATGTTATTATACGTCACGATATGGTTTGACGAGAATACTTAAATTACAAATTATATGATTATATGGTACGTCAGACCTAATTACGGAAGCGGATCTTTATATGTTGTCTCTTATTAAATTGTGTGTGCGCATGTCGTTTTCTATCACGATACTGTGTCACCAAATGATACATATTAATTATTTTTTTTATTTTTTTCCCTAGGACACTGTAAGAAAAAAATGGTAAATGGAACAAACTACGCGTAAGTTACATCACATAGCATCATTGTATAATGTACAGATTAATATTATTGTATACTAACTATGGTTATTGACAGTAATTTACTGTTAGAACGACCCTTACTTATAATGTTATGTTTGTTCACTGTTGGTCTAGAACGGTGGAAAGGTTACCAAGAATAAGTAGAGGGCTGGTCGACATAGAGTGCCGGGAAAACGACAGTGTTACGTTTGAGTGCAAGTTGAATATTACACAAGAGACGGATATTAGATGGCAAAAAGATGGCAAAGTATGTATACATGACCCTAAGACTTGCGTGTGATATATTATTTGAATAATTCAATATCCATAACATTTTATAGCATATGCTTAAAAATAAAATTGTAATTACGGTTTATTTTTTTTCGATGATTTTTTCCAACCCGTTCTCATAAAGTTGGTCAGATTAAGCAAACAGATTAAGTCTCAGCTGATCGATGGTGATACGGCTCGTCTCGAAATATCCACAGTGAGTCCGCTACACGAAGGACTATACACATGTACAGCTTTCAACGAACTCGGTCAAGATTCGACGTCGGCGCGGCTGATATTGTTGTCAAGTGAGTTCTTCATCAAAAATTGCAAATAAATTGTACTGCGATGTTCACATTAAAATGTTTTAGATTCACAAGAGACCACTAAGATACCCCAGTCAAACGGACAGCAAAAAACTATGATTGGTTCACCAATATTAGCAGGTGAGAAAAATTGTAAATTAATAACAATACAAAATCCGATTTAGATAATACAACTTTTAATAATATATTCGAATGACATTCAATTTATTATTAAGTTTCTAGGTTCTATTGTAATATACTTTATTGTTTAAAATTAATTAATGTTTTACATTTCAACGAGAACTAAAAATCGATAGTTTTTTTTTTTTCTATATAAATATAAAATATACTACTTCTGTAAGTTTGAACTTATGATGGAGTTGACATTAATTTTAATTTCGTATAAAATATAATACATGAGTATAATATTAATAAAATTATATAAAAATACTTAAAAGCATAGTAGATACAAATAATGTCTAGAAAAAATAAAATAAAAACAAAGATAATTATATGATTATAGACCTATATATTATGACAAACATTAAATGTAAAGTTTATTTTAATAATTCTAAAAAATAGCTACGTGTAAACTAATTATTTATTATTATTTAATTTTAAAACCTCACATCGAATATTTTTAAGTATTTATTTGGTTTTTTAGTATTTAGCGTTTAAATTGTGTAAAGATAATACTTGAGATATTCATAGTTTTCTTTAAAAAGTTTTATATACCCACTGTAAATTGTAAATACCTGCAGGTGAATCCAATGATCGGGGTACAAAACGTTTGAAGCGAAGCAGTGCACCGAAATTTTATGCCGTACTACACGATCGAATCGCAGATGTCGGCGAAACTGTTCGATTTCAGTGCAGTGTGTCAGGTCACCCACCGCCGTGGTCGTCATGGGAAAAAGACGGCCAGCCTATCGGTGTCAATAGCAGGATAAGAATTCGCGAGGACGATGATTACCGGTCGATGGAGATTTGCGACGTCACTACAGATGACGCAGGTCTCTACCGAATCACCGTAGAAAACAAATTTGGAAAAATTCAAGCCACAGCCCGGCTCGAAGTGTTGAGTGAGTATTCATTAACTTTCTCGATCGTTTCAAATATATAATAAAATTCGTAAAGCAAGCTTCCTTATTTCTGAACTTGTAATAATAAATTCATTCAAATTCTAACTATTAATTTTTTTAAATATTATAAATACATTTTCAAATTCTTTTAAAATTTTTTGAGCTATCTACTTATTAAGGAATGTCTTGTGGTGATACAAACTTCTGTTGTTTTTTTAATGAGAACTTCTTCCATTCTTTTTAACTATAAATTATTTTATACTGTATGTTTTTTTTTTTTTGAACTTTAAATTTTGAGATATTTACCCTGAGGATAAGTTTCTAAATGTGGTATTACAAAATTATATAATATGTGTAATTTTGTGTCTAATGTTTAATCAAACTTGGACCATTTTTGTAAATTATAAATGTTGATAGATTCGTATTAATTACTACAATCTTAATCTTAATATTATACTTATTATTATAGATGTATTATTCTTAGTATACAACATTAAATAACTATAAAACTATTCGTTTGAATTTTGATTTTTATACGTAACATTTTTGAGAAAAATTATCCACGAAATAATTTGAGTAGAAAAAAAAAGGGGATTATTATTAGAAAAATAGAAGTTTGTATTTCTAAATTTTACCATAAGTACCTTGTACAAAAAATCTCTTGGATTTAAAAATATGATATATAGGTACATAGATTTAAAGTTGTAAGTTGTGTTTTTTTTGTAACCACTGATAAAAATTTATCTTTCAAACATATAGTCACGCAAAGAAGTCTGATTGATTGTCGTGTGCGAAAATTTCTACAATATTAAATGTATAAACACGTAAATTAAAAGTTTAGAAATATCAAAATCATGGTCATTGAGCGTGACTAATCGTTTGATAAAAGCACCGCTGAGATATGACCTTATTTCCTTCTTAAGGCATCTACATAATACATAATATATTGTATCAACGATCAGAGATAGTTTTTATCGTCTGCGGTTTTTAATTTTAATTTTAATATAATAGGAATGTTACGCATACAATTTTTTTCATAAGTTTTTATTACTGGATCAAAATTAATAGTCATTAATTTTTAATGTTACAACAGCACACAATCAAACCACAAATGACGTACAAATTACTTCGTCGTCTAACGGCAGGAGACAGTCCGGCTCGGCTGCTTGTGCTGGTGAAAATTTTACTCTCAGCTGTGAAATAAGAGGAAACCCTATGTCTGATGTTACCTGGTATAAGTGAGTACTATATTTTTATTTTATAACCCAACTATAATTCAAACCTGGCCTAATAGAGTATCTCTCATTTCTCAATATGTCATGAATTACTATTATTATAGTATTATTAATATAATGTAAATGGTGATGTGAAATAGATTATTCTATATTATTACTATAGAATATATGCAGTTGTGTCTCTGTCTCCTTTAAAATTTTCATTAAAATTAATATAATATTAGTTATTTTTTTTTTTTTTTTAAGCTTTAACTAACAAAATTTATAACTATTCTTTTTTGTATCGTGTGAATTTGCATGATGGACAATATATAAATATTTATTTGCTTAAAAGACGCATTAAGTGTACTACCGAGCTCTTTCTTCTCATCCCCTCTCTATCAAATATAGAGTGTTACGGTATTTGCTTTACAGGAATAACGTAGAAGTCAAGCCTGACGACAGGGTGACTTCGTCTCTGGATGATTTGGCGGCTAGACTTTCGATATGTAACTTAGAGTCGGCAGATACAGGCGTATACACGTGTGTGGCTAGGTGCGAGTCTGGTGTTACCAGGTGTTCGACAGAATTGTGTGTATTTGACACAAAATTGGGCACCGACTCGTGTCTAAAACCTCCGATATTCGTCCAGGGTCTTGTTCCTAAGCGCACCGTTGACGAAGGAGAACCGGTCCAGTTGACTGTAAAACTCCAAGGTAAGACTACACTACATATGATTATAATATAGTGCAAACTACATAAATTATATTGCACGGTTAATTTTGTTTATTTTTTTCATTTTCAGGTGCAGTTCCTATGAATGCCACGTGGTTTAAAAATGACGTGCCTGTTCCCGACTGCGCGGACTTTGAGTACCTGATGACCGAAGACCGCGGTGAATTCGGCTTATCAATCACCGACCCTTTTGTAAAAGACAGCGGCATTTATAGTTGTAAAGTGGCCAACACATTTGGCCAAGCCGTGTCTAGTGGACAACTCGTTATAAACGGTTTGTACGAATTTCGTGGAACAAAATATTGTTAAATAGCTATATCAATATAATATTATACGTATGACTTATAATATGGTATTATTTATTATTATTATTGTCACATAGAAATGTCATGTGAAAATCAGATGCCAATGGTCATCGAACTTAATAACAATATGCAGGATATTGAAGAAAAAACTGCGAGCGATTTCCCGGTCAACACTAAAACCGCACTTCCTGCATCCATACTCAGTGGACCATCTGACACGACTGTGTTCCGTGGCGACAAAGTGGTCTTGAAGACGGCGTATCGGGGCAATCCCGAACCGCGTGTCCAATGGCTTAGAGCGGTAAGTAGTTAATTATAAATTGTATGGTTATATACAAAAAAGAATCACGGATTAGAGATAAATATATTATTTTAGTACAATATTGTTAATTGATATTTGATATCGATATCAGTTAACAATATCAGTATATCGATTTAAGAAGAAAAAACTATTTCAATTTACAATGAACAAGTCGATCTGCACTATGTTGTTCGTAAAAAACTAAATACTGTGAATTCAAAAGCTTCTTCATTTTTTTGAATGTAAATTACATACATTTTTAATATTGCAGTTGTTCGGAGTTTTTGAGCAAATATAAAATACATGTCTAAAATTATGTCTGATCGTAATATAAATACTTTATTTTCTGTAATCAATGACCAAAGGACCATAGTACATTAGTTAATTACTCTTACATTATACAAGCAAAAAACTATTCATTTTTCTTAAACCAATAAATCCTTGTGTGAGTTCATTTTTCAAATTTAAAAAATTTGACTTGGAGGTGTAAATTAGAACTCACTTGTTGCAAATTTCAGAACTACGACTTATGAGTTTGATAAATTATTAACTGTGGATCATTTATACACACGCATACACAAGCATAGCCTCTTATTGATAAATATATATATATATATATTATATATTATAATATACCTACATAGATATTGGCAAAAATCAAATAAAATGTATTTTGATTGTAGTACTGAATATTTTATGGGTAAAATGTATTTAATATTATTGATTAAAAATTGTTGGGATTTTATTTTTTTTAAATACACAATACTGGTAAGTTTTTTATTATTAAATGTCGACGATATTGGTACTGCAGTGAATTTACTAAGAAAAAAATTTAAATAAATAATATTGAAAAATAGGACAAAAGATTTTTCAAAATCTTTTGATCACTTATTATACTTATTATGAATAATAGTATTATAATCTAATAAAATATCTAACCTCGAATTATTACAACAATAATATAGACAGTCATATTTTGTATACAGGGCAAAGTGTTGGAGTCTGACGCGCATTTGTGTATAACTAACGAAAATGGCGAGTCTAGTCTGACGATCGACTCGATCACGGCCGACGATTGTGGCAAGTACGTGGTTCGCGTCGATAACGGACATGGTAACGATTTCCACTTCGCATCGGTCGCCGTTGAAGGTAAAATTTAACGTTAATATTTAAAAAAAATATACAATCAACAAGTCTATAAAATGGTGATACTCGTCCGACGTGGTGAGGGAGACGTATATAATATTTAATTAGGGATTGGGTATTAAATTTTTAAATATTTTTATACGTCATGTCGATGTAAATTTGACGATAACCCAGAAAATTGTTATTTTTATCAAAAACACTAGAACACCAGGAATTAATAAGCCCGATGTTAACTTAAGTAAATCGGTTGATAAATCGAAAGAGTCACGTTAAAAACTTATGTATATTTTGGAAACTAATATAGAGAATAAATTAAATAGGGATATTATTTTGTTCGTGTTTATCGCTATCGGAAAGTGTCTGTATTATAGTATTTACTACCTAGGTATCGTTATAATTCACACGCGCGCATCAACAACAGCCTTAACTACTTATTATTGTGTTATCTACTACAACAAAAAATATTACATTAATTTGGTGAACATAATAACACGATATGTACCTACACTTGCAAAATAGTAGGTACATACACCAATCAATATTGGACGATACAGCAGCATAATGATATTATAGGCAGGTTTGAATTTACAAAAATTGCCGCCAGGGACAATATAAAATTTACCACTCATCTAAAATAGTATAACAATATAAGAAGTATTTAGATATTACATCCTCATAAAAAATTTCTTTTTTTAGTTCTTCTACTAAATTATTACAATTAATGTATATGGTAATAATTTTTAAATTTTGACGTTTTTACATTTTTGACCATTTCAATATTTTTTCGTTACCAAACCAATTTTTAATATTACCACCATCAACGGTGACTATTCCTTCGAACTTCCCTCAAATACTGGCCTGATTTTAGCTAATCAAATTGACGTCGTCGTATTCAGCCTTGTGTCGTTTACCTACTGCACAGTGTACCAGTGCCACATTTAACCTGAAACGACGAATACTCGTAAGCCACGGCATCATAAAATATTATACAGGTCTAACGTGCTGTTAAAGTTACGTGCGGCGTGTTTTCATTATATTATCATATTATCAATCGCTGCGACATTATCGAACAACACTACAAATACACATAACACGTAACGGCCATACTCTCAAGCACTTAGAAAACTGTATGCTGTGTGTTCGAATGCACACGACAAAATATATCAAATTCAAAACCGCACGAGTTGTTCGTCTCTCGACGACATACGTAATGTCATCATTCAATAATATTGTAGGTACAATAGCGGAAATTATTCAGCGATGCGCTGTTTTTTTACTGGGTTCGCGCGTGTAAAATGTTTTTTTAAAGTTAATTGTGTTTTTTTTTCTACTTTTTTCGTCGACGCGTGCGTTAACCACGAGCGTATAGTAACCATCTCATAGATTATCACTCCGCGCACACAATTTCGTCCTATTACGATGTGTTCACCGCAAGTGAACCGTGGTATTGGCGTACACTCCTACATTAAATTATTATTATTATTATTTTTATAATTGTTGCGGTCACACGTTCCGTTCGACAGTACCTACGTACAAACATCATATTTTATATTTAATCACTACCGTGCCGCTACAACTTCGCGTCTCGCTCTTTCGCGACCATCATCTCAGATATTGTAGAGTGTGATCA
Organism: Melanaphis sacchari; assembly: GCF_002803265.2. Lineage (NCBI taxonomy): Eukaryota > Metazoa > Arthropoda > Insecta > Hemiptera > Aphididae > Melanaphis > Melanaphis sacchari. The sequence goes on along the minus strand of NW_020271519.1, from coordinate 1,411,564 downwards.
AAGGCGATTCGTACATTTGTCATAAAAATGTAATAGCGTTAAGGTAACTAACGTTCTACAATACATCGATTCAAGTGCAATATTCCAACCGGTTCGTTATAATCACGAACGGTCGGTCACCGCACGTCGTAATAAGTGTAACGGCATATTTTAGTATTTATATTTTAAAAATTATATTGATTAAATAACAACACTTTATTTCGGAAACGTTGAACAAACATTAAATACGGCTAAATATAACGTATCTCGGTTCTATAGTGTAGTATCGCTCATAAAAAATTGACACCAATGGTACGCAATTCGCTTTGTGAGCAATAATTTTACCGAGATGAGCAATCTGCCTGTAGCATATTAGTATATATAATATATATATATATTTTCAGATGTGGTTAAAACTGTCTTTTACTAAATTAGCCGAGCAGTGCACGAGTTGTACTCTACAAACATAAGTCAATATGTCTTTTGTTGATCATTTGAATAACAAATATGAAATAATACATGGAACATTATTTAATTAAAAAAAAAAAAAATTCTTAACAACAAATGACGGTAGGTTGGCTGGTATATATCAAATAGACTATTTTTAAATTTTATTTCTTCAACCTATGGTGAACATGTTAACCAAAAATTATTCGATTATCGTGAGTGAAAACAAACTTCGTTTTTTAACCACCCTCGCGGCCTCTCATGATTGAAAAAACCTAAAAATTTCTCGGAGTTAAGAGTGCTGTTAATATGACTTTTATTTAAATCGGTTCAGTAGTCATTCAGCGCGTATAAACAATTCAACTGTGTAATATAATATATAAGATATATTATATATTATCTACCTGTACAATGTTATTGTTTTATTATCGGCCGATAATTGTAAATTGTGTTAATTATAATATGTGCGTATCTGTTTTTGTAGGGCCTCCCGATCCACCTGCCGGCAGACCTGTTGTCTCTGTGTCTGAGACTAGTGCGGACGTAACGTGGTCCAGTCCGGCGTACGATGGCGGTTGTATGGTCACCGGTTACGGCGTGGAAGTCCGACCGTTCAACCAGTCCGATTGGAAACTAGTGGCCGATAAGTGAGTGTCAATTTACTTTTTTCAAGTTTTGTTTACAATTCGGTATAACTTATTATGCTACTTACACCATAACATGATATTATGTAATAAAGTTTAGGTGAGCAGATTGGAGTATATGGGGATATCTCGCAAAATGGTTGGCTACTACTCCGTCCACCAAACTTTAAATACTTTTAACCCATAAAATACTCCTCCAAATTTCGATTCTTATGTATATAATTATTCCGAAAAATATTCTGCTTCAGAATATACTCGTAAAATAAAAATGTATGTTGTCGTTCAAAAAAGTAAAAAACTTAAAAAAAAACATAACGGTAAAATATTTAAAAAAGTTTGTTTTATATTAACTGGAAATTACATAAAAAAATATTTTTAAAAATGTTAATAGATTTTTAAACAATGAGTGTTCGATAATAGGATTATCCAGTATACGAGGAGGGCAATAGTGTTACACGCAAAGTTTTCCCTTAACAACTGTCAACAAATGGTATAACGTTATAGTTGGTCTTGAATTTAAAGTATACTATATAAAAAACAAAAAATGTTTTAATAATTCTTGTCGTTAAGTAATACTATCCACTTATGTACGCGTCATATTATGTGTCGTGTCGTTATGCATCAGCCGATTATTGCGACCATGCACCGAGTACACGATGACGTGCAGTGCTGAAAAACAATCGATCGAATAATATTAATAATAATATAATAATTTCTATGATTGTAATATTACGCGACACATTTTTTTTTTAACAATGTATAAGTGATACCTGCAAACACACAGTATCTACATTTCTTTTATAGTTTATAATTTAATTTTACTTTCTCGAGTAGAGTTTTTAAAAGAATAAAATAAATTGCTTTTTCATAATCACGATCTATTGCTGGACAAGACGAATTATCGTACACCATATTAATATATATTACATGAAATTCGTCGATATTATACTAATAATAATATTAATAATAATTTATACTAGATATCAGTGTTACAAAAAATAAAAAAAAATAATAATAATAAAATAATCGATCGACGAGCACGTTTCATTTACGCGTGGATCATCATATACTTAACAATTTTTCTATGGCGAAAGCGGGAAAATTGTTTTCAACTGTGTTTATACTTTCTATTTTTATTTTACTATGGGAGATTTCCTTGTCAAATAATCTTAACGGTTGTAACATGGCAGTGATATGCAACCTTTTGATATAAATAAATTATATAACGCTTAATTATATAATATACGATACTCTCAGTATGTGCTTACAAAATGTCTCGCCTATCCCTTGCTTAATTTGCTTTTCATTTTCCACGGCTTTTCACGTGAATCGATTGTTATTATTTTATGTATATTTATACATTACATCGTTTTGTATTGAGGCTTCTATGTATAATTCTCTCACTATTTCTGTCCAGGTGTCACTCATTATCGCACATTGTCCGAGGTTTAGCACCCGGTGAGTCGTACGTTTTTAGAGTCCGAGCGGAAAACATGCACGGATCGAGCGAAGCGAGCCTAGAATCCACACCGGTGTACATATTGCAAACTGGTAACGTATATAAATATAATAATAATAATAATAATATTTTATTGTAATAAGGTTAACACATTATCGTAGTAATGTTATAGGTCATATTTTTAATATTTCCGTGTATGGTTTTTCGCAATTTCACGAGGCCTTACAAATGTAATATATAATAATGTTCGTAGAGAAGTTTGCATTTACGGTTTCGCCACGTCCGAGTATTACCTGTATCATAATATAGGTGGTGTAAGCACTAAATTATTATAACAGTCTCGTTCTACGCTGTATAAGCATATCTGAAGATATATCAAGAGTGCAGGATGATTACAATGCTTAATCACAACTCTTGATACAAAGGACTCCCACTGCTCAATACTCCATATTATCAACTTATTTTTAAAAGGAATTTTTTCTATCGTAATCGAAACCGCGAATAAAACGACAAATAAACCGTCGACAATAAAATATGGTTAGTGCGTATTACCTTATAAAATATTACATCAAAAACGAGTAAAAGTCCATAAGAACGTAATAATGCATGTAAGAAATCGTGTGCATTTATGTTCAAGTCATGCGTGTGTGCCTACAAGGAGTGGGCGATAAGAGAGAGTCCAGTACACGATGTGTTAATAAACGACGAAAAATAGAAAAAATAATAATATTTAAGAATTATTCCTGCTTTGCCACATTATGATATAAGTCGGTGGGTCTATACAGTACATAGGTAGAGCAAAACATATTATTAATTTTTTTATGATAATATTAAATTTATGTTGCCATAATGTTCATTTTTAATAATCGATATAGATAAAAATAAATTCAAAAACATTGATAGAATTTATCTATAGTATATTTTATTATAATGTATTATTAGGTACATTTTTTAATAATTTGATCATGAAATACGACCATAAACTCATAAATTATAATACCATATAAGTTGACAATTCTGATGGTATACATATGTTGTAACTTGTGTAATAATTTATTTAATTACATTTCTATATTTAAAAATTTCACAAAATATATTAACAATATTATTGTACAAAAAATTATAAAATATTTTAAAAGTTAAATACATTTTTTTCATGTGAGTCGATACTCACTACTCAGGCATGATAAGTAAACAACATAATGTGTAAAATTCATATTATATAAAATTAAAATAAAGCATTCTGACTAAATTTGAATTATTGAAATGATAATTATATTAAACTATGGTTTTAAAGATTATGGAAACACGCTTTGGCCAAAAACAGTTAACATAGAAAACGGTGATTTGTTTGATAAGCAATACGAAATGCTGGATGAGCTCGGCAAAGGCAGATATGGGGTCGTGTATAAAGTGAAAGAACGTGAGACCAATAAATATTACGCTGCCAAGTTTGTACGGTGCATTAAGTCAACGGACAAGGAAAAAGCGCAAGAAGAAGTTGATATAATGAATTGTCTGCGGCACCCCAAACTTTTACAACTCGACGCGGCTTTCGACAAGCCCAGGGAAGTGGTATTGGTCACTGAATAGTAAGTACATATTTTATTTGAAAAAACTAGAACAATATTTGTACAAATTTATTTCATAATTTTATTACTCTGATAATGTTTTTGTGGCAAAATATTTTTTTTAAATATTATATATTTATAAATAATACGAGCGGTTTTATTGATCCACATTTTACTGTATTATTACCAAAAAAAAATAAAAAAAAAATACAATTTAAATTTAGTACACACCTTATTTGTTTATCAACACGCAGTATTATTCATATAATTATAAAACTTTAAATTGAATAATGTTTTTTTTTTTCATTTTTTATTTGAATTATTTTATTAACATTGAACTGAATTAATTCTTTATGATAATCTCTAGCATTTCTGGTGGTGAATTGTTCGAAAGAGTGGTGGCTGATGATTTCACGCTCACAGAAAAGGATTGCATTCTGTTCACCAAGCAGATATGCGAAGGCGTAGATTACATGCACAAACAGAATGTCGTTCACTTGGATTTAAAGGTATGTAAAGTTTTTGAGAGTTTGATTTGTTGCTATTTATAATTTTCATGGTTCATTGGATTATGAATTTTTCAAACCTTTAATAGCTTATAGACGTGTATTTAAGTATTTTCCTATGTCTAAATACAGTAAGATGGCATTAAAAAAGCAAATTTTGTCATATAATGAAATTATTCACCAAAGCACCTGTTGTACTCAAGGTTAGGTTTGAACGTGTTTGTACCTAGCCTGTAGTACGTGAATCGTTCGTTAATATTTTTCCATTGCAAACTATCTAACTTACCAATAAAAATGTATTTTGCTGCCTTCAATAGTAAAAACATGGCAATAATTAAAACGACACCTGTATTAAATTCGGCACGGAGTACATTGGATGTACCTACAATTAATTATGTATAGTTTTTTCAATTAGGTAGAAACTCAAAACATTCCACCATTGCTTATACTATCTATTATTTTTTTTACAAAGATCAGTTTGAACGATTTAAATCAACTAGATAATTACTACGTGTGGATTTATATTTTATTTTTTAAATCATACCCGATATGGTAGCAAATGAGCACAATGCTTATTATATCTTCATAATATATTAATAAACTGACGTTGCAATGTTTCGTATATCATTACATGAAAAAAATAAATTTATTCTATAAAGTCATTTGTACTAATTATTGCATAAAAATAATGTTTATATTATAAAATAATTATAATATTGTTTTATCTTGTGAGTAAATCTAACAGTTTTTGTGCTTTAAATATTTTTCCGTCTGTAGCCGGAAAACATAATGTGCCAGTCACGGACTTCGCACTATATCAAGCTCATTGACTTTGGATTGGCACAGAAAATCATACCAGGACAGCCAATGCGAGTGCTGTTTGGCACGCCCGAATTTATTCCACCTGAAATCATCGGTTATGAGCCCATCGGCTTTGAATCGGACATGTGGTCCGTGGGAGTAATCTGCTACGTGTTGTAAGTGATTCGACCGTTAAATCTAAAAATTACAAACTATTTTAAGGTTGTTGTATTCAAAAACTCACAATTTTATAATTAGCTACTTACTTGAAAACGTATGTATTTTGAAAAAAAAATAGATAAATAAAATTAACTTTGACTAAATATTCATTGGTGATTAAATAATCACGGTAATTAAATTATAAATCTATTTATTTTTTTTTTTTTTAGTGCTTTTATTTTAAACACTACAGCACAACAATTATTATAAATATATATTGTTTGTTTTACGAGTAACAATAGCAGTTTAAACTTATTTGTAAGCATAAATTATTTTTTAATTTTAGGTTTTAAGAATATTTAAAACAAAATGTAATGATTCTATCAAACCTTTTTGTAAACTTAATAAATGTTTTCTACGTTCAAAATACGTATGGTCTGTACCCATATCAAAAATAGTGTGCGGTATTTTTTTATCCGATTAACCGTTAATGTGTACGGTTTTTGTCTATCAATCGTATGATAGTCAAAGATATATGATATGAAAATAATGGTTTTTGAATGCAACCGATTTTTATGTACCCTTGGGGCATTTCACCCTGATTTGGACATGTTTTAATTTTTTCGATTTCACGATTTTTTTTCACGTTTTTACATGGTATTTAGATTATCCGGTCTTTCGCCGTTCATGGGGGACAACGACTCCGAAACATTCACTAACATAACGAAAGCAGAGTTTGATTTCGACGACGAGGCATTCGATGCTGTCTCTCAAGATGCCAAGGACTTCATAAGCGCGCTGTTGATCAAACGCAAAGAGTACGGTACCCTCCGCGGTTTTAACAATAATACATTTTTCAATTAAATTTTAAACATTTTGCATAGAATAAAGATAAAAAATAAAAATATGTAATATAAAACATAACCATAGTTTGTTATTATATTGAGTGGAAAATTATTATTAATAATTAGTTTATGAACTAATGTAAATATATTATAATATTCTTTTGAAATGAGTTTCTGCCTTTTAAATTTAAATAAAAAAATTATTAATTTTATTTATTAAATTTAAAATAGTTTAAAAGAAATCAATTGTTATTATCAAATTAAACATGGTTATTTAAAGCCTATAAATTAACCTAATCTATCATATTTATCAGTTTATATCAATTTAAATTATTACATTTTTGACAATTTATCCACAATCCATTAACAATAAAATAAAATGTGAACAATTATCAAATAATGATATAATATTTAAAAAAAAATTGTTAATATACATTCACGTTAAAAAAGGAAATGTAATTGAAATTTGAATTCTTTGAACCTTGAAGTATATTTTTTTATAGCCCTGCTATGTTTTATTATACCGATTTAATATTACTATAATCTCTAAATTCTGATTGTTATCAACTTATTACAAACAAATCGGTAATGATATTGTGTACCTTATTAATCACAAATTATTTTTTAGATTAAGACTTACTGCCAAAGAATGCCTGAAACACAAGTGGCTGGCACAACAGGACATGGATATGAGTTGCGTGATCCTGAGCACGGATAAACTTAAAAAGTTTATCATCCGACGAAAATGGCAGGTTAGCCCGATTTATATAAATACAATAATATTATCGTTATGGTAGAATAGCAGTAAGTTTGCAGTTACGTAGCGTTTAACATGACAACAAAAATACGTGTACATGATTTCCAATCTAACTAAGCTTTTGATAATAAAATAATATGATAACAGTTTTATTTTTAAAATGTTGTCGAGTGATTTTCAATAATGTTCAATTTAATTGATTTTTCTTAATAATAAATTACTGTTGGCTTAATCATAAATCACAATGTAATAATATTTAAAAGTTATTTTACATCATAATAATAGGTAAAATTTTCTGCTGATAATTATTTATTAACATTAAATATATTGACAATTATTTAAAGTTTAGTTCGAATAAGTCGATATAATATCTTGAATATGATACTTAAATTATCAGAAAAAAGAGTTTGCTTTCAAAAAAACGTAGGTTTAATAAATTTACTTATGTTATGTATTGGTATAAATCGTAATAAACACTTTTTTAGATTGATAAATGTATTTATTTTATATGTTATTTTGTGCTAAAATAATTTTTGACTAAATTGATTTTTTTAATTTGTTATAATTCAAAAACAATAATCGTAAAAATCTGTAACTTATTGTTTGAATTTTATAGTAAAAAATGTATAAGATCTTTAATTTTTAAAGCTAAGTTTTGAAAATTTAACACAATATTTTGTTTAAGAAGTTCATACTGGAACTAAAAAATTTAAAAATCATAAAAACAATTTTTTTTTTAATATTTGTTGTTTAACTTTGGTTGTGATTACATATTTTAATAAAACATTTCATTTAATAATTCATTTTAATAAAATAACAATATTAAATTTTTTGGTTATAATTCAAAAACACTATTCATGAGAATTTAAAACTTTTACATAAATTATATATTTGATTATACGCAATGAAATTTTCAAAATACGAGGACGTTAATTAATTTTAGAGATAATTTATTTATAATATGAATATATTTCCATAATTTCTGTGAAATTATGGTGAGGCTTTTATAGGCATGAGCAATTTTCGACTTGTTTTTTTTTTTTAAATAAATACCAATAAAAATATAATTATTGGGTCGAAATACATTCAAATTTAATCCAAGATCCCACTCAAGTTTATTTATATCTGTATAAAAATATTAAAAATATATAGGCACAATTCCAAATGACAAACATTTTTATACTATTATGTAGTTAGTAAGAAATTCATAAAAAATTTCTTAGTTATGAAAATGTAATAAAAGATTTTTCATCAATAGTTTGTACTAGAATCGAAAAGTCTAATAAAATATATTAAGTTAATTATTTTTATAGGTATTTTAAGTTGAAATTTGTACGAAATTACTTATTTAAACAATTAATATTGATTTTTGAGTTAAATAAGTTGATATAATATAGTGTTTACACTATTTAAACATTATTGTAATAATTAAATACTTATAATTTAATAAATACAATATTTTTGATAAATATTATACCAACTTAACGTAATACTAAAAGTATAATAAATAACTGAAATAGAAAATAGAAATACTTAGCATAAATCACATCATGAAATATATTAAGTGATATTATAAGCTGATATTTTGTCAGATTGTCTTTGCTTGGAATAATTTTTCGTACACAATGGTATATCATATTTCATTGACTTCAAATTGAACACACTCATAAGACTATAAAAATGACTCCAACTGTATCAAATGTACAACATGGTACCCATTTGTCTACTTTATTTTTGCTATGACATTTTTGTAGACATAACAATGAAATCGATTACTTCTTTATCGTTGAGTGTTCATACATTTATTTAAATGATTTCTTATAATCTTTTTATGCGCAAACATGAAGCAATTACAAATTATGTTCAAAATCAATAACCTTTTAATATGTTTATTGGTTTACCCGGATCCGTCCTAATGACTAAGACTGTTAACTCATACTTTTAAGCATTAACTCAATATTATATAATGAATAAGTTATCTAATATTTATTTAATTTAACAGAGTAGCTTTTTGATTCGACTAACACGTTTTTTTTTTGTGCTTGTGTGTGTTTTTGTTTGATTTGCGTGCTGTAATCAGAAAACGGGCAACGCAATACGTGCCCTGGGCAGGATGGCCACTCTATCAGCGGCTAGCAGACGTGGAGTCGTCGGGGGTAGCAGTGCTGGAACAGGGGGAGGAGGAATGACAGATGGAAACGGAGCCAGGTGTATTTTACAAAAGCTAAAAATGGCTAGTCTAAAAGAAGAAGAGTCGACCAGTGAGCCACCTTCGGAAGGACAAGAAACGACGATAACCGAAACAATTAAAAGTGGCAGTGGCCATAGGGTGTGTGACGATCGCAGCGATAGCGGTTTTAGCGAATGTCTGTCTGTATCGTCGCCGATTTCGATGCTCGTCCGGCCGCCCGATTGTCCATCGGCTATATCCGAAGAAACGCCAACAGTTTCCAATCGGGATTGTTCTCCTCCACCACCCATTCGTAGTTCACCACCATTAATCACTGGTCGTCCTTCTTCTCCTGTCACTCGTCGCACTTATTCTCCAGCAACTCGTTACCCCTCGTCGCCCACAACTTGCCGCTCCTCGTCTTCCACAACTAACGGTTCATCTTCTCCAGCCACCCGTGGACCTTCTTCTCTCAAAACACATCCCCGTTCTCCTCTACCACGTAACCGCCATGACACCATTCATCCCGTTCACGACGTACCGTTGTCCACAGGTACCGGAGTCAGCGGCCAGTGCAAGACAAACCGGATGATCTTTGATGGTGGGCGGCGCGACGGCAGTGCATCATCGGCTGGTAAGAGCGGCACCGGTGGCGTTCAGCGCAAGGAAACCATTCGCGTGCAGACGGCCGACAATTTCAAAAAGGCCGTCGCTTTTTGGAAACAGTGAAATATTTATGTTATTTCATAACAATACACGGTGATAACGTCATCCTCTTCGATAGGGTGTGTTTTTTTCTTTAACTAATCATAATACGCTATTATCGAACTATTATTATACATTCATTATTATATAACTATCTACCCATATCGTTTCGGATAGTAAGACATTTCGTTTTTACTTTTTAACTGTTTTGTTTTCTTTATTTTTATTTTATACTTAAGATATGGTATTTTACGTGTTATTTAATTATTGCCAAAGCTTAGACATTTAATTTGTAAGTGTAAATAATATTATTCGTGATTTCATATAATTCTATGAACCGATTTTCGCATTTCATAATGTTATAATTATTATACACACGTGCCATTGGCCGTATGCCGTTCATACAAATATTATTACTATTTTATTATTATATTTACATTTATACACTATACTACCTATTTTATCCATCATCGTTTCTAGCTCATTATTATACTGCTAGGTCTATGTTAATGTTAAATCATTAGCGTCTTTAATAACAACATTTTTATAAGTCTGCTTTTTATTGTTCGCCGTTGGGATAATTGTATTTGTATGTTCTTTTTTGTGTGAAAACTTTTACAATAAATTATACATATTAAATACTTATAGCAGTTAGAAATTTATATAGTATATACATCTTGATATAAAACTAATGTAAAAAATTATAAATAAAAAAATATTAATATACTGGTACTATAAATACAAATATTCTAGCAAAACATATCCATAAATTCAATTCGGCCAACATTTTTAAAAAAATTCAATAATAAAAAATATTGATATATTATCACATATTATGCTAGTTAGTAACTTATGAATTAATAAATTATGGTGGCCTACAATATTAATAGTAGTTATATTTAATTAATATTTCAATAACTAAATTTTATATAATTAAATTTAAAAAAACACTTTTCTAATGACGAATTTTTTGTTTATGATAACTATTCAAAAAAAAAAAAAAATAAATAAATATTTATCAGTGTATTGAAATTACATTTCTAGTTACGTTAAATTGCACTCGGGCATCAAAAACAATAAAAACATAAATTCGAAATGTATATACAAATTATTATCTATAAGTACTGTTTTTCTTTTCATTGTGATTGTTGAGCATGAAGTCAGAACATGTTTCTATCTCCCAATTGCGATTGGATCTATATTAGTAATATATTATTATTTATTTTAATTTTCAATAATCTACGGTGCACACAAGAAATGATGCTAAAATATTGTCCCTCTACGTTAGTGTTTCACAAGAAAAAATGATTGGTACTTATACAGATGTATTCATTTATACTAGTATGTAAATATCATATTTTTGTATAAAATAAGTTATACTTGTAAAGTTATAAAATTTAATACAAATAGACCTACAATAAGTATGCTCAAGAAGTTAATCATTAATTAAGTGTGATAATAGTTTTGTTATTGAAATTAAATAACATAATATATATACGGTTTTAAGTTAGATTAAAAAAATATAGTTACACGGCGTTCTGAATAGGCAATTTAATTTTTAATTTGCAGTTTTCGTGGTATGTAATATGTATAATAATATATTAGGTGTGATAAATGATAATTATTATTTTTAGATAAATCTAATGTTACTATTATTATTAATTAAAAATAAATAAATAAACTCACAAAAAAAATGTATTTTAAATGATCAATTTAATTAATTGATTTATGTATAATAATTAATAATAATACTTAAGTTTGTATTAACAAAGAGTCATTTCTTCATAAAACATTAGTTTAAAGCATGTAAATTCCTTAAAATTATGACCATATATATATAATTTATTCCTCTATCGGCTATCCTCTAACAGTTTTAAATACTAATTGTATACCCATAGGCTACAGTAAATAAAAATAGACTATGTAATTGATATAGTATAATTTTTTATTCTAATAAATGAAAACAATAAAATTATTTTAGTTTTATTGATGTATCCAGTGTAGGTATACAATCATAGAATGTTTAAAAAAAAATTAATAAATTAAAAATGAATCAAAGCATTCTTGAAATACATTTTGAAATTTTTACCAAACATAGTACCTATATATCACACGGTCATACTGTAAACATATTATGTGCTAAAACGATTAGTCATGGCACAATGTTTATAATTTATTTTTGACCTCTATGAGCTGCTCGCCGTACGATTTCTTCGTATTATCTACAATTTAAATAGTCATTTGATGTTGAACATTTTGAATAAAAATAACTAATAAATGATTTGTTTATGAATATTTAGGAGATGATTAATATAATTAAATTTGTAAATTATTGTTTTTGTGAACAGTGATAAGAATATTATTCTACAAAAGAAATTATTTTTCATATTCCGATCATTTGTTGATTTGTGGTCATTCCATTGCAATATCAGAGTAGTCAGCGTAACCATGAACACGTTAAAGGTCATAAATTACATGTTTGTATCAATGAATAATGATAAAAGAAAAATTAAAACACTACGACACAACAATACGTATTTATTTTTAATAAACCTTGTTTAGGTAAACGGGTCTTACAATTAATAATGTACGTATATGGGTATAATATCGACGATGAGAGTAAGTGTAACAAATAAAAACGTCTTTTTTATAGATCATAGTTGCATTATATTTAAAACATCGAACACATAATATATTGCACATTTAGATTTTGGTAAAAAGTAAATATTATATAACTAAATTAATGAGGATCCCGTCGATGAGAAAAAATTACAAAATAACATAAAACACAAATGAGCAACCAAACGTAATAATTATTTAATATTATACTAAGCTGTCGATTTACATAATTTTGGTCTAAACAAGTATATTGGTTAAAAATAAATAAATAGATTAAATCACGCGAAAAACATTCTATTAAAATTATTTCATTAAAAATTAGGCTAAACGCATGTGGATGTGGGACGACGCAGGACAACAATAAAAAGACAACGGTTTAATTATTATTAAACCCGATGACTAGAAATACCATAACAATTTTACACGCTTTAGTTGAATATTAAACTCAACAATATTATTTAAAGTGAAAAATTACGTCTTACGCGTAAGGTATGTTGTTGCAGTGATGTGATTAGCGTATGTATTATATTCGTTTTTTTGGTTTGGGAGCGAGCGTATTGTGCCAAACATCTTACGAGTGGCGGAAAAACTAAATATTTTACACGGATACGACTCTGGCGATGTACATAATATAATAATGTGTTTTTATTCATGAAATTTTATACGATTTGGCGTAACGTGTGCTACGGTAAAAGAGAAGAACGCGAAGAAATGATTGAACGTTGAAATTTTCATTACCAAAATAAATAAATAAGAAAAATATCGAATCATGATATTATAGTTGTTTCGAAGGTTCGTATCGATTGCACCAACAAATAATAAAGGAAAGAAAAGAAAAAAAATTAATATTAAATATGAATAACGATAGTAAAAAGGGTATACATCAATTGTGCCGACCGATTTCAAAACATAAATACCCAACATTAATGAATATTTATGCTGAAATTTGAATAAGTGTAGAACCATTGAAGTGACTTTAGTGGGAATCTAAAATGAGTTTAACCTAATGTCAGTGACCAAGTTTACATGATTCGCGTAAGTAAATGAAAAGAATTTTTTGATATGGGTTTTACGGTCTTGTACATTTTTGAACCGCTTGTCCATATTATTATTATTATTTATCAAATCAGATTATTTATTTCCTGGTAAAACAATTCATATTTTACCTAAATAAATGGTAATACTTTTTTTGTTTCGTTGTCTGTAAAATCTTTGGATCCAATGAGGGTTAGGTCTGCTTACTTTTATCTTTTACTAACGTGAGTTATAATAACTATTTTTGCGTATTATATTAAAGTTTAATTGGTTTTGCTGTATATTATTACTATATAAATCTTAAAATTACATGATAATGCGTAAATTTCATAAATTATTATTTTTTTTTTTTTTAATTTATCATGTTAAATTGTTTTTGTGGCGCAATTGATGTGTACCTTTGTAATCATCATTAATGCACTTGCGAAAAATACGTATGAAATACAGGTGGTCGAAATACACAGCGTAATCGACGAAAATTCTTTTTAATAGTACTACATGATCTACATGCAAGTAAATTTAAGAAACGGTATTAAGCTCGATCACATTTCGAAGTAGCCTCGTTTCGAATAACACACCTAAGTATTCTCTTACAGGTACCTTTGAAATCAAATAAATTAGACTACGTACTATATGCTATTATACATTAATATTATTAACTAATCGCGTTGAAACCACTGCACAATATTATTTGAATAAAACTCGATCGACAAACAAAACAAAACGTAACAGACGAAAATATTACACTAGAGACAACACTGAAATTCTAACATTTCGGGTAATGTAGTGACCGGGGGGGGGGATGGTTAGAGTATATTATAATATCACGATGGCCACGACGTTAGATAATACGTACGCATTGTATATAATATAAAATACTATCATGACATTTTATACGATCATAATATTTGAGGAGACAACAATAATATCATATCGATATTGGCAAACTACACTTAAACATTATTTTTTTTTTTTTTATAACTAACTACAACAAACAAACATGTATAATAATAATGATACTAATAATAATAATGATAATAATAATAATAATAAAAATTAAACTATGTGATAATTTGTAGTACAGACACTGTGGATTATATTATGATGTACACAATACCTATGATCATGACAATCGCACAATGACGCACGTGCATCGAAATAATAGCAAAAGCTGATAACGTAAATAGATTATAAAATATAATAGTGTCTATGAATACGTATCCGACTGACGCGCCGTAAAAGGTATACTGACGAGAACTCTGCTCAGTAAATCAGTAAATTTAGTGCTATATATACATAACAGCAGGACCGGATGATTCCAGTCCTAGAAAAATATTAGGAACTTATTACGGTGTATTTCTTACGGTTTTATGGCTATGGATATATAATATTTATTTTTTCGTACTGGAACGGACGGCATTCGATTTGTCGTAATAAATCGATTGCTGTCGTAGAGTTATTTTTTAGTGCAGTTAACTCGAACAAGTAACGGTTGCAGTGTTTACTGCGAGTACGGTTACCGATCGCGTCTGCGTCATAATAATAACACGACAGCAGAAGAGCAGAAACACGGAAAAATATATGGACTGGGCAGAGTTTCGTTTACAGCGTTACAACAATTTTACAGTATAATAATGTTGTGATATTGAATAGTAAGAGTTTTTTTTTTTTTTTTTAAAACGTATGAGCGTTCCGGCACACTCCACATCCCAATGCGAACTCTTCTCCCGTCGGAGGATGTTTGACGTGTAGTGGGCATTCGTCTACGTTCAAAGCCGTTGCTCTCGGGCCTGCAGGAATAGGAAATAATGTCAATAAACGTCATCGTAGTCGATACAAAATTTTTAAAATATTATTTCGATATCTACAAACATTGTATGTTCTAAATTTAATATAAAGATAGTCTTATTGACCAAGTCTTTATTATATGACATAATTTGTTTCGTTCATTTTTTGAAAATGTTTTTCCTCAAGTTCAATTGAATTATAAATAAAAACATACACTTTTCAAGATTGGATAAATCGGTAATATTTTTGAATTGAGTAAACAGTTACAAGTGAACATCAATAGAAAAATCTTCAATTAAAATTGTTTTATTTGTAATTTTATAATTTAATAAATTATATGAAAAGTTTTATACTTTTATAAACAGTAATTCAAACATGTTAATTTAATTAAAATGTTTTAATATTTGCATAAAAAATAATAATGTTTTTGTATTATGAAAAAACTTTTGTCTCTATAACAAATCTAATTCTCAGTAATAATTATTATGTGTGAATTCTATATTATTTTAACATAAGTATTTGTGTATTAATGTTCTCGTGTGTATAGGTATTTGTTTACTGTTTAAATCTTAAAGAAAATAAATTAAATTTCAATTTTCAATATATATATATATACAAATATTGAACAGTTGAATAAGTCAAATAACATTATTTTAAAAACAATTTTATACTATATTTGTGGGTAGATACGTTGTAAAATTCGAGATATGATATAATAAGGCACGGATATGCCATTAAATTTTTTTCTCATATAAATATGTGAATTTAGGTGGTATGTCAAAAATTCACGAGTATGTTTTTTATGGATATCGAAATACTCATTAAACTTATTTGTATTATAACAATCGCGTACCGGCGGGGCACGGTGGTAGTTCGTCGCTCAGCAAGTTGGTGACGCGCTGAAAGTCGTCGTGGCAAGCGTTGCAAAAGTGTGTTGTCCCGAAGCAAAAGAACACGGCTACTGAACAGCAGTATCGACACTTGTACTCGAGCAAGTCGGTACCGTGTTTGGGACACATCTGAGCTCGGGCAACGTCACTGCATCCGCCGCACACCAGTTCAGCGGGATTGTAATCGGTTCCACCCACTTCCAACTCGCACCGAGCTTCGCCTCCGTAGTAGGCCTGCGAAACACGATCAAACAGTGAATATTAATATCGCACCAAAAACAGTGTTTATAAAAATAAAATCTTGTGACATGTGTGTCTAAGATCATCTGGTAGACTTGATCAGAAGTTGCACGTTGTATGTTAATAGACGTAAACTAAAAATGAGTTTGGGATAAATAAATGTTAGAATAAAATATTTATTTAAAAGTAAATATGATCATTCATAACTTTTAAGACGGTTGTTTAACGTTTAACGATTGAAACATTAAAGGCTCATTGCGCGATCGATTTTAACAATAATAACGATAAAGTAGCTAAATATATATTATTTATAAGAATTTAGATAACCGTATTGCTGATAGAAACTATTGATGATGTCGTCGACTTACTTTTTTGCACTTGAAGCACACGTAATACGCATACTTCTCCATAGCGTACACGGCCGCATGATCATTTTTCATTGAACATTCGCCTTCGTATTCCAAACGCATCAGAGCCTTTCGTTTGACGTCAGCCATCAGCTCTCTAATCGGATCCAGGACTTCGGCGAGGCATGCGTGCTCTATCGCAGTCTAAATCACGTACACACCGATAAATAAGGAGTGATTCAGATAATACGGAGTTAATCAAAACGAATCGTCACCAATACGCTTTACACCGTTCATAGGTAAGATTAAATACGTTTGAAGTATTATTATTTTATTTAATGAATTTGATATTACTCTAAAAGTCTAAACTTAAAAACTAAAAGTCTACAAACGATTGGAATCCGATGAATCATTTTGAATAACCTTGTGATATGTGGCACGCGCGATACTCACTTTGCAGATCGGACACTGTTGAAATCCGAACGTTATCCTCGGTCCAGACCATTTGTTGACCAGCACTCTTTTGCAACATTGATAGTGGAAGACGTGTCCACATATTAGCTGAAACGATAATGATTTTTATAGGCATTTTTAAAAAAATATTTTTCGACGATCACGCTCAATTTGCTCTACACGTTTATACATACTATCGATCGATCGATTATAATTAAAAATCGTCCGTAGTTATACCTGAATAGACGGTGCGGCGGACAGGGCGTCTGTGAAACAAATCATACACATGTCATCGGCGTCTTGTTTGAGTGACGGATTTTCGTCAGAGGCACACCCATGCAAACACGGTAAACATTTCGTCTCGCCTTTGATGCCTCCGCACAAATGGCCGCATTTCAATATCTTTTGACATCCGGTTTGCGCGTGTAACTGTAAATAATGTTATTTAAACGATTAAATCGAACGAAAAAAGACAATATAATAAAGCAATCGTAGTTATAAAAAATATAATACATAACAATATTTTAATCAGAAAATTGTACGATCGGAATAAGATTGGCTTTAAACACTGTGTTAGAATTTTTTTAAATGAAATCATAAATATCAATTTTATTTTTCATTTATAGCACAGTGCGGGCGGCTCCGAACATAAATTATAATAGGATGATTAAAACCATTTTTTTTTTTTTCATACCTGACACTCGTCGTTGGCGCAGACATTACCGATAGCGAGCAATCCATCGTTGCTGACCATGCCGCAATACCGGCAGACTCCGACTCTTGCCAACTGCAACACATTGGCCCGAGCGACTGGTGCCGCTAAGTCTGAAGAGCAGGACGTTGTGTCGCGAAACTCGACCAACGCTTGCAACGTGGCTTTATCGGCTAGTGCGAGCAGCCAAAACAGTTTGGTTCGTCCACATCCTTCGTGCAAGTCGACTCTGATGGCTTCTTCTTCTTCCTTGCACACCTGAATCACGCAAACAACATTAGTTAGGTATTTTATAGTTATCGCATTTGCGTGTAATATTATAGTAACGCGAGTGTCTCCGTCGCAGGCGTTTATCATATTTACTTGTCTCTGATGATGTTTAGTTTTCCTATGCAAGTGTAATATTCTGTCGCAGTCAATGCAAAGATTTCCGCACATTAGACACTGTATCGATGCCGCGGTCTCGCCATCGTCGTGGTTCGAACAAAGTGGCTAAAAATTGTATACTTCATTATAACATATATACCAACACACATTAACAGTTAAAATAAAAAATGAATAGAGAAATCACTAATTGTTATTATTCATTCCCGATGATTTATATTTAATGCATTTAATTCGATTTTGTGCTCAATGTATTGGTATTTAATATTGAAGGATAAATCGACATCACCTAACACAGTAAGTTTGTTGTATGTCTGATTAAAAATATGGAGGTATTTTTAGACTAAAACTATAGGGAAATTTGTTTTTGTCTGTATTAGTTTTGCAAGTAGTCTTATAATTATTACAAACCTTATCTAATTATATTGGTTCGGAATTTATGTTGATACAAATACGGTCATTGGTTTATACCTTCCTTAGAAAAACTTACTCTCGGGGGAGTCGGCTTGGAGTCTTCTGATTTTAACCATTGGCCGGACGATAATCTTTCCGCATGCTCTGGATGCAACACGCAATGCGAAGCCAAAGCCAACCATAATACGGGGTTTTTAATGCACGATTCCATTGTTCTTTGTTCTTTGCTCAACCTCGTCAAGTTCAATATGTTTTCGGCGATCGCCGCTCGGGTAGTATCAATCCAGTTTTTATTACCACCTAACTTTCCCTAAACAGAAATAACATCAAAACGATATAATATATAAACACTGTGATCAGCTTAGTAATTGCTTACGTTTGATAAGTCCCAAAGTATCTGTATGATGTCATCAGCTAGTTTTCTGTGAGAAACACCTTTGAGATACCACAATGATTCGTTCTCGTCTAAATCGACGTCACGGAGCTTTAACGAGTTAACGACTTTGCTACCGTTTGCACTCTTCACTTTTACTTGCAATATCAATGCTTTCGCGATGACACTTAAGAAACTATCCAGCAGTCCTATTTGGTAGCTTTTAGAAAGCGGGCTAGCGATAGAAAACCCGGTAGAAGGAAGTCTAGATCCGGTCAACGAAGCCAACGCGCTAGGGGAAACTTCTGGCAGTACTCGTTTGAGCAACAGAGTTACCTGGAAATCAGTTATATATTAATTTATTTGTTTTGGCCATTGGTATGTTATTATTTTTATTTGTAATTTTGGAAAAAATATTATCGTTCATGGTCATTACTTGTCTTTGGACTCTGGCGCTGCCCGTGTGCAATAAACTCAATAAGTTCGATAACAAATCATATTGATTCGCTAGATAAGATCGACCAACATTGCTCCCGCTGAGAGCTGACACCATTGAGAGCATTTCGAAACAATATGAGTCGGTCGGTGTGATAGTACCATTATTAGATGTGTTATCGTTTTTGCCAACAGATTTTTCCCACTCTTCGCGCATTACGATTGCTTCCTTTTGGATGGCGTCTACTATGTGAGTGCACACCTAGCCACAAAAAAAAATCACAAATATTATTAGAAATACTTATTCGGCCACTAATCGAATCTAAAAATTATTACTTGTTTTTGCAAATGGGTCAATTTGCTTTGGCTGAACAAAATGCCGACCATGTGCTCTTTTAGATCTTTACTTTCTTCGACACTAGAATCCATAGACGTCTCTTTTCCTTGAATTAATTTCCCGAAAACCTTAAGGCAACAATATAATATTGTAGAACGAATCATTAACAAAATTTGAATAATTATTCTTTACCTGGAATGTGATGGATCGGAACACTTTCAGTGTTTCATTTTCACATAGCCGATGTTGTATGGTAGAATAATTGTATTGACGACCATACGGAAGAGATTCTCCCGACTCAGTTCCGAGAACTTTGATTTGTCTAACACGTACAGATGTGTCTGCTCCTCGAACTTCGATGCAGAGGACTTTATGCGATTGGTCTGCGACAATACCAGATAAGTCATATTATACAATTAATAGTGTATCAAATACCAATAGTGTGTAATTTTCAATAATCACGTAAATTACCGTGTATGTAAACTCCGAGCCAACCACTAAATCGAGTATCAACATCAATTGTTTGTATTTTGTTCAGTTGTTCGGTTGTTTGGCCGGATGAAAAAACTACCGTTGATATTTTGTTCTATTTGAAAGCAATACAAGTATAAAGTTTTAAAATTTGATAAATGTTCATCGCGCAAAAATATGTAAGAAATACTCACATTTAAATCACGACAATTATCGAAATGAATGTAAAGTGCTTTTGGCTCTTCAGAAGCATGATTGCATTGTATCGTGATTGTTTTGAATTTGTTTTTATCGTCTTCGCTGGATTCCCAAAACGTTTCTGTTGTTCGATCGATTAAATTTGGAACCATTGCCGGTCGACTGGTTGTCGTGATTTCTGTATTTTCTGTTATATCTTTGAGCATTGACACAACGTAGTTATCATTCTGTAAAGTATAAAATTGGTTAACGTTTATTATACATTAAAATTGTTAAGAGTAATAAATTCAAGATAGCTTACTGAGGAAACACCTGGTTGAGTGTCTTCGCAAACGTCTTGATAATCTTCACTGTGCGATAGTATTTTGCTGATATTACTGAATACTTTACTCCTTAAAAACAAAAAATAACGAAATTAAAAATGAAAAATATTAACTTAACATTATTGTTTATTACCTGTGCAAAAACATGTGATCGGATGCCGTAAAATTAATATCCCAACAGCGGACGGCCATCATCTGCAGCGGAGACCCCGGTGGCAAGTACAGCATAAGGTCAGAGACAGTTTGCAGAAACTGATAGAATACCTGTGGTAATGGGTTGACGGAGTCACCAGCTAGGTATAAATCGCTTAGAGGATGTCGACAACGTGGATCAGTGGAGTCACTGGTCCCGTCTACCGTGCGAACTTCGGAAGATAGTGCGATCACAAACCACCACAAGAGATCGTGTAAACATGACGATCTTGACACTTCATGTAGCAACCAATTGAGCGCCTGATTGAAAAACAATATAAAAGTACGAGAAAAAACTTGACTCATATAGATTTATTATGTGAACAGTGATTATTTCATTGGAACATTAAAATTGAAAAACAAAACTTATGATATCAGCAAAAAATATAAAATGTGTACTTAAAAAGTTTTAAAAAAGTCAATCGAATATAATTTATTGTTTTTTCTGGTAAATTAATAATATTCTATAAAATCCATTTTGAAAATAATCTTAGTTATATACTTGTGCTATCGTAGAGTAGTGCAAATGAAAACCAAAAATATATTTGTTATGTTAAGATTTAAAAAAAAAAAAACAATTTTTTTTTTTATCAATTACTTATACTGGTACATACAATTTGTTTTAACAAATCTCAACATTTTGATTATTTTTTTGAAATTTATAAAGAATGAAAATATTAATTCACTTGCTAAAATAAAAAAATACATTTTTGCCATAAATTATTTAAAATATGTGTGCATATTGTATAGATAAAATATGCTAAAATAGCCAAATTAACTAGATTTATCTAATTTTCTTTCTGAACAAATATATAAATGCTTAATGTGTTTGGAACTGAATTTATCTAGTACCAATTAAACCAATATTACTTGTGAGTTCTAAATATATATATATATTCACTGAACTAAAATAATAACGTATACTATAATTATTTAATATTTTTATTAACACTTACTTGTAAAGCATAACTGCGACATGCGGCTTTCCTCACCGCATGTTTCATCGCCCATTTGAGATCATCCAAATTGTGAGCTTCGACAATAAATGCCATCGATGGTCTGTTGAAAACGTTTATCTCGGACACATTTTCGTTGTTCGATATTATACCATTGGCTGAACAACCTACCATAGTAACATTGTCGACGGGAACGAGTGCCTGTAAGGCCGCCGAGGGCATACATACCATTGCTAATCCGTTGTCTAGAAGTAAAACATAAAATAAACATGTGTTTCAATAGACCTTATTTGTTTTATTGTATGATTATCCGTGAAATTGATTTGTGATATTACACGTCAAATAACTATTTTAAGTTGTTGGAAACCGAAATCATTTGCACTAAATAACCAATAGAATATATTGTAATGATATGATCGCATATCATTGTATAACAACTTAAAAATAATAAATAAATAATAGTCAGCTTATATGATGTATTGCTTATGTATGCTTATTATCTATAGCTAATAGTTATTTCTAATTTTATTATTATTATTAGGGCTTGCAAACGTTATAATAACGTTATGATTATAACGTTATACTTGACAAAAACCGATTGAAATGTGTAAACGTAATTATAACGGAAAACGATAAACATAAATAATTAAATAACACAAAACAAAACATAACGAAAAACATTATATACAGTATATCATAAAAATAAATAATTAATTTCCAATTATTTAATAGTTATAAATCATAAAATATACTAAAAATTTTAACTCTGAATAACGTTAAACGCAAAAGTTGAATAACGTTTAAATTCTGAATAACGATAAACTAAAAATTTGTATAACGTTTTAATTGTAAATAACGAATAAAAAAATATTTTTTTCAAATTCAAGCCCTGATTATTATACATTGTTCATCATTGATAAAAATTACGATCCGCAAGGTTACATAGAAATCGATGCGTATTTAAAAACATCAAGAAAAATCAAATAAATTTCCACGAAATGTACTGAGATTAAGCTAGAGTATATTTTATCATGCACTTTTCGCTATTTAGCTTGACTTGGGTGTCATAAGTCATAATTCATAATACATACCAGGATCGATGGTACTGTTGATCCTTTTGCGGCGGTTGATCATGTCTTGACGTCTAAGCGGCGACTTCTCTATATCCATCGATGCGGATCTATGAAAGCTCCGTGTCACAGTCCCGTCTACCACATCTATGCCCGGAGACAAGACCTATAAGAGTATAAAAGCATATTTTAAATACAAATTTTAAAAAACAACATTGTTCACCATTATTTGGAATGAATAAATACGCACCCCCGTCGAATCACCGTCACGAAGTTGCTGCAGAAGTGCATTGTTGCAAGTTTCGGATTGTAGAAGATGTTTACACGCCACAGGAGCCTCAAGGTTACTAAGGCATTTGAACTCACCTACGGCCCATGGGCCCGAGTCTAAGGACGGCTCGTCGCTGGTCGGCCTTCCACCACTGGTGCTGGCCAAATCCAACAGAAACATGGCGTTTTCTTTGAATGTCACATGTAGGCTGTCAACGAGCTCGTCGTTGCAGTTTATTCCTGATTTTAAAGAATGTTATGTTGTTATTTAATTTTTATACGTGATTTTATATTCAAGGAAAAATTTAAGTATTCAAATTGAGCATCCGAAAGAAAATCCACTTTTTTAAAAATTATCTCACTATATTTTCTTACAAATAGATTCATAAGAAAAAAATATAAAAGTTTTGATAAACCGGACAGATATTATGCAACTATATTATCTATGGCTGTGGCCTATACGCGCAAAATATAACCCGAACGCAACTTAAAAGCATCGAAGAAAAAATATACCATAAGCACAAAAATATTACCTTTTCAATAATCCATAAGCGCAAATAAATTTCACGAAACTAAAGTATATTTTATTAAAACCACAGTCATTATTAGTTGAGTTTTTGCAGGGATATTGAAATAAAAACTTTACTTAAAATTTGAAACCCACATTTTTTAAGTATTCCAATCTGGTAATTTTTTTAAAACCGTAAAATATGATACGACAATACTAAACTTAAACTAAACTCATTCATTATTGTTTTTTAAATATAAAAATACTATTTATTTGACGATTAAATATGTAAATCTTAAACTAAAACTTATAGTACAATGGATACAATATTGTATCAGTAAAACAATTTATTTTTGACCTTTTTCTACTGAGATACAAAAATGTAAAACGAATACACGTCAGTAGACGACCGAATAAAATAAACGATTTGCTTTCGGGTATCACCTAATGGTGAAGTACATTACACCAATTCACCAACCGTTTGACATTATTATCGACGTCCAATTAAACTTTGTAAATATGTATATTGAACCTAACTATTGTTACTAGAGTTTTAAGAATTTAAGTTTCGTATTACGCAAAACCCTCAAAAAAAAAAAAAAAAAAATTGTCAAATATTACTCGTATTTTCCTTCCTTATAAAGTCGCTAGTGTATACGCACAATATGACGCATCTAATTGATAATCTTACATTTTTCAATGCGTTTATCATTAAAATTTTATCTCAACAATTCAAGACGAATAAATCCGTTCTGTTTGAAAATGTTGACGGTTGCAATATCGTGCTTGATAAAGTAGTTGGATTAGGTACTAACCGGGCAGTTGTTTAGATTGCTCGCGGTTGTTGTACTGAACGACACCTTCTTTTGCTTCTACTGGGCTTTCATCGCTGTCGTCGTCGTCGTCATTTTCATCTGGATAGGGGTACGTGTTTTCTTGAAATATAGCGGCGGTCTTCCGGGACCGAGCGGCCAGGCCGGAACCGGAAGCAGCCGACGGCGGTGGTGGAGCATAGACCGGAACCTGTGGCGGCTTGGCTTGTTTCATATAACCACCACGGCAAGATTCGCAAAGTAGATACCAAGCGATACCGCCATCACCACAAGCGCCCGACCAACCGGTCTTGTAGGTACCGTTACTGTTGTAACCTCGCCCGCCGCTGCTGTGACCGCATCCAGGGTGATTGGTAAGCATGTGATAAGACAATGGCACGTTTAACATGTCACCACACAGCTCGCACGGCATGGGCTCCTTGATTTGGCAGTAAGGCATCAGCCGCCGGATTAAACGGTTGTTGGGCTTATGCGTGATAGCAACCACGGACGATCTTTTTCCGCCATTGTCACTATTTTTACCGCCACCGTCCGTCGTCTGCTTAGGAGAAGACGTACGGACTACGCCAACCGAAGTTATTATCTATAAAACGATATATTATTATTAGATTATATAATCAGGGATTTTGAGTCTTAGATAATACTTCAGATCATGCGCTTATAATATCATATTTGTATTTTGTCTGACCGGCATATCAGTCAAAACACGCATAGCGATTAATTGTTAAGTATTGAACTTAAAACTGACGTGAAATTTACCTTCCCCTCTCACCATAACTACTTCATCTCGCTACTAATTTATACGGCTGCATAAGTGTAATTAAACTAATTATATATAATAAATTGACTAAATTTAAAATACTATTTTTTTTTTTTGGCCTGCAACAAATATTATTTTGTTTCATCGTTATCTCCACGCGTATTTTTCATAAGGTCA
The DNA here is from genome assembly GCF_002803265.2 of Melanaphis sacchari. Taxonomy (NCBI): domain Eukaryota; kingdom Metazoa; phylum Arthropoda; class Insecta; order Hemiptera; family Aphididae; genus Melanaphis; species Melanaphis sacchari. The sequence goes on along the minus strand of NW_020271519.1, from coordinate 1,385,736 downwards.
TTAAATTGGTAAAGTAAAATGATATATTCTACATACATTAATTTAATTTTAAGATAATATATATATATATATATATAATCGTTTATACAACATAAATTAATTTTATACTAAATTAAATATCAAAGTCCTTTCATATTCTCCGTTTGATATTTATTTCTCTTTATAATACACCATCTTATATGTACAGTCATGTAGCATCTAATTTATTACCTAAAACCAATTATATATATATATTTTTTATTTTCGATCAACTTAATAAATAACATATTTAAAATTAGAGTTATCGTATATCAATGAATAGAAATATAAAATAAAATAATGTGTTTTTTTGTACTTATAGGCACGTAAAAAGAAATATCAGTATAAATAAACGTCTTTTATACAGAAACTAAAACTGGACACTATTTTTAAGTTTCATAAAACACTTTCAACCTCATAAATTCAGTCTGAATCTAAGCTTACAGTCAAAGGGCACGAAAAAACCCTCGAGAATATTTGCAAAATACGGCACAACAGCAGCATACATAAATCTAACAGAATAATATTACGTACGTCGGTTTATTCATCCGTAATTTTGATACAGACAACTATTTATCTCTAACCGTTTCATTTATTATTTAACATTTTTAGTGAAACAAAAAAAAAAATCAAAAAAATCATCGTTTTCAACAAGATCTGTTGGTTTTGTATTTCTTCCATTACTTTGTTTAACTGTTATAAATATAACAATACTGATGCGAAACCAACCAATAAAGACAATAATAGTGGAAAACTGAATAAATACAAATGGGAAAATTAATTTTAATAATTTATAACAAATTTCACGTTTAATGTTTTATATCGTGCGTTGAACGTAACTTTTATGAGTGTCGTAAAGCAAACATTATTATTCCGTTTCAACGCATTACCACTACGACTTTCATTCTGCAAAATATTTATGCCTTTGTACTAAATTTTTATAACAACGTTTATTTATCCATTAAAAATTTCAAATTATTTTATTTATAGTGTACGGATAAAATGTTTATAAATAATAATGATATTTTTTTCTAAGAAATCCATTATTATTTATTGTGTTTAAATCTATTGTATTTATTTGTTAAAATTTATATGGACGGCATCATTTAAAACCATTATTCTCATCAGTATATGAGAAATAAATTATACACGTGCATAATAAATGTTTACAAATAAAGTGAGAAAGTCAGATGAATTGTTGCTTAAATGTTTAAGTTTAAATACATTTTTTTTAACGTGTTACAGTGTATGACTAAAAAAAAAAAAAAACTAATAAACTTAAACAAGGTTAAATAAATATAGTATAATATACAAAACATTTTTTAACATAAAACTGCATGTATGTGTTTCAATATAATATTAATGTTTTCGTGGTACCTACCTATGACTGTATATATTACGTAATTACGTATATGTAAATAAATAATAACACAATCAAATGTATATACGTTTAGAAACACAATATTGCGATTACACCCTTTTTATGAACATCTAATTCTGTTATAAGTATGTTCTTATAATATTTCAAAAGGTCTTACCTGGAGCATGTCGGCGGCGATCTCATCCCACAACCGGACCATGCAGTTAAGGGCTGGCGGCAGAAAGTTGATGGTTGTCCGGCCATCACCGCCTGTACTATCGGCAGGTTCCATTTGTGTGTGATTGCTGTCTGTTAGTTCTGAGTTACCGGAACTGGTCATGCTCTCTTCGGTGATTGCCCCTTCGGCCGGTAACGCCATTCCAGGTTTCGGTCGGTTCATTTCGTTGGGTCGGATGTGCCGATAACCGCCTGCGCCGGTCGTTACTTCCACCGAATGCCTCTGCAGGCCACGGTCCTTATTCCTGCAGAAAACGCGTCACATAAAAACATGAGATTTCACACAATCATATAATTATTATAATATGTGTCATAAGTTCTAGAATCTACGTATAGCACTATACTATGCCGAGATTTTCTGGCGAAAAATTGGTGTAGATCGCGTACATGATTTCAAACGTAATATTTGCCTGTTACTCTGCGCGCGAACTATACAGAACACCGTCATTAAATTGTGATATTATGTATGTATTAATTAGTTTTCATACATATACTCAACTGAAATTGACTAGTAGTGCGTACTCAAAATGTGTTCAAAACCTTAAGTATAATATGTATATGTTTCCAACATCCTACTAATTTAACTTCTTATCATTTCTATGAATTTCTACGACGGATACTCTGTGGTGCAAATTTACATAGTGATAAAAGATAGGAAAAGGTCCAAATTCAAGAATATTCATCACAGATTCCGCCACACTCACTGATTACCGTCGGCCAAATGAGTCACAGAATATGTGCATAAATATACAGTAATACTGTGTTGGGCGCCATTTGATTTAAAACTCACTACAGAATAATAATGAGATAATTTAGATCTAACTGAATATTTATAATCAGATTTCTGCCTCGGAGATATTTCAATATATACGTCTTATTCAATGCATTTGCGCGCTTTTCATTATTTCATAGTTAGTGCACTACTAACACATACCTTTCAGTCATCCGTTTTGTCACCACTGCACCATTCTTTGGAAGACTTGGGTAAAACTTTAGAAATGACGCACAAGTCATAGCGTCGTGAACGATACCTTCGTGCCACAGGAATGCAGCGAACACGGCTCTCAAGCTTTCTGCCATCGACGGACTTAACGCCATTTTGACCGTTTGTCTAAATGTTATTGGTTATTGTTAAATACCATTAATTTTAGTCGAATAATTAAAATGTTTTTAACGCAATTTCGTGTACAGTATATTTGATTCACCGGTTGGTACCGGGGTGCTGGTGTAACGTAACATTATCACCGCCGGATAAATACATTTTTGAGGGCGTTTTGGGGGGGGGGTGTACAAATGTTTATATTAGGATTACAAATGTGTACAAATGAAATAACAATCGTTGGTATAATTTTCTTTTGGATTTTCAAATATGGTGGTGCTAATGTAACGGACCTGTTGGTATGATGTACAATGAATACATACACACATATTATTTATCAATTTATTACAGTATTTCTGAATACATTATTATAGATACACGGAAAAAAATGTTTTCGATGCAATAAAAATAAATTCAGAATAATTCTTAAAATATGTTTAAGCGGGGTATCTATCATATTGGTACGAATAAAATAATTTATTAAATCAATATGTGTAAGGATGTGAATATTTTTATTTATATATTATCTACATTGTTGTTTTTCAAAATTGATTTTAATTTTCTGTACAATATATTATAATTAAACTATTTGAATAGGTATTATGAATTCAGTTGATATATTATTACATATGTATTTAAATTTAATTGTATGCAAATATGATATATTACTTTAAGTATATCAATTTCATAAAACGTCTTTGAGAAATATAATTATAAGACGAAACTAGTAACTTTATTAATTTAATTTCCTAATACCATGTTGTATTCTAACTATGGTCTAAGTATAAACACTATTTGCTCAATTATAAAATTAATGAAGTATTTAGTTAAACATTGATATATATTATTAATGAATTAACTTACTTAGGTTCTTGTGGTAATACTTCTTGTTGACTATCTTTTGATTCTGGTGAAGAAATTGAATCAGTTTTTAATCCATTCTTAGAATTTGAGCGACTTTTCAATACAAATTTTGGCTTTAGTTTACTATTAGGTACAAAACTAACTCTCTCATTTTCCGGTGTTGTTTGCGTGGCTGCTTGTGCAACACCAGGGCACATTTCTACTTTCTATTTAAAAAAAATACAATACAAAATAATTGAGATAACTTCTACTTCTACAGGAGGTTTCATTAGAACTTTGCATCTGTTTCCTGATTTAATTATAACCAAATTAACATACTTGTTTTACTATTAAAAAGCCACTAATGCGGGTAGACCATACGAAATGAGATTATGTTAAAGTTTAGATTCATTATATCAAAGCGAGGGACTAACAAAACAGATATGATCATTATTAAAATATCTAGATATGTTTAAGAATTGTATCATTGTATTTAAATGTTGTCTCAGTTAATATAGTTATAATTAAAATATTTAAAACAAATTTAGACAGCTATTGTAGACGTTATTTAAAATTAAACAAAAAAAGTATATTTTATTCTGAGACATAATTATAATTGTTTGCAGTGTACGTTATTTAAAAATAATCGTATACGAATATAAAAACTGTACATTCATTAAATCTTCTAAAAATATTTTTAATTAATGATTGATGTCACGGCAAAGAGATTACTATATTATTTGGTCATCTGAACAACGTTTAATATTGATGTGATGATTAGATCAAGAACGATAAACCTTTGACATGAATAATCCGACATGGATGTGATAACGTACCGTCATCGATTCCGGTTGGTCTGCCGAGCTCTCAACGGACGTGGACAAGCTTGAGGTCATGTGGGTATCGACTGAAGACGAACTGGTGGTTGGTGGAGCTGTAGTGTCACTGGATGCTGATAGCGAATGTTTGTAAGTCGTCTTCTTGGAACCTGGAACGTATGGAGTAGTACACGGTTAATATGCACGGCCATAAGCGAGGTATGTATAATATAGTGATGTATTATTAGACTACGATAAGAATTTAAATCTTAATCATTTTAACTAACTACCGTTTTCCATTAATTAAAAATAAAAACATGTAAATAACGAAGTATTTTAACTTATTGACTCAATAACTGACTTAACCTGAGTAATTAATTATTCTTATTTAACCTTTTTATCTCAAAATATTTCGTTGACTTATATTATTTTTTAAATTTTTATTATAAAAATGATTTTTTAGTATTTTGGTTGCGACTTGCGAATTTTCTCTTACGGTATCAATTCCATCGTACTTCGGTATAATCTTCAGTTGTTTTATCAACAGAACAGTTGAGTGTATACGGTAGCGGAAAATTGATGATTACTTACCCTTCTTTCATCCTTATTTTTTTTGTATTACAAGAAAATATTTATTTATAGATGAGTATTTGTATTTAATATAGAAAACACGGGTACACGATAGTCAAAGATAGTTGGTCAACTAATATCAAACAACAATAAAGTTAATTTTCAAATGATCAATGTTGATTCAAACAATATAAATACGGAATAGTCTAAATGTATACGTCAATGCCCAATATATACTATACAATTATATGTACGACAATGATTAAGTATTATATACTATATTACCAATATCGTAAGTCTAAAATAATATAGAACTTTATTTTATGTAATTAATGTTTATGACAATAATGACTGCATAAATTAAATAATTAAGTAATAATGTTAAAATGCCACTTATTTTTATGATAATACGTATGTTATATATTTTTTTTTAGAAAAATAATATGTAATCCCTTAAGTAACAGGTTATACATAGTTTTGAAAGAATATTGTGTGTTTATATAATGTTATTAAGTTATAATTGTTTTGATTTAAATTGAGTGGTGTGAGAGGGTATGGCGGGTGTGGCCAACCTTGATTTAGTAAGCTCTGGTTAAATATATAGAAACATACGCTCAAGACAAAATCCTAAACACATCACTAACCAAAATTATTATCAGACCATCGATATTAATATTATTATAAGAATAATATGATAAAATTTGTATTATAATTAATCTACTCACTCGTTACTTCTGTTTTGCACGCGTTTTTAAAGGGTTGTTGTTTGACCGTAGCATATTTGTTTCCAGCCGTCTTACGCGGACTACTCGGTGGCATCATCATCATATTTCCATTGCTCAACCGACTGTCTTGGCCGATGGGTCGGTGATACGGTATTGGCAAAGGGTTAGCATTCAATCTAGAAAAGTCAATAAATTATTTAGTCATATTAGTACTTATATTAATACGAAAGTTATCATCGACGATTACTCGCCATACCTACCCTTCTATTGCTTTTGCATCATTTTTCCGTTTCGGCGAGTACTGTTTTTCCAATTTTTCAATTTTGATATCGTTGTCATCTGAAAATCACAAATAACGCATAATTTAAGTCTGTTTAGTCAATAGTTATCTATCATTATCAGTAGTATTCAGTGATATTCGAATTGAAAAGAGATATCAGTACTACATAATAAGTAAAATAAAGAGGATGTTTACGAAAAACACTTGAGCATATTATCTTAGACTATCCTATTATAGCTAACTCTAGAGCCTTTGATAAGATTTTAAAATTATTGTCTGACTCCATGGGGTGAAAATACAAATAAAATAGGAGTTATTGTCAAGAAATATGATAAATATACATAAAATATTGATAGAGCATAATTAAATATTTCAAATTAGGTACACTTTGAATCGTGAAAAACAAGAAAAGGCATTATCTCACCTATTGTGTCCAACTGATCGATCACGTACAAACTTGAGTTGAAACGTTGTGGCTGCGTGTTGGCGTTTTTACTCCTATTAGTCACTTTTAGGTCTCTAACTTCATTGTCTATTTGCTGCACGAAGCACTGCAAGTCTTGTCGCTCAATTCCTGTAAAAAACTTCGAATGTAAATTGCGATTGATTTTACTATGACATACGCAATAATATGATGTTTGTAATATTCAATATCATAAATTTATTGTCAGACGAATAACGACTGTTCTCATTTTGTTAATAAAATTGTCATATCCATACATGCCTACATAGCTTAAGATGAATATTAGACAGATCTGACGTACAATAAGTTATTGACATTTCAACCATATAATTTTTAAGTAAGTATTATTGGCTAGTTTTTGACTGAGTTCGCAAAAAGTACCGATTTTTTTTTTATCTTTACGATTATAAATGAGACAATCTAATTCTTAAACATTATTATTATTATTATTTTTTTGGGTACCTTTATATTTTTTAGTATAGAGATTCCCAAATATTTTATGGTGAAACTCATTCTGGACATTTTTTTAAATTTTGACGATCTATAATAAATTTAATGATCTTTTTTTTTGCTGTTTATTAAAGGAGTTACTTACGAAAAAAATTTAATCAAATACATATTAAAAAACAGTAAATTTTATTTTTGAATTTTTATTATTATTTATTTAATTAGTAAAAAAAAGTATATTTATAAAATATAGGTAGGTATTTAAATTTTAATCTTAAGAGCTTTATTGGAAATAGTTAAATAACTTTCTTTAACAAACAACCAGAAACTTGTTGGTTTTTTTTTTTAATTGTAATTTATTTTAAATATACTGTCTTCAAATAGTTCGATTGATTCTTCTTAAGTTATTATTAATGACACATTTTTTCGTTCCATGTTTTTGAAAAGGATTTTAAATCTATTTCATTAGATAATTTATAGTTTTCTTCCTCACTTTGAAAATATAAATCAAAATTATTTTTCAGTGTACTTAAATATACATAGTCATAACTCATAATGCTATTATTAACGTCTATTTGATATTTAATCATGAAATTTTAAAATAATTCAAAACGGTCAAATTTTTTTTTTCAAATATTATTTTTCCTCAGCAAAAGTTTTTTGATAAATGCTTGAATGTTATTGTGAACTGCAATATATCTCGACCTCTGCCTTGCAAACATAAATTAAGCTCGTTTAATTTTGAAATTAAATCTGCTAAGTACGTAAGTTCTAAAATAAACTTCTTATAACTTAAGAATTTTACGTAATCATTTTTTTTGTCCAAATAATACGTGACTTCGTCACCAAATTTGACAAGACTTGTAAGTGCATTAGTCTCGATAGCCAATGTACCTCAACATGAAGAAGAACTGATTAGTGAATTTTACTCATTTTTTCGCAAAGCTTGTCAAATAAACGGGATTATAACAGCCTTGCTTTTATGAAATTTACTATTTTGACAGATGTATTTAATACACTTCTAAAATCATCTGACAAAGACTTCAAAACTAATACATCTCTATGTATATTGCATTGCATCCATGGCACATTAGGATTAATTTCACTAATTTTAGTGATAACATTTCTGTTCATACCACACGTTCCTCGGGCACCGTTCGCATATTACCTAACACATTTTGTCTATTTAATCCTTTGCGTTCTTATATAAGTATTAAGGGTATTAAACATTTCATCACTTTCACCTCGAATAATCGGTTCACAGCACAGAAAATCCTCGCAAGATTCATTCATTCTATGTAACGTATGAAAACAACCAGCTTAGATAAGACTTGAAAATCTGTTACTCGTCTAGTTGTAATGAGAATCATTTAAACAAATTAACTCGTTCGATCAATTTATCTTCTACCTATTGAGAAACTTTGTCATTTTCGAAATGATGTAATTTTAAAGCGATAACGTTTTAATTTCTTTTAAATTTTTTCATCAAACATGACCCGACTGTGTCTTGTTTCTGAAAATGTGAGGCTCATTAGTTTGAGTAATTATTTGTAAAATTATTTTATATGTAGCTTTTTGATTAATTATAGTAAACTAAGAATATTATTTTTTGATGCTTTTAGAGATTTTAGTTTTCTTTTATAAGACTTGAGTGGTTTATTTTTTATTTCTGTATGATTCGTATCTATATGTTGATGTAGTTTGTTCGGTCGCATATTCTCATTTGCACGTATACATTTACTTATAAGTTATAACACATTGTGGTTGTATAAGCTTTTTATTACTGCTCTACATAATCCAATTTGAAAATATTTAGAACAATATTTGTTTTTAAATTTTTTATTTTTGTTTTGACTGCTTGCTGAAGACTCATAATAAATAAATTTTCTTTTTTTATTCAGAAATTACAAAAAAAAAATAAAAAAAAATACATTTAAAAAAATGTATTAATTAATTTTTAAAAATATAACGTGACCCACAGTTTGTGAATTTCTGATCTATAGTATTACTCTAACTGGTTTGGTTTATATCAATGCATTTTAAACTGAATAGGATTACGATATGTTTTAAGCCAGTCTTATAAAAGACAATTAAGTAACAGTTTGGTTTGATCCAATTTAATAAATTCGATCTAGTCAAATCAGATTAATTTAGTACTATAAATCAATTAGATCAAAAAAAAAAAAAATTGTATTTAATAATCAGGTCAGTTAATTTATTCGTAGGTATTATTTACTAAGAACGTATTCGGTTGAATGTAATAATATAATACAACACATTGCAGAATATAACTCATTAGCAAGATTGACTATATTAGAAGTTACAATAATTTTTTATTTTCAAAAATCATAATTACATTAGTGGTAGTACACTTCATACGAAAAACGCTAATGGAAAACAATTCTGGCGGCATTTATATCAATAGAGCGGTTTTTATTCCTTATTAAAATCGATAATTGGGTGTGCGTATTATATACGTGCATGAGCTAAGAACATTGTTTTGAGGCCATTCTCATCTGTACGGCATTGTAGGAATGTAATCGTATGTCATGGGTAATATTTATCTATTAATAATTTTTTTTTCCAAGCGTACTTGCCGCAACTGCATAGGGAATGACTTTCATACGTGGGCCCGAAGAAATTCGTGTCTAGAATAACGCATCAAGGATATTAAATAAAATGAATACATAATATTTCCAGTCAAATTATAAACGAGACCATCGTAAAGTGCTGTATCTACAATAATCAAAAAATAACGTGCATACCGATAACTATTAACTGGACAGAAAATAAGAAATAATATAACATTGTTTTGCAGACAAGATTTGATTTTATGATGATAACTCAAAATATATGAATCATAACAGTAAACTAGAGTATATGGCGCGTATTGGTGGTAAATATTAGGTTTTTTTTATATTTCCCCGGAGACTTAAGCGGCCTCTTTTATATTATTACTACATTGTTATTATTATTCGTATGTGTTCTCTAAAACAGTTGTTTTGTTGTTTTGGTAAGGTTGTTGTTTAAAAAGAAAATCTAGATATTTTATTCAGCGTTAGTGGAGATGGCGGAAATACTAAAAGAGCGACCAGACATAATTTGCTCAAATCGACAAAATTTGTATTTTTGGTATCATATGTTATGTGTGCGCCACCAAAAATTTCGTTTCACGCAAGTATATTTAGCGAGAACGAGATGATGGGAAAAAATGATAACAATAATTTTAATGTGTACGTGTAAACTATTACATCTGGTACGCAAACGCTGAGATGAATAGTTGTTGCAAAGGCTACATTTTAAAAGGTACACAGATGAAACAACGATTTACATAATATATATTTATAAATTATATGAACTCGTTTTAAGGTACTAAAAATAAAAATCCATATTTAAAATAACAACCATTGTCTCATAAAAATTGAATGTATGGACAAATATTGATAAGTAAATATTAAATCATAGAGTATACGTCAATTTATAACATAGTATGCGCGTTTATGATAATTACGAATATAAAAGTATATTCGATATAATACGAGCAAGGGATCCTAAAATTTTAATTTAAAATTTATCGTTTACAGTGGTTTTAGAAAAAAAAAATAACATGATTAAATTTTACAGATATTTGGAATTTGATTCATTTTTTTAAATACTGCTTAAAAAAGGTTTAGCTGCTTAACAAAGTACTAATTATATTATTTGTACCGATTTCAACTTATAAATTGAAAACCAAATATAAACAGTTCTGTTATTTTTTCTCTTTCAGTTTGAAAATAAATATTTTATAGTTCTGAAATTACGCTATGAATATTCTCACAGTATAATAACATAGTCGATATGCGTTTATATGTTTTAATGAACTGTTTTTATAATTTCATAATTATGCAGTAAAAATGCAAGAACGTTGATCACATCAAACCACCTGTTCAAATATTATACAATAATTAACCTAGCATTTTCAGTAAAAATTTTTTTTTTTTAAATATCAGTAAAACTTCCTCTTACTATTATGTACTTACACTTGAATAATCGGTTGTAATAATTTTTATAATACAAGTTATATTGTCATTTGCAATTATAAATGTATAACATATAACCATACACTATAATACGAGTATACAGTCATATTGTATTCATTCAGGATGACTGAGACGAACTTAGTCGTCAACAAGCAGGTCTAGATCAGGCAACTCATCATTTTTGATTGAAGTGTGTGTTTTACATAAATCAAAAAACCTTAAACGATAATTTTAAATATATATGTTTACGATCAAGACACTCGCATATTGTATAGTTGCTTCAAAAAAAAAAAAACTAATTTTATTTTTGACTTTTCTTATAAAAATTATTATTTATATAAGTTATTGCATTATCATATTTGCAGGTTATAATATAATAACAAAGATATTATGCTATAAACAAGTTATTACGTTTCGTTGAATTATGTCAAACGGAAAATTACATTTCGAGAACATTTTTTTTTTCGTAATAATAATAAAAATAATATATATATATATATGTATTTTTAAGTACGCTAGTTATTTACTTTAAATACACGATGCAGGACCGCTACAAAAAGAGAAAGTAAGAGGTAGGTAGCGGAGGTAGCGGTGGCGGTGTACACAATCCGAGAAGCCTTAAGCCCGAGGGAGACCACTGTGGTAACTCCAACCAAAGCTCTTTAACTGTGTCCTTTGAAATTTTGTTTACAAGTCGTCAACGTGTGCTATTGACGTTTTTCTCATATAAAGTTGTCGGCAATGCAACGCATAAGAGACCGACCAAGATTACGTTGCAGGTATAGTATAATATTATAATATATAGTCAAGTTAATCTATTATATAAAATAAACGCAAGATCAGCGGAGAAAATGAACCAGATATCTTCACCTGCGGCAAGAGTTTTATTAAACATCTATACAGAGTGATTCATCAAGCATGATTATCCCCTATTTCTACTTTAAATGTAGTTATTCAAAATCTGATTTTTGGAACTTTTAAATTTACGTATTTATAGAGAGTTTATTTTCAAATTATTGAGATATTTTTATACTAGGTACTTAAGTTAAGTAATGCTTTATGAATATAGGAACTTCTATTTTATTCTTATCCTATACTACTATGAGATCATAAACGGGAGTAATTTTTCTAAAAAATGTCAACGTACCAAAATTAAAATTCGAACAGATTGCATACGAGTTATTTAACATTGTATACAAATAATAATAGGTCTTTATTATAATGGAGGGTTTAAATGATAATAAGAGGAACGTAGTGATTTAAATCTCCATAGAAGACTTCTAAGTAGTACAAAAAACTTAGAAATTTGTAGATTAAATAAATGGAAATAAATATACTTGTTGAATCACCTTGTATATAATGTTACTATATACTTATTTATATTTACTGTGGGGTGTAGTTTAAAGGACTTTTTCTTTTGAGTTTTGTCAAGACTGATGAAAACAATACATGTTTAGAATATTCCGTTTGGAAAATTTTTAATTTTCTCAAACCATGGCGATAGATATCCTACTTACTATATTAAAAGTATTTCTTTGACTTTTTAAGATGAAATTCTATGTATTTTTATTTTTAAACATATTTTGTCAATAAATTTTGTATTGGTTTTGTAAACATTGCTTCATTGTCGCTTTACATGACATTGCATAAAATTCGTTATTTTGAACCATTTATTGTAAATATCTGCTCAATTATCACTGTATAATATTATATAAAGTTATGTCTATATATCATAATAATCATTATAAATTAATAATATATATGTATGTATATGATCACTGAAAAACTAATAGAAAAATATGTACGAAAAAAGTTTGGAGTTTATATTGAGTTATTTATTAAAAATACACAAGTAATTCTAATTAGCATTTTTTTTTCATTTTGGTCGATTTCATTCCTAGAATTTAAAATTTTTTCAAATATTATACGTATAGGTAAATGGTTTTATTATAACTTTTTATGTATAATACCATTAATAATAATAATAATAATTTAATATCTTTCTATTAATTTTTTCGATTGATGATTTATGAACATAATATTATTAGGTATATTATTTGTCGACATCATAATTTGACTACACTATCGGAAAATTTTTGTAAAAAGTAAATTCATTATTTTAATGTAAAATTCATCGAATAATTCTTTATTTTAGTTAGATTAATATAAAATCGTTAAATATTATATTATGATATAGAAGTTTTATTAGAAAAAACCTACAGATAAATTTAGCGTTATGCGTTCATCATAATAACACCTAATTTGGTAATACTAGTGTACTTGTATATAAAACCTAGATATCTAACCTATGATAAACCGGTAGAACTTTAAAACTTGAGAACTTCTACAATTGCGAAGAAAAAATCCTCTTGAGATTGTCAGTACCCTATTTTAACGAACCCTCATTAAGCGAAAAGAACTCGATAACTCGATAGGTAACTCAACATTTTTTTTTTTTTTTTGTCTCTTTGATTTACAATATAAGTTCGTATATTATGTTTTCCGGGCATAATATAATTAAATAAATTATTTGATTACTTAATGTATAAAATTTACATATTTTATTTTAACGATTAATTATATATTGGAGTACTTTGTAAAAGTATTTAATACTTTTAATAGTCATTTAATTAGATACTCAAACAATATTATCACTAATGTAAATATGTCGAACTCTTTAAATATATTTTAAACGTAATTAGGTATTTTATTCATATTAAATATAGCTAGTTTAATATTCTTTTAAATGATTTCAATTACTTAACATTTACTAACTAAATTTTTTTCTAATGAATTTTTTTAAAACATGAAACAAAATACGATTTTTTAGAAATAAATAGAAAACTATGTAATTGAATTTGTTGTAATTATAAAAATCCAATAAAATTATACATAAAACGTTAAGAGGCTTACACAAATATTTTTAAATTGTAATTCCTGTTTGAGACAGTTTTTATAAAAAATAATTTCTATAGCCTTAAAAATTTATTTTTATTTTAAAATTGACATTTATATCATCTTCAGAAAAAAAGAAATTTAAAAATATAATAATATAAACATTTACAGTTTTTATGAATAAAAATAATTTAGTATGTTTAAAGTCAGTTTTAATAATACAATTTGGTTATTGAATAAAGTATTATTTGGAAGGCTTAATATACTTTATGGTTTAAATAACTTATAAGTACCGTTAATAATTTTCAAAAATATTAAATTAAATAAATTTGAAAGGATAGGGTTAAGTGTATATATTGGACGTCAGCCATTTAATATGTTACAGTTATTAAAACAGATAAGTGTTTAGTGTATCTCGGAAAAATTTATTGAAAAAGGCAATATATTTAAAAAAAAAAAAAATGTAGACGTACATATTCACAATAATCAATTCACATAAATTACAAATAATATACATTAAGTATAAAAAAAATAATTATATCAATTCAATAAACTTATAAATTAATTTTAAGAACATGAGTTAAATTACTCTTATGTATGTTTCAACTAAAGAGGATATGTCAACTCGTTTCAGTTTTCATAGCTTGCATTTTATACCTTTGAAAGTTACCTATTTCCAAGTAAATTGAAGCGTATATTATATTATGTTAAATGAAATACTGAGAGTCTACATTAACATATTTGTTGAAGATTTCGAAGAAAATGCGATTGGGTTACATTCATCATCCAAGCTAAGCGAGTACACTTAAGTATAATAATAAACAAAGGTGAGCAAGTTAATGAAAATAATTAACTCAAGTTAAGTTAAGTTAAAAGAACACCAGATCGATAAGTTAGAAATTAACCGTTAACAAACTATAATTTAACTCGTTAAGTTAAAATTTAATAAGAAAAAAATATTAACTAAATTCAATTTAAAAAAAAAGTTAATTATTTTTAAAAATAAAATTAGTATGTGAATTACATAAAAAGTGGCTGTGTTTTTCTAATTTACTAAATGATAAAAAACAATTTTATTGAATTTTTATTATAATATACAAGTACAGTGTAAATACCCTTTTAAAAAATGTTTTATTTATTAATTTAAACTAATTTAAACTACGAGTATACACATCTCAGATTAATAATTCAACGAATATTATTTTTTTTTATATGACAGCAATTGACAGTCATAAAACATTCAAACAATACAATTTATAATTTATAATTTGATTAAAAAAATGTCTAATATCAACTGTAAATTAAACTACTTCATTTCATAAGAAGACTAGAAAATAAACTAACTAGTTAAGAGAAAAAGTTTAAAAAAAATTAACTATTTAACTGGTTAATGCCCGCCTTTGATAATAAATATTAAATAAATATACCAGATAAAAATATGAAAACAAAATACTTTTCACATAAAAATTGTAATTAAAGAAGAATTAAGTAGTGAGTTTAAGTTAATAGTAACAATAAAGTTAACTTTAGTTTTCAATGATTAATATGCATACAAACCAGGTATTTCGTCTAAATATTGTTGCTCGTTTGTGAAATGAAGAGTTCTTTATTTATCGTTGTAATAAAAGATGATTGGTCTAGGATCAGCGCGTGAAACGATTTTTCCTTTTTAACAACAATCGAAAACTGCTTCACGTAACATACATAAGCTTAAAAGTACGCACATACCTTTCGCAGTCTCTAATCAATAATTTGGCGTTGGCTACAATTAATAATATTTATAATATCCATATATATATATTTATACTCGTATATCACAAACCCACGGTGACTTATTAACAAGATATATTGGGTAGAATAAGTATTAACAATTTATATACCGTAAATTGGGGCGACTTTGATAAAGTTTGGTGATTTTTTTTGTTCTTTTACTTATAGTTTTTTTAATACTTATGCTACAGATCTCAAAATAATGTCGTCGTATCAAGTACTATTTTACCAACATTCCTTTTTTTTTTTTTTTTTTTTTTTAATGAATAGTTTTTTTTTAATAATTTTTTTAAAGTAGCTATCAAAGTCAAACGGAGTTTGGGGTGACTTTGATACCCCTATTTGTTTTATTGTTAAACTAGTGGTAATGGTATGAAAGTTATAAATCTCAAACCATTTTAAATTTGGTCAAATAGTTTTTGAGTTATAACATAAAATGTGTTATGGGGTGAAATTGACATGCATATTTTATTTGTTTAAATAAAAAAATACATAAAATAGTATTTAAGTGGATAATAATTTATTAAGTTGACTAGGTAACTCAGTCTTGTGAAACAGTACAAATATAATAATAGTTTCAAAGTTAAAAACAAAATAAAACAAAATATTAAAATATAAAAATATAAATAAATTAATTTAAATATATTTATATTGGCTTAACTAGTTACTAGGAAGTCTTGAGATTAGGTACAATACCTTAACTGTCTGAACACACAGGAGAATAAAACAATTTTTAAATAAAAATACAATACAAAACAAAACAATACTAAATATATATAACAAGTTGTCTTAACAAGTATAACAGTTAAACATAATAATTTCTAAAATTGAAAAACAAAATAAAATATAAATAGGTACATTAATTTAAATATGTTTTAATTGACTTAGCTAGGAACTTACTAGGCAGTCTTGAGTTTATAATACATTGGTAACAGACTGAACGTACAGTTTAACATTACAGTCACAATTCACATTACAGTCTTCAGTTACTACCTACTATGCCTCTCTGACATCAGAGAGTGGCTGTAAAAATATATAATTTGCATCTTTTGTCAGTTTAGGTGTTTTTAAAATTGCAATAATATGTATTATATCAACATCAAATACATCATCATCTTGAATTTTGAAAATCTGTTTAATGTCATCTAATGATTTAAGACCATTTAGTGTATATATATTATTAACAATACTCTTAATAACAGCTGCATATACATAAATAGTCTTTTTTCGTTTTCCTAACTGAACATTGACCAATACAAAATCACCAATTTTTAAATTATCTTTGGTTGGTGTTTGATAATCTGGAATCACATCTTCATTTTCTACCTCATTTTCAGAATCTGTGTTAATGTATGGAATAACTGCATCATCATCACTATCTGTGTTTAAAATGGCCGAAGTCACACTCTGTCCTGGAGCAATATTAATTTTTTTTCTTTTTCTGTTTTTATCTGTTTTTTCAAATCTTTTATCTTTTAAATAATTTACAACAATATCATTAATATTAGGGTAATCTTAGTTAAAGGGAATCCCCAATCACCACACTTTGATACAGCAGCTATCATATTTTTTTCATCCTCATCACTAAATATTGCCTGTCCTCCAGGTTTTTTGCCATGTTTCCCATTAAAACGATTGTATAATGTGCCATACGGAATTTTATACATTTTACTAGCTTTTAAAATTGAAAGTTCCCCATCAGCAACTTTTTGAAGAGCTTCTTCCACAACTTCATCACTCCTATTAGCATATGGGCGACTACCCACTTTTTTTTTGTACACGCGAACCACTAAAATAATTTAAATACATGAAATATAAACATAAATAAGATTATCAAAATCGCCCCAACAATACTATCAATGTCACCCCATGACAATAAACACTTAATTGTTTGCAACATAATGAATGAAAATAGTATAACATAGTATGATTTGAATCATGATGATATGTATATATAAATTAACTTACAAAATTATAATTAAATAACATTTGTACTTACTTTGCGCAGCTAATTTTAAAACGTTGTTATTTTACATTTAAAATAACGTTGAGATTGAAGATAACACACGTTTCAAATAATTGATGATAAATCGTATCTTAACCGTTATCATTATAAGACTATATTTCTTTATCAATATATACAATAAAAATTAATTTTTTGCGAACAGTGTAGCCATAGTGTACAATTTAATGAAATAAAACAACATTATCAAAGTCACCCGTCATTAACAATGTCGCCCCAATTTACGGTATATATATATAAACAGTATTTATAGTAATTGATAATTTTGGGCTTTCGTCCAGATATATTAAAGTCGCCTGGCACGCGGCCCGTGCGCTACGCGAGTGTGTAACTCCTTTTTCGGCGCGCGCGTATTTACCGCGGGATAGGTAATGAATTTTGGCGGGCGCAAGGGAGATGCTCACGGGGTGCACGTCAATTTATTAAATTCCTTCACCGGTAAAATGCGTTCCCTTGTACACATGTTCATAATACACGCACACGGAGATTTTAATTATAGTTTAACGGATGCGCGCGTCCGTCTGCCGGTGCCGCCACTGCCGCCGCAAATTTAGTTACTGTACCTACGCGCTTAATTTACCGACCTAAATTCAAAACAATCCGTGCGCTTGTAATGCTATTATATGCGAGTGCAACAAACAAATTAGCCATGTTGAAGTCGCAGAATTCATCACAGCTAAAACGTTTTAGCGGCATCACTCGGGCGGTTTATGAGACCATGATGGTTTGTTAGAGGCGGATAGGTCCGTTGTAGCCGTTATAGGAATCATTCTGTGTATTAATGCTATGGCAAACAATGAAAACGTTATACATGTGTGTGTGTGTGTGCGATATTTATCGTTTAATTTTTCATCGAAAGATTATGTTTAACCGATTAGGTGAACGCTATGATAATATCATCATATTCACTTAATAAATGTGCACAATATAATATAATACGTAGGCATTAAAACGCTGTACGTGGATGCAGTGGTATTCCGAGAACAGTAAATTTCGATGGTCAAATGCATATCATCATAATGTAATGTATTATATACCGTTGGTACATCAAACTGCAGTTCGTCAGAGACATGTCTACCCTTCGGTGTAATACCCACATTGGGTTTTCAAACGCGTACGATAGTATGCGCAGAACGGTCGTTAATATTATTTTTTCGACGTTTATGCGATATTTTTAAAATTTAAATAATTCTATAATTTATATTTTCAAGTACTTTTACGATCACGAAATCGAGCGATTAATTATAACCAACATACAATCGCTATAACACAGATATGCCTACAAGCACAGCTATATAATTAAAGTCACATGATTGCAATAATATTATTGTTGAGGTGATATATACCAATGGTTATAGACACGTAAGTAATTTTATTTCATTTTACGATTTTATAATGTATTGTATTTTTGAAGATGAACATTTTAAAAATAAATTTATACGAATAGTTAATATTATCACATACCTATTATACCGCGTAAGTGTACTGTGCTATTAAAATACGTTTCAGTTTATAAGTAGTTATTAGATGAAAGTTGATTATTTCGTAAATTCATCATTTTAATCGACATAAAGACGACCGTTGCGATCGATGGGATAGCACATGTTGTGTATGCACTCTATTGGTCTCGTTTCACACATTTGTATAAATTTATTGACGATAATATGCATCGCATTGTGTGAATATCGTAACGACGAGTAAACGTTATTTGTTTGTTTTCTTATTCAATATTCAAATTTGTAGATATATATTCATTTATAATGTTTTCCTATATCTGAATAATATTTTGACGAATCTTGACAATCCAGATGCATTAATGGCATGTCTCGTAGTAAAAGTATTTCAGACAGTTTAATCGTACCACAATGACGCGAACAATGCGTATTATTGGAAAATTTGCATTTCAATTTATTTAATATCTACTTTTGTACGACGTTCGTTCTGACGAAAATATGAATATTGGGCCTGCCTCAGATAGAAAATATTTAGTTTATTCATTTAATGTATGCAACCATAACAGATTGTCCCATATAAAAATATGATTATTATTAAAGTTATATTTTTTACTTGAATACACTGTACTTATTTAAATTATTGTGAGATTTTAAGTTTGATTTTTAGATTGTGTTTTTTTTTTTTTTTTTTCTTTTTTTTTTTTTTTTTATCGTATTTTGGGAAATTAAAATACATCAATTTTCAAAAATGGTGATGGTTTTTGTGATAAATTTGATTTAATTGATACTTTGAAACAAGGTGTGAAAGTATAAATTATAAAGCAATGAATTTCCAGTACTTTTTTTATTGTCAAGAAAACAAAAAAAATAAATAAATAAAACTAAGGAAAAGTAGGAATTTTTACGCAAATATAATTTTTGATAGATTTGATTACACCAAAAAGAAATAAAAAATAGATATTTGAAATGATCATCAAATATTTATACTATAATTTTATTTACGATTGAATTTTAAAAATATTTCAGCTATTTGTGAGTTAGTTATAGATTTATTAGGCATGAGTAATTCTTATTTTTTTTTTTTAGTTTTTTTTCTATAAATGTCAACTAAAAATTATTTATGGGGTAGAAAGCTTAAAAATGTAATACAAAACTCTTCATAAGTTATTAATTTCTCAATTAAAAAACATCAAACATTCGCTGTCACAATGTTTTTTTTTTTTTAAGTTTTAAGTTAGAATTTTGACGAAATTAGTCAAATTCGCAAAAAGTGCAAACTATTATGTAGTTAGAAATTCATAAGAACTTTTCTTTTTAATTCCAACTTTTAAAAATTTAATACAAGATTTCTCATAATAGTTTATATCGAAAGCATAAAATATAAAACAATTTACAAAAGTAATTATTTTTTATAATTTAAAAATATTATTTTTAGAAACCTAAAAACTTTTAGGTACATTATGTTATTATTAATTTTACTATGTAAAATAATATTTTTGATTTATTTTAAGATATTTATGCTATGAATCTATTTTTACTCTTTAACAGTATGTCGATATTTACAGATAGGTATTATTCAATGTTGAGTTATATAACTTGTTTCAATAAAGTTTAATTGTACAAGTAAAACATATGATTTTAACAAATGAAGAATATGCAATATTTTCTTCTGTAAAAATTATATCAAACTACTCTGGTACTTCAAATTAAATAAATGACTTTAATAGCTAGATATATCAAAAAAAGTATATCATGAAATATACTTAGCCTGACAGACCATTTACGCTCAGAATCGTTTTTCGAACACAATGATATATCATTGAATTTAAATAATAACTTTTTCACTTGTATTGAATTATTTTATATTGAACATTTAAATAATTAAACAATTTTTTGCAATGTGATTCGGATAATTTAATATCTATTATATATAATGTATTTACTAAAACAAGCATATTATTAATATGTATAAATAACAGTATTAATTATAACTATTGGCAAAAAATATTTAATAAAAATTAATGGCATTTAATTATTAATAACAATTAAATCTGTATCAGTTAACAATAGTGGAACACCGGCCAAGGTTCACAGTTATACTGCATTTATATACATATCATAAAATCTAGCGGTAATAGTCAAAATGAGTAATTAATTATAATTATATACGTCTCAAAAAAGGCACAGTGTCCTGTGAAATGGTCCCTTCTTCCGCATTGAATCGTACGGGTATTTTATTATATCAATAAATATTGAATGTTCACATATTGTACATACAAAAGATAGGTCATTTTATCCTGATTAATTGTACCGCTTTTCCAGCAATAAAGCCTTTACTCTAACAGTGGGTTTTAGAAGATAAGGGACATACTACCTACGGATTATAATTAATGCATCCACATAAATACAATAATAACCGGTCAAACTTTCAGAGTTCCAAGACTTGACCTAATAGACTTAAAATGATAAATGATTTTGAGTTAAATATTTATATTTAATTCTTTTAAGTGCTGCTGTTAAAATCAAAATGTGTACTTGGGAGAAAATAAATCGCAAAAAACCAACGGAACAGACTTTAGTCAGCACGGTCATCGCGCGCTCAACCACACGGTTGACCTGCGCGGATTTGGTCGGACGATGAGTGTGACAGGGGATTATTATTGGCACTAGCTATCCATGGGATTACTACACACAATCCACTCCCAATAAATGGCACTGGCCCTAAAATTTGACTGAATTAAACGGTAACGCGGTTAAAATTAAATGTATACGAAAAGTTAAAAACATATTTTGTTGATTTTTTTAACGTTTACAAGTTACATAAACTTATATGGTATATAATTTAGTTATCCAGAGTCAACACTCATTTCATATGCTAATACATATCATAGAATATTTTATTAATTATTATATAACTTTATATTTTATAATCTGTTTGCCACGAGAATGTGGTTACGCACAAATCCAAACGTATTTTACTCCGCCGAAACCCTCAAATCTCTTCACTTCTCTACTTCAGTTGATTGTGTGGATTAACCACATTTTCTTGGAAAAGGGTATATACAGTGTGCCATTTGAGGCAGTTTATAGGCACAGACCATAGAGGTAGGTAACACGCAATAATGATAACAATGATTACATATTCTGTAGAATTAGCATTAATAAGACGTCAGAGCAATATTTGTTTTCTCTCTCAGATCTACGCGCTACAAAATAACATATACAATCAGTTGTATTGAACGCAAATTTTCTATGTAGTACGGAAGACGGAGACAATATATATGAGTATAGGCTTAAAAAAAAAAAAAATGTAAATTTAATTGTATATTAATCTGTTTGAAATAATATTTAAACATTTGAGATATATGGATATACCTATTATGTCATACCAAAAATTCTCTATAACATTTTTTACCTAATAGCATGAAAAAAATCCGATTACCGTGTGAACGAAGTTTGTCTACGCTGCACGTAGATCAGAAAGAGAAAAAAAAACAGTGTGTTAACATGCTCTCAATAATCGACTTACTCTGATCCTTTTCCGGTTTCAAATAGATGACACGTGACGTATCAGCTGCCAATGACCAAGCTGTCACGCACGAAACGCCACAGTGAGCTGCGGCGCACTGGTCGGAAAGTCTGATCCACTCACCCTCGGCGTTGGTCACCTTGTCCACCGCCTGAACGATGTTGCCCTGGACGAGCATACCAACAGGTGTAGCCTTGAATGTCGGCTGGTTCCGTATGTTGTGTCCCGAGGCGCCGCAAACAACGACTTTGTAGTCGACTGGTTGCCCTGCCAAATGTTCGGGAGATGATTGTGATTGGGACGGCGGTATAAGTGGTGGCGGAGGCGGCGGCGGCGGAGGTGGCGGCGGTGGAAGTTGCAGCGATGGCTTTGCTCTGGGAAGGAAAAAAAATTGCAAGCGAATACGACATAAGTAACATAATATTATAAATATATACATAATACGCAGGGGCAGGGTGTAAATTTCCAAGAAATAAGTAGGAGTTAAGAAAAAAAAATCAAGCGTTATGATATTGATAGCGATATTGTTAATACTGATATCACGCCATAGTACACACGATATTGTTTTAAAGCGTAAATTTGATATCTTGTTGACACAGAGAAGCACATTTTCGATATTCTTTAATCTGAAATAACCCTAACCTAGCTGTTATAATACGTAATGCGAATAAACTTTTGAGTACCTATGTTATCCACGAAGTATCTGTACAGGAAACTTTCAATATTCTCCTATAAGTCATAACATTGTCTTTATTTTTTTTTAAATCATGATTTATTTTAACAACATTTAAATAACTTTCCTCGGGCTATGGAGTTGATAAATCATATAATTATAATTTACATAAAAAACAATTATTTTATTAATAGCTATATGACATTGGAAAACTATTGATGGGAATAATTAAGTCGCAAAATATAATAATCTTAAAATTTAGTCATATTGATGTTAAAAACAGTGAACGGAAATATTTTCTCGAATTTTTGTTTTATCATTATTCTTTAATAATATTAATTTCATAAAGACTAAAAACTATTGATTTTTGTAACACGAGTACAAATTATAAACAAAAATAATACGCGTGCATAATATTATAATAATTTCACGCGTTTTTTATTATTTTGTCGGTTAGTGTTTTCATACTAACATTAGTACACATTAGCGAACGCCCATGAAAAGTACTCAAATATAATATATATTATATGCGTGCGTGTACTATCATTTTGTGTATACATATAATGAGTGTGTGACATTTGCATGCTAATAACTTTAATTCAAAGAAACATTTATTTAGCTTATAATAATTGTATAACTGTATTATCAATGCAATAGTAGCGAAGTTTATGCACTAAGTTTGTGTATCGAAAATTCAGAGTCCACATTTTAGTGTTCATTAAGGGCATTCGTATTAACTATTAAATATTATATGGAATTTATGACCGTCATTAAGTTCAGGTATATGATATAATTTATATGCACGGACATCTGTTTTTCCGATAAATGGTAATACTGATGGTGTCGGGTTTTCAGATTGCTTATTGTCCATGGAAATATTTTATTTGTAAAAACTTAAATACATAATAATTTGAGGTTTTATTATTTTTTTTTAGCGCGTGTAGCCGGGGACCCATTTCAACTTTTACATGGTTTATGTAAAAAAAAATAATGCTGGAGAGCTTAGCTGCATTCATATTAATGACTAAAAAAAAAACACAAAAATATGCAAATACTGAAATATATTTATTTGAAATCACGGATTTACGCATGTAAACAATTGCATACATTGAGTAAATAATTTAATGTGTAATTTAGGTACCTATATAACTATACAAGTTTTGTTTTTTAATTAAAGCAATATCAATTAAAATGCAGAAAGAGTAATTAAATAAAAATATGCTTTGCATAATGATTAAATTATGTCTTGCATTCATAATCTACAAAACTTGTACGAGTATAATAGTTATTGAAATGTAATGGTCGTTGCCTTAAATATTTATTCATCTTTGTTCACCAAGGAATTAAAACACTTATAAATCTGAATGTATAATTGAAAACGAATTATTGATTTTAGTTGTCCCAAATGCCTAAAAAATTTTAAATTTCGTCAAAGTTTGATTAAAAAACTTTAATGTCGTTTTATATTTTGTGAGAAAATTAAAAGATGAAAAAAAAAGTCTTCTTTTTGTATATATTATAATATATGCATTTCATAATAAATGTACAATTAAAAACAAATAACGATGAAAATGAAAATGTTGTCCAATTTTAACTTAGGATTTGTTTTCGAATTATATTTTCATACATATATTGTATTAGACAACTATTATTCCATTAGTTCTAGAGACTAAGAAAACTGTAAGTGATATTTTTGTATATTGTTTGTGTTATAAAAATATAGTTGAGATGAAATAATCTGATGAGGTAAGAAAAAACTTAACTATTATTACTCATTATAAATAATAAATTAAAATAAAAACAAAATACTGAATCAAAATTAGATATTAATAATAATATTAAAAAATAAACCCCTGACAAAACATGGACCATATTAACGATATTGTTAAATGTTATAATATAAATTAATATTGGTCAAGACTATATAAGTTTTCCGTTTGGTTACGTTTTTTTACATAGCAAAACAGCTGTTCCAACAAAATTACTATGGCGTACGCGAGACTGTATTTCGGGCAGTGAAAACGAAAAAGAAAAATATCTAAAATGAGTTCTTCATATTTCTAGACGAGAACGTGAGGCTAACCGTAGCAATGATCGTACGGATACGACTGGAGAAAATTTAGTATTATAATATTGTATTGTGTAAACACGTACGTTTCCCTGTTTGGCTGCTTCGGTGTGTCCGGTATCGCGACGGCGGCACGTTTGTCGTCGTCTGCGTCGGCGGCCGCTGGCGCTTTCGGTCCGCCGGTTTTTCCATTTACAGTCACTAAGAACTGCTCGTTGTTCAAATATTTGTTGGCCCTCATACACCACGCTTCGATGTGCGGCGCGCCCCGATGACAATACCGTTGCACCGATTCCGAGTTTAATAGTACCCAATCACCGTCGTCGTTGCTCATCTGTGAAAATTATATTTACAATGGCAGAGAAGATAAAAAAAAAAAAAAAAGACAAAAAATACGTATACATACGAGCACACAACACACTAAACGAGATGATTTTTTAATTTTTTTTTTCTTTTATAAAGTTTGCTTTTAATCTAAGATTTATATCAAACTAATAAAAAATGTATTATTACGAGAGATGAAATCGCTTAAAATTATAAAGTGTGATTAAAAAATCTAAATAACTAGTTTTATTTTTCATTCAAACCAACAATAGAAATAATATTGAAGTTTTGATGAAGTTTGCACAGTGCAAAGCTTTTCCCCAAACGCATAATCGAAATAATTAGAAACTTACAAAATATAATACATAACTATAGTATGTGATTTAATCAATTCAACAATCATCATCGTTCTACGCGACAAACACATTTTTATTAGACAATCATTTGTGTTTGTAATGAATATAAGCTTTAATATAGATCATGTTTTATGTAGATGTTAAATTATGTTTAAGTACTTATGTATGTAATATACTTATTTTTCGAGTAGCAAAATCTAATTTTACGTAATACCGACAATGTAATGAGCTTTCAATAAGAATAGTACTATGTATAGTTATTTATTAACGCATCACTAAAATTAATGAGTAATTTAAAAATTAAAATATTGAATCAGATAAGTAATATAGTATTATAATACATTTTAAACAAAAAAAAAAAAAATAAATAAATAAATAAATAAAATATATACAAGCTACGTAGAAAATCTTAATGATCATTTTTTTTTTAAATTAAAATACATTCAATACAAAAAAAAAATTATTTTTTTGCAAGTTGAAATAAAAAATAAAAAAATAAAAGAAGGGTTTTAATTTACATAATAATTATACATTCCCCCCCCCATAAGATTTTATAGATTATTACATAACTTAATAAACACAATATATTAATTGATCAGAAGTTACTTGAATTTTTGTTTCCAATACATTTAGTCGATATCCTGATAGGCTATAATTTTTAACACATCCCGACGTTTTAAAGTTTACTTTTTATATTTTATGTTTTATAATATTACAGCTATTTTATGTATATTACGCGTAATTGTATTGAGGTTAAAATGTTCGGCGCATTAAAGTTTTAAAAACCACATGGGAAACAACTGGAAATTGAAAATAAAACATGACTGCGGAACGCATTTCTTAAGGATAAATAAAGGAAACTCGATTGCGATGTAAACGCTACAGAGGCGATAACGGTTTGTTAACTCATAAAAACATATAATATATTACGGGTTATGATAAGAATAAGTAATGGACCGCTGAAGGTGGGGGAAAGCTCTTTTCATTTCTCTGTACTGGCTTTATTGGAAAACATGCAGTGTATACGCATTATAAATATTATTATTTATTGTGCTACCTAATGAAATTACTCTACTAAAGAAATTCGTTCATGACAGGAGTGTAGCTAAATTGCCTATTCAAATCGCCGAGTAAGTTTAATTTTGTTATTGAAATGCGTTAAAAGAATAATATTATATTGATACTAACCATAAAAATTAATAAATATGAGTACAAACACCGAAATTAAACATAATGAATTGATGTGTAAAACATTAACTAAGTAAACTTCTTAAAATAAATGGGTATCATAAATTTAAAAGAAAAATTTAATTTTTAAACTTACCTACAAACAGCAAAAAAATAAGTTTAAATTAGAAAAAAACAGTTCATCACATATCAAAATTAAAATTGTAAACATTCTCTCGAAGGTGAAACATAAATAATTACTATTAAGAAACTAATATGTTACGGCACATCATTATTATAATTAAATAATAATAATTAGGTTTATAATAATAATGTGTACTGTAGTATTAAAAACGACTGAAAAACTCGATGGGATAGAAGCAATATTTCGGATTTCCGTCACGTTCATCAATCATTATAATATACAACTTCGCTAGTTTAATAATGTCAATATAATATTGTAACATACATTATTTGTAAATCCTGCTACAGACACTATTATCATGTGTCCAGAAAACTCACCTCATCGGTGTATCCAATGATCCCTTTGACGGGGATTACTCCAATTTGTTCGGACTGGAGCGATGGATGTGTGCGAATCCGAAGTCCAGCACTATATTTGCCCATGTGCTGTAGCAGTTTCGTGGCCGGAGACGAAAGCGCCAGTCCGTTGTCCGGAGGCTTGGCGCCATTGAAAGGCGCTTCTTTCACGTCGATGTGTTTCGTCTGTGAACACGCCGGCAATTAGGTTAAGGTATTAAAATCTAGTATTATTATTGTTATCATCAAATAATACTTTAGGTACATTCTATAAACGTATTATTCTTTACTTAGTTACGACGGAAATCGTCTGTCGAAAGAGGACGTGTACTTGTACATAACACATAATATTACATAATACGTCGAAACTGTAAAACTTTTCTATCCCCTCGATGTGTTTATCCAAACCGGACGGATCACAGTGGGCGGGTGTACTAGTTTTTATGTTATACGTGATAATACACATTTAGCAAAAAGCAATCACCGCGTTTGAAAAAAAAAAAAGATCACGATTCTGATGCTCGTTTCGGCCCGTTGAAAGATCGTTCGACATTAATCTAAGACCGGGTGAGTTCTCTTAGGTTTATCTGGTGATTTTTTGTGATAAATACTCTGCAGTCGAAAGGGGAGGAGCGGGCACGCCGTCTGATCGACGCGCTCAATTTATCACGACTATATATTATCGTAATATGTAAAACGAATTGCGTTGCATACAACCCCTTAAAAATCACAATACGTTCCTCGTTCTAGCGATCCGAAATAAGATAAACTAGAATTACTTACCTATATGGTTCTAAAATAGGGTCGTTGCCAGGAGGGGGGGGGAAATATAGCATTCTCACTTAGTCTAATAAATATAGTTTCTCCCATACATCAACATTTTTCGATAGTGTTTTCACTGTGATTAAAATTAGTCAAAAGTGTTGACGATATCACTGCGTATACCATTATTGTGTTACGCATCATCGCGTACCGATAAAATAATTTTCCATTAGTCTGCTCGTGAATGTAAAACTAATAGTTGATTAGCTTTGTTATACTTATATATAATATACTATATAGTATTCGTACATGATATATTTTGATAAAATCGTATTTAATTTTGTCCGCTTTCATTTTACATCAATATCTAAGACCATATTACAGAAGATCGTCGTAAATTTATTTCCATAGTATATAAACAGATCATATTGTAAGTCTTTTTTATTATTTACTATGAAGTTCCTTATTTATTCATTTATATTTAGTACCTATTTTATTTTTCCCCGGTTTTGGTCTACCTCTGTTAAAAGTGTCATGATGGATTCCTGGGGAATACAATCTAACTTACTATTAAATAAGACATTTATTGATCTACAGTGTCTAAACATTTTATGATTTTATGATTTTTTTAAATAGTATAATGCCCCCTCCCCTAAATTTTCTGATGATAAAGTCTGCTATTCTGCGTGTTGGTGTGCTATCGAATTATTTTATTGAATAAAAAACACGGTTTCGCTATATTATAATAACGCCAGTCGTTTAAAATTATCGTATTGTATTTTATAGGCCATAACAGGAACTATTAAATATAAAAAAGTAAAAAAAAATACTTGTTTCGTCAGTAGATAGCCATCCACTTCCACCCTGATGTCGTAATATCCGGTGGTCATTGGTGACCAGTACACGGTGTAAGTGCCATTGCCCTGCGACTCCATGGTCAACCTTTCTGAGTCACCTTTTGCCGACGGTGACGCCAGCCGGAGTTCTTCAAACGAATAATTTTCGTAATGCTAAAATACAATAAAATCATGTATATTATAAGTGTTTTTTATTTTTATTTATAAGTACTATCGTTCGCATTAATATAATGTAAGACATAGCGTAAACATTATGATTTATAATCCGCAGACGTTTTGATTTTATTAATTAATAATACAATTTGTTAATTTATTATAACCGACTTCGATGATTCAATAGTCAAGGTATTAAAATCAACATAATATAATTACGTTGCTTTATCTCGATAGTACAAATAATACCGTTCAACAATAGACCGATGTTATTGTGCATGTGATATACACATTATTTTATTGCATGTAGGTATACACGATGGTTTGTAGTAACGGAATTAATAAATATGTATTTTTTTTTTTGTTTGGTGTTGTTACAGTTGTATATTCGTCGAACGATAAACCTTTAAGCCGTAATTATTCTGATTAAAAACGGACTTAATTAATTACTGTCATAACCCACTGCCGTCGGAATCAATGGATATTATACGTCCACGAAAGTCTGGTAAGACTAAACGTATTAAAATAATAAGTTTTCGATAGATTTCTTTGAGATTAAATAACAAAACATACACAATTACGTGATTCAAGTTTACAAAAAGTCACTAACGGTAGCAACTATTTTATGCGTTATTCTAGCTATAGAATACTATTATTTTATCACATCTACGTACTTTCATAAATGTAATGGTTTGATATCTGAACTTGTCCTTGACAACCGCCTCGTACGGGACAAACGTTTTTGGCATAGGGTTTCCACCGAAATACTTGTCATCCACTGTACCGGAACAAATGTCTATATATGGGTTGGCTTTGGATTTGCAGTTCGATTGAGTGAAAAATTCCACCTGTTGTATTTAGACAATAATTTATTATAAAATTGATTCACATACACTATACAGTATACAGATACAATTATGCTTTAATATATTTCTTTGAATTTAAAATTAAACACAACAGGAAATAAATGTACGGCTAATAATATTTCAAGTATCAATAAAACAATAATTAGGAACAAAATAAAATATTACAAATTTTTTTTACTTAAACTTGATTATTTCGTATTATTATAGTTATTTAAATTACATTTATTATATTATTATCACTGTGTATACTCAGATAACTTCGTTACGAAAAATTAGTTAATTTTTAAATAGCTGGTAGATGCACAAAAATAATCAATTTTACTAACATAAAATACATACAAATTTAGTTTATAAAAAAAATAAAATAAAATATTATAACTTTTTAAACTTTTTTTTTTTTGAACTGTTGTGCACTTATAAATTATGAAACAAATATTATATTTACTATGGTATTGCGAGTGAGCTTAATAGTTCTCTGTAAGTATAGAAAAGTTGAGGTTTTTTAACAGCTTTACGAACGTTTATTTATTTTTTTTATTAAAGATTTAATATGTGTGTAAAATAATAATTAAAGTTTAGATAAAGCATTTTGTTAATTAATTTAAATTATTTAAATTATAGTTTTTACCATTCAATTTCAAAACTTAAGTTTTACTAAAAATAAAAATATATCATGCGTAAAATATATGCTAAACATATTTAATCCTTATTATTATTAATGAAAATTTAATTCGCTATAACTTTTTTATAGAAATGTATTCAACGATAATTACAATATTTCATTATATTTTTTCATATGAATTATTTTACACGAATTTTAAATTTGAATAGAATATTAACATAAATAGTTATAATAATAATTAATAAATAAAATGGTTTTCTAAAGTAATAAATTAAATCTTTTACGAAATATATATATACGTTTTGATAACCCTTGTAAATAACAAAATATTTAATTAAATGGATTACTATTTTTTCTATTGGTTACTTGATTTTATATTGCTAATAGAATCAATAAAAAAAGTGCTCTTAACTCGAAATCTTTTTTTTTTTTTTTATGTTGAAAAAATTAGTTTTAAATAAGTTATTGAAATATGCACTTATTCCTTTATAAAAAGTAAAAATTGATTAATAAAAATTAGATATTTATAATACATTTTTTACTTTAATAATTTTTAATTCGGATATTAATTCCTTTAAAAATACCCAAAAATGCCTTTTCAAAAAATGCATTCATGACCTAAAAGTTCTAAAAAAAAGTCTTAGAAAAAACCTAAAAATGTCTTTTCAAAAAATACATTATTTATTATATAATTGAAATTATTATGTAAAAATGTATAATATAAAAATTAGAAAATTAAATCACATTTGTATTATACTGTACAATAAAAGCTTTTTTAATGTTTTGAAACATAAATGATCGACGGTTGTTTGCCAACAAGTTTTTATATACTGAAAGTGCCTTGTCTAATTTAAAACCAAATTACCTGATGTTAAGTTCAAAATGAAAATAATTTATATTATAATATAAATATGTTATGAAGGTAACTAATTACTTTTCATGAAATAAAAAAGAATACTCAATTATTGTTGCAACATGTTATTTAAATTAAAATTATTGAAGCACTGTATTCAGACTTCGTAAAAATATCAATGAAATTTAAACATTTCATAATATTTTTTTTTAATATTATTCAAAGCTACAAATTACTTAAATGATTAAAATGTTATGAGTGTTTCAGTTAGGATATTAAAATGTATTTTTTTTAAAACAATTTTACAGTATGTATTAAAAACAGAAAAAAAAATAACAACACGTTACATTATGTTTTTTTTAAAATTATTTCTAAAAAATTGGCTATAAGATCGATTGTGTGTTTCTAAATCTGAAAGGCTAAAAGAATATTTAAAATTCAAGATCTCCCTTCCCAAATATTTATGTTTAAATCTAATTTTTTTTCAATTTCGTATTTAGAGTATTTATAGTCATACTACAATTATTATGATAAGCTCGTTAATATGTATACATACCTTTAATCCAATCGACTGAACTAGGTTACCGTACTGATCACGCGTTCGAACAGTAAATTTGGCGGGCCAACCACACCGCACCTCAGCCGTGGAGAGTGAAAGCTCACATGAATCCGGTTCGATGACTGATTCTGGTTGAAGCCATCTGGCCAACCGACAACCGGCCGAGTGCGGCGCACAAGCCACGAACTCCCTGAGAAAACGGTTTTCGTTCCCGTCAACACTGTAAGCACATGACAAAAACAACGTATTAAAAAGTATATTCTAATATTCTAATCCAAACAAAGAGACGATTGTATTTTTTTTTTTTACTTTGCAAATGTTATAATAAATTATAAATTATCTTCGGTACAATATTGTATTTCGTATGGTATAGTATATGTGCTCTTGATCAATTGTTCTAATCGTGCCAAAGTTTATAAATTTTTTAACTACCCCTTTTTCACTATATTAAACCCTCCAGAGAACACTGCAAAACTCTTAACAATTTTCAATACAAAATAAATAACCTAAACCAAAAATTGTAAATCATTTGAAACATGTTATCATAATAAGTATGTATATTGCACAAGGATATAATTTTAATTACCTAATATCTTTTTTCAGTTATTTAGTTTATGTAAGCTAAAAACTATTTATTCTTGAAACATTTTACTTATATTATAAACAACAACTAAATATTAATGTTTACGCGTTTCTAAACGTATAATATTCCTTTTTGCTGTTAACGAAGATCGCGACGTTGAATTTTTATGTTTCATAATATAGGCGTATAAACATATTGAAATAAACAATAAATTATATTACGGTACTACTGGGTATATAATGTATTGACTAGTGCTTTTAAAGAGTGTTTTTTACAATGACGATAATGTGCTGCGTACTTATATATTATACTAAAGGTAATATATGAATATTTTTTGTCAGCACAATCTATTGTACTGCTTGTAGCATTGAGATGACAAAGCACGTCGTCTCGAGGTTCGACAAGTCAGAAGAAAAATTTCCAAAATGTTTATTATGTGATATTTGAACAACAGTACATTCATCAATGAGAAAACGACGTAAACATTATTCTAATAAGAGAGAGAAAAATAACTAAAAAGTAAGTAGGATATTATTTATAATATATATATATTATCGTCACTGGCTGTTTTTAATTCATATGATGTCGAAGAAGAGAAGATCAAGAAGAGACGCCGTACTGTCGTGCAAAGAAAAATTACAGCTAATCATGATAAAATATGATAGGTAAAAAATGTTGTTTGAATAACAGAAAAAAAAAACAACTATATATAACTCACCGTCTTTGAACTGCCAATATATTATATTGTTATTCACGGAGCACGCGCCTACATCGCCAAGAAAGACGACTACGCATTAAACTACATTTTTATATTTTTGTATTATGTATCTGTCTCTGTGTCTCTTTCGCACATAGTGTTTGAAAATAAATCAAGTGTCGTCTGACATTAAAACACCCAATTTGCGTTCGTATTTCGGCTGGTCCTCTTTTACCAGTTATCGGATTTTAACGTATAGACGGTGTTTTACGATTATTTTATCGCATAAAAAATATAATGTTTTCCATGACTGTGCTGTAAACAAAACGCAACGTTCATGGGTAGGTCGCCCATTGCACTTTTCAGAATGATATATTGTATGCGCGTACCTTATTTACCCGAAAGCGCGACCGTAAAATGGCCTTTACGTTTCAAAAAAGAACTATCGGCAATAACCGATATAAATAAATACGAAATAACACGGACAATTATACGAGTATAGCAGTTGATAATATATGGTAATGCGACAAAATCAATAGACTTGTATTTTGTATCTTTTAAAATTATGAAAACTCATAATATGCCATAACTCTAAAATATTACATTTTAAAATCAACAGTGCTTTCAATCGTTCTACTATACAGGTGTAGGTCTCGAGTGTCCCTCGTCGTTAAGCAAGTAACAGAAATGGATATGTTAAATTTGAGCCCAATGATAAATTATTGTGATAATGCGTGGTGAGATACGATTATGAACGAAGATTTTCTAACTTTTTGGTAACAATTGTTACCAAAAAACTTTTTAATCATTAAATGTAGGAATTTTTTATTTTGATCCTTTATTATTTTAAAAAGTGAACAGGGAATTTTTAATTTTGTTCTCTTTTTTAAGTACATACTAGATCTGATTTGCTATCATAATAATTACCCTTAAAGTTGAAAATCGTACTATAAAAACTAAGAAGTGCGATACAAAAAAATTAAAATATAAACATCATATCAGTCCTTTTAAAGTCTAAAGTTTATCATTTATAATACACTCTTTGTATTGTAAGACCAAAAACCAATCTTTCATAATATTACTTGAACCGCATATTATAAAATAACATAAATAATTTAATAAAACTAATGAGCTATAGAGAGCTATACTACCAGATGGAAGTCTGTAAAACGATATCGAAAGGCTGAAAATCATTATTGTACACTTTTAACAATAATACAAGTATAACTTTGTCTCTTTCATTTTTCATTCGTTAGTTTATAAATTTTACAATAATATCACTTTTCGTGTTACTATATTAATATTGTACTAAGTATATTTTTTATCGTCATCGTTTCGAATGATAGGTAATAAAAATACTATAATTATTTATTATTCTGATTTCGTATTTTTATGTTGTACAGCAGAAAATATGCTACCTATCATTTATTTTTTTTATTATTAAATACGTTCTTATAAAAAGATGTACATAATATGTATTTAACGTCATAACAATTATTATTAAGTGGCTTGGTGTGGTATGTTGGCAGAATGCGACTGGCAGTAAGTAACAGCCACAGCTACTAGTTCCCGGATGGGTGACCACCCGGGCTCGTAGTGGTTAAAAACCTTGCCACACATACACGTGTTTGTTATCAACCGTAACAACCATAACAATCGTAAAACAACCTACCTATACCAACCTTACCTCTACCCACAGTTCATAACCCCTACAACAGCTAATGGCCTTAGTCGACGGGCTTAAGTTCAATAAAAAAAAAAAATTACCTATTATAAAATAATTATATTTTGATAACAGTTCAAACAATAATATGACGTTATAAATTAGATGATGGTTGTACATGAAATATATTTTTCTGCATAAATATAACATACACATTATATTGTGCAATGACGATGTACATTTTGTTAACTACAAAATTATTTTATTTAACTCAACAATAATTACGTACTTATATTTATTGAATAATAATTTACTAAAATGTCATAAAATATTACAATTAAAAACCATACAGTTTAAAGCTACTCTCTTTTTAAACGCTTAAGTAATATTTATGCACATAATATCTATAATATGCAGCGTTTATAATTTAAGTAATAATAAGATTGAATAATATTGTGTACGAACGAATGGAAAATTATAATGTTTGTTATTATAAAAAGTAATAAAAGTTTGGTAGTAAATTTATGCATGAAAAATAGTGAGTATTAAAATTAATGAATAATTGTATTCCTTTTTTTTTTTTTTTTATCTTTGTTTCATTTGATCAATTCATAAAAATTAGTCAACTAGCGATTCGTATTAGTGATTTATATTTTTTAATTGCTCATAAAAAAAAACTTAAAATAAATACTCGGCCATTCGAAATCAATACTGGTCGAATGATATTTATCAGACATTTTAAACAAATGAAACGGCTGAACTGAAATAGTTATAAACAAACCACTATAGAAATATATACCTATTTAAATAAATGGGCGTTGACTGGAACGTACAGGATTTATATTTTATTGCGCCTATATCGAATACATATTAATATAATATACTATTTAGTGCTGATAACTATATAAATATATTATGTTTGTACTGTCCAAAATAGATTTTATAATTATTTAGTATTATATTTTTCGAATACAATAATTTCCAAGACACACGTACGTGTGATGCTATTAGTGCATATATATTTATTTAGAACTTTCAACGATGCTACAAATCGTTGTTGATTTTAAGATCCATGTACGATATAAAACTTATTGCTGATTATTTGATGAATAGCAAATTATGACTATTCTGTAAAGATAATCATACTTGAATAAGACTAACATTGAAATCAGAATTTATTGTAATACGTATAAATCATTGTAAAAGTGCGTTTTGTATTAAAAATACTATCAAAATAAACCAGTAACATGGTTTTTAGAGAAGTATCTTAAAAGCATATTACAGCTTCCTCTCACATTTTATATTATACCTATTGTAGATTAACTGATATAAGCTGAGCAACGATTTTGGTTATTATACGGTTTACTTTCATTATTATACATAATAGTAGCAGTTACAAAAATGATCGTGTTTTATCAATACAACAATGAGAGGTAAGGGGACAAAAAATGACAAAAAACAATGTTCAATCGAAGTGCATGTTGAAAATAAATAAATAACTGGAAAATACTGCGACGATTTCGCGTGTTTATATATAACAGGATACGCTTGTTCGCATCGAATATATTATCATTATTATGCATTTTATTTACTGCGGACTAGTATTACGAATTCGACTTAATAACTCGTATGTGTGAATTATAGAGTTTAATAAGGATACAAACACTTTGAATAATTTAAAGTCGAGAGTCGTGGTTATACACACACAAATACACATACATATATATTTGTGTGTGTGTATGTATTAATATGAGCGTAGACGTACTTTTCGCCTTCTAATTTCATTTGTTGGGAGAGTGGTTTGTATATATTCCTTTTAACTACCCAACGGCCTAAAGACTCGTTAGGCGTTCATTATTTAAATCATGAAACGTTTGCAAAATTATTATTTATTCGTACTATTATTACTATAACTTATTATGAAACTTCATACATTTCTGATTTATTATGGCGAACTATAATTTTAAATAATAATATACTACTCGTATCTGCATAATATAGGTTATTATAATACACATATCTAACATAATCAATCAATCAACTATCACTTCATCAAAATCAAAATCTAAAAAATAAATATAAATGATAATAAAATATAAAATAATTTAATATTACATAAATATACTTAATGTATATTCACACGTTTTATTTTATTTTTTTTTTATCCAATTAAATAAAAATAACAGAGAACAGGACTATACAAAGTGTGAGGGAATACCGCACCAAACGCGTGTGACTGTAAAACAGTCAGCACTGAAACTGTAGACATAATACAAATATAATTTACAAATATTCATGTAAGGGTAAGACAAAGAAAGATGTATATATGCATGCATGTCAACGGTAGGCAATCTACACGTCAACTGTACAACACATCTCGTCTACATAATAAATTACTAGTCGACGATAGATATTAACGTAGTTAAATGCTTAATATGCGTATATTGTATATAGTATGAGTAGTATAACTATAGAATTAAAGTTAACGATTTATGCGATATAGACATAGTTTTATTGACTGTTATAACGTATTATTACATTCAAAGTGTTGGCTAAAATAGGTATTTTTAATTATTTTGATGACGATTAAAAATCTCAGGTTTAACGATAAATTGTTTCTTTTTCAAACTAAATTTTTTTGTTTTTTTTAAACAGCAACAGTTTTTGGTAAATAATAATGTGGCTTGTTTATTACGTAACGGCAAAAATGTATGTTTTTATTATTCATGAATGATATAATTATTTTTTCTTGAAATATAATAATATGTAATTTGCTTGAAAAAAAAAATGTCAGACACGATAAAAAATTATACTCGTAATTTGTTTTGTTTTATTTATTTTTTTGTTTCAGTAAGAGTTCCGATTCTGACAAAAAAACTTAATATATACCTATTTTTTTGTAAGCCTCACATAACTCCACAAATGCATTTGTATTTTATATGAATTATGAATTAATTGAAAATCATGGAATATAATAATTTATAATATAAATAACATATTTCACATTACGGTGGTATTAAAGTAGAATTTACAACAGCTACATTATGACTATACGCATTGTATAATGGCAAGAGTATAAACATTTAATAGTGTAAATGTATATATTTTAAATACACATTTTTGTATACTAAAAAAAAATAATAAGAAGAATAACGTAATCTGGTAACAGTTTGGAATGAAGCGGCGAAAAAAAATAACTAATAAATTTTCGAGATTAGTTTAGGGAAAACAACAGACTCTGTTCACAAAAACCTTTAGATAATTGAATAGTGGTTTTTGTAATTGGATTTCCCGACTGAACGTTTTCCATTTGCACAAATCTTGAAGGACGACATGGGTGGTGCTTGGTTGAATGTCAAGTCATATAAAAACTACATTGTATACTGTATACACACACATAAACACTTTCGTACAATAATATATCTCTTTCTGCACGTGCCATTCATCGGGTTTCGGATAATATGGTAAATCTCGGATGTTTAGGGAGAGATATAAAGGTTAGTTTTGTAACTTCACGATGTGAAACAGTGTCTATACACCTATATGGATGAGTATACTGTGAGTGCTAGTAACAAATTAAACGCGATTAACGCGGTCGCGAGTAGGAAATGTATTAAAGGAATTTAATGTATACGAAGAATATATTTTTATCATATATGGTAAATATTCGATCGCCAACGTTATTATTATACATGACGTAATATATATCACATTACAATTATTCGTTTGCAATAAATTAAACACCTATAGATTTAGCACTCCTTGAGCTCCACTAAATTTAAACAGTACAGATTTTAAATACGGATGTTAATCGGATTGTTTTGACCAAATATAAATTACAGGTATATACTAATTTTATTAAATTATAATAACTATTTAATTTTTCGTAACGTTACAGATCTTGCTGAATCTTTTAAAACATTTTTATAAAAATCAGTCGAGAACTGCAGCTCAAATTTGGATAATGTATGAATATTATTTAATCGTTTTAGTTCTTTGATTTTATATATTAGAAATATTTATTAATTTTAACTAATTCTGCACAGCGTTTCTTGTGAAAAATCAAATAAATCAGTGAATTTATCCCATTTTAAACTCTGTTTGATGTAAACAGTAAACTACACATATTTTTATTATATTTATTTTGGAGTTTTTGACCAAATACCTATATTATACAAGTCTAAAATGTTAATAACTATTGTATGGTATGAAATCTATGTGGCTACCCTTAATATACAAAAAAAAAAAACCTTGTTGTAAACTAGTTAATTATTTTATGAACCCCTCTTTAAAATGAAAATTTGAAAATTAAGCTCCCTGGTGTACATTCTTGATTATAAGTGGAATCTACGTACTATATTTCAAAACCAAGAGTGCGATAGACTTGGCTGTAAATCGTTTATACATACGCACACACATACACACATCACAGCCGTTTATTTATTTATAGATTTATTATATATATTCAACGTTTTTCATACACTAAAACTATAACACAATATAATAATAATAATAATAATAATAACAATAGTCAATAACAGCTGCGATAATCTACCTGTATTGTATGTATATGTAAACCACGGTTGTTGTCGGTCTTATTAACACCAATTCCACCGCCGAGGTACATTATACCTCTAATGTTAATAATATTATTATTATTATCAAATGGGGTCGATCCATTATAGAACATTATACCGCCTGCGTATAACTCCTATCAAGTCTGCCACGCCTCAAGTTACAAATCGACGTCATTATACGGCCCCTTGCATTACATCATTATTATTATGCATTTACGTGACGGCAAAAGACAAACAAATACTGTTGTGGCTCGAGGGTGTAATAAGCCGTGCAGGTGACAAGTCTAGGGAGACAATGTTTCATTATATATAACAAAAATTATCATATAGTACTATAATAGAATAAAAAAGACAGTTTAAGTAAAAAAATAGTTTTGTTCACACAATACTGAGTAATTTATTAGAATTGAGATAAATATGATTAATTAATTTAAAAGTTAACAGTATAAATAAGAATTATCCTAGATATTTATCTTATCCGTATAGTGGGTGTAAAACTGTGTCTACGATGAAAAGCTTTATTTAATAAAAAAAATATTATTAAATAAATATTTTTATATTTTTATTTGAATCGTGCAAAAAAAGATAATAATAATACGTGATTTAAAGACTTTATATTTAAATACTTTTTATTTATTTAACTATTTTGAAGTTAGGAAAAGATCAACTGATGGTCACTTTTATAAAAATTGTACAATAATGCTGATATTTATTTTTATTTTTTTTTTCGATTTATGATATTCTACGTATAATGCAATATTAAATTTGTTAGATATAAAAGCTTCATTATAAATCTTTTTTTACTACATTTTAATAATTTTAAATAATTATATGAAAAAAAATAATCAAACGATTTATTTGGAAATTGAAATAAATGCATGAGTGAATAGGTTTTAACAAAAACTTTATGATGACAAGAATGAACTTAAAGCAGTTAAACATATATCCAGTATATAAAATTTAAATTTTCAACTTTAATACTTAAATAAATATACCAACACATCGATTATTACTATACGTCATATCATATTTGAGCTCTCTTGCCCAATCCTCTGATATAGTTTAATTTTAAGATTTTAATAACATGAATAAGTACCAATTATATATAATTAAGTTTCATCGAACAGTTCATCCGTAACAATATTCAAGATCGTAAAAACTGGTAAGAATTTTGAATTTTAATCATCATCAGGTTCATTATTATCACTTATGATTGATTTTATTCTTAAATTTATTCTAAGATTTGAATTTAAGTACATTTTTTTATGCGAAGTTAGGTTAGGTGTATGTGTATATATATATTATATATTATTTAATAGTTAGATTATACTTTGTTTTTTTTTTTTATCCTTCTATAAAAGTGTTTTTATTTTACTGTAGACATCAAAGTAGTTTGTTCAATAATGAGACAAAAAAATGGCCGAGCAAAAATTGTATAGTTGAGTATTGGTCACAAATACATGGATGTAAATAACTCCATTAATTAAACATGTCTTTTATAATTATGGTCAATATATGCGTAAAACCATTAGTGGATAAGTGTTGATGCAAATTTTCGTAAATATTTTAACCGGTAAAAAACTAAAAATAACGTGGTTTTATTAATCATCATCTATATATAAATATTATTTATTGTGTCATCGTATGGATGATAAAGACTTTTCAGTTTCTTCGTTCGCAAACGAATCTACACGCGTTTAAGTGCCCCGTTTAATGGCCAGGACATGATAAAATTTTTTATGACTATAGAAATAAACCGCCGATAAATTTGCAGTAAACCTTTCTATCTCGTTTCGCAAGCGCTCTCGTAGAGAGATTTGTTTAGATTTCTACTCGTGGCATTATATAACAAACAAATATGAAACTTTAAGTGCACTGATATTGCAGCTGCAACTGCTGTAGTCTCACGCTGGCGTTGCAGTATCTCAAATTTTATACATGGTCATCAAAAAATCTTAGTCAATAACTTATTTCACTATTCATATTTTGTAATAAGGCTGAATAAATATTATTGTACCTTAAGATTATTTATTAACTTATCACTATGTATATAAACTTCCAATATATATATATATATATTGAATACAATGTATATAAGTGTTATTTACAACGGTCAATGGTACGCAGTGAAATAGGTACTCAAAAGGCAATATTAGAGATTAAGGTAGAGTTTTTAATTTAAAGCTGGTCATAAAATTTTTTATACCTTATCTAACTTATAAAATATTCGTTGAGGAAAATTAATTAAGTATTTTTCAGGTGTTAAATTTAATATAAGAAACTAGTTATTTGAAAAATGTTTTTAAAAATATTTTTCATAATTATAATCTTAAGTGGGTAAAATATTATTTATAAAAATGAATATATTTTTATTACTTTTGTTGTTATTATTTTAATAGTATTACGAATTTTTGATTCCTTGTTCTAAAGTAGAATAATGTTAAGTAAACTTTAATCGGACAAGTATTTTATTTTTTATAAATATTTTAAGTTTAGATGATTGTATAATGGTTGGTGGAATAGTACAGGGATAGCATGTTGGTCCACTACTCTGTTCATCTAAAGTTTAAATACTTATAGCTAATACGCTACTCGTCTAAAATGTAATTTCATAAATAAAAATAATAAAAACAATATTCTGTTCAGAATAATATGTATAACTGTTCGGAATTGAATAATTCGGAATATGTAAAATATAAAAGTGTAAAAAATCAAAAAGTTTAAAATAATAACGATAAAAAAATATTTTTTTATTTCTAAAAAGGTTGTTTTGTAATTATTTAAAATTGTGTAATAGAAAAATGAGTATCTTAGATTAAATCCGTCACTTCGTGAATATATAATTATTATGTATAATGATTAATGATAATATGAGTATTATTAACAGTGCTCTCATACTTATTTAAAAGAGGTAGATTTAAACTTACACACACGCACATTATATATTATATGTACAATTTGTGTCTACTTTACGTTTCGAGCTGAGGCTATGCATGGTAAGATTCGTAAAAATAAACAAATAAATAACCTTGTTATATATTATAATATAATTTTAATATACCAATACGAACTTCCTAATTTGAATGACTTCTCGCATTACGTGTTTGCAGGCTCAATTGACTCTACACAATATTATAATATATTTTATTACGAGAATCGGCCGTGCTTTTTGAATGCGTTGGAACAGAGATATCACATCTCATGAACGGTATAAATTCCAATTACGATGTACATAGTAGTCTCGCGATTAATACATACGCATTTATAATTTCAATGAAACATGAAGTGCGTTGCTCGATAAAAGCCAGTTGATTGAGACCATTGTCTGTCGGGAAAACGGTTAACACGCTATCGAGCTGCAAAATGACGGGTGAACTCGGTTATTTAATTTAAATATGCTCAGGAATAACAAAATCGTTCGATATCCGCGTGCGAATTGGTGCAAATAAGTAATAATCATGGCCGTTTCACCGTAGGGACATTTTGCTGCGGCCTAAAAATATGGATATTTATTTAGTAATACATGGACTAAAACTCAAAAACAATTTTTAAAATAATAATAACTTATCAAAATAATATTACTGTTAACAAGAAAAAAAAATAAAAAATAAAATAAAATTTAATTTAATTACGTATACAATAAATATTTTATGTAAATTAAAATCTTATAATATACAAAGTAATATAATGACAAAAGACTTCATAAATGATTTAAATAACTATTAAAAATATTTTGATCAGCTAAATCGAAGAGATCCACTTCAAAAAGTTTATATTACTCGATATCTTGTTTAGGTTAGTAGATAATAAAACGAAACCTCAAGTAATGTGGAATACTGCAGGTTCTGCAATATTTGCAAATATGTAAAATATAAAATATAATAGTTTTATGTATGTTTACGATAATGTTCATTTTAATAATACAATGCGGTTTTAGAGTTGCCGTTATAGGACTTTTTGCAAAACGCGATTTAAAACATCAATAAATGATTAATGACTATATTGAAAGCGTAAAAAAAAAACCGAAGTAGACGTGACGTAGAAAAAGAAAAACTAGTGAATATATTATGAAACCTACATTTACAATGAGTAATACGTGTATTGCTCCATCGACTGGAGCTCAATTGTCTCACGTACATCCATATGGGTGAGTAAATAATCTCATAATATTACAATTTACAGACACGCCGTTTCGCAAACGTGTATAGATCAATCCGCGGAAAAGTCGCAAAATGAATAAATTTATACGCCGTTTTGAAAATCGTATCCCACCATATAAATCCTGTATGAACTGTACCGAATAGATCGTTTAATTTACACGCATGTAACTGTTTAACAGAACATACACACATTTTACGTGGTTTAGAATTATGAGCTAAAAACATTTTGATCATTTCGTAAAGTGTTTGAAACAGTATTATATACGCACTGCGGGACTTGTATTTTACGACTGTTGTACATTTGTAGTACTGAAAGCACAATATTATAATGCATTATTAATATGTTACCTCGCAACGACGACGGTCAACACTCGGCCGACAATTCCTTAGGCAAATAAACGACAGAAAATAACAAACCCTCGGCCGAAAAAGCGGTGGCGTAATAGACGAGAGGTTCTTAAATTGGCTCACGTCTCCGATCAATTTGACTATTTGTCAGCGTCACGTTCACGCCCTTATTGCGGTCCGGGACGTCGCGTCGTCGGTGCCCCTCCAGCCAACCATATCTATGCAGGAGTTTTCGCCGCTTTCGGGTATTTCTCCGCACCGCCGCTGCCGATGATCGATGAACGTGGAGACGACAGCAACCAAAGGGGTTGATGTGAGTGTAAATGAGAAAAAAAAACCATCGATGGACGTGGACGAATGGAGAAAATAAAACGCACGCAACGACTTTCCAAAACCGTTTTGTATACGACATTACGCCTAAGAAGTCTAGAGATCCCATCAATGACGTATAATAATAATAATAATGTTTTATGTCGCTGCGTCGAATATCATAAAATATGCGAATTCGCAGACTGTAAGATCAACTGACACGGAGACGTTTTTACGTGTCAATATATGTAATTAGTATATAGCCGTCTGCACAACAAAATATAATTTAATATCTACGAA
This sequence comes from Melanaphis sacchari, assembly GCF_002803265.2. Taxonomy (NCBI): domain Eukaryota; kingdom Metazoa; phylum Arthropoda; class Insecta; order Hemiptera; family Aphididae; genus Melanaphis; species Melanaphis sacchari. Next base: position 1,340,746 of record NW_020271519.1, on the reverse strand, counting down.
TTATTATAAAATGTCCAATTATACGTCTTAAACCTTTTAGTCCATTTGTCTACTTCAAGAGACCATCGATTGAAGCAATTTATAACAAAAAGTATTCTCTTGAACTAACGTGATAAAAGTTTATTTCTATTACTAATGTTATACGTAGAATCGAATAAAAACATCGATTTCGATACACAATCAATTTATAAATTTTTATCAACGATTACGTATATTTGACAACATTTGGTCTTGAAAAAAATCGTTATTTCGAATTATTCTTATCAGGCAGGTATAGCTCGTCGTTTATATGAATTTATACCTCATGTTATTTTTTCTCTCGAGGCTGATATACGACGAATAATGTTTTAACCATTTCTAATGCTGAATTCCTATCGGATAGTGAAAAACAGCTGTTTAACTGCATGTCTCTTTAAAGAGACAACGAGACCAACAGCCTGACGTGCTAGTTTGACACTGACGTTAGCGTGTATAGTACAATGTATTACGCATTATTTTATACACCGAACGGCTGAATAAATAAGATCGCGTACTCGGCAATCATAATTACTTGTTATACATTTAAAATATATATTTATTTATTGTAAATATATAAACTATTGTTGTATAGTAATATCATAATTTATACCGATAATATAATATGAAAAATTATACAAATGCATTTTATAATGACAATCGATTTGTAACATTTTATTTTATTTATATTTTTGAAATTGTTAATATTGTTTCTTCCGATTATAAAAGTAAAAGGTTGATATTTTAAAATATGTATTGTTAAAAATAAAAAGATTTTCAATAAACATAGAGAATAACAATATTATTATTATTCTATAATCACTTAAATCCTGTGTCTCGTGCATCATTAACTTTATTATAAATTCGTATATTTTTTTTTTAATAAATACACATATTATACAATATACATAATATTATAATTTATAATATAAATGATTATATTTTATATTCGATATATATTATATTGAGCTCTAAGAAATTAAAATTCCATAAATATTTTAGAATCTTAGTACCTACTACCTAGCTTGACAAATTAAATTAATTTTAGAATAATGTGTGTGTTTTTTTCTATATGTCATCTTTTGAGGCAGTTAAGCTATCTTTAATTTTCAACTTTGGGGGTAGTTTTGGTAGAAAATTAGATCTAGTCTATACTTAATATGATCAAAAGCAAACATTTTTCAGAGATTACAAAAATAATCAGAAAAAAATAATAGAAAAAATTATGAAAAAAACGAAAAACTACGCGAAACCAGATTTTTGAAATGTTCACTTAATATTTTCATTTATATTTTCTATACATAACATTTAAAAAATATTTTGACTATTTTTTTGAGATATTTATAAGCATTATCATTTTTTTTTCCTAAAGAGTCAAAAAGTTTGAACATTTTGTACGAAATTCCTCAAAAATATTTTATTTACCAATAATTTTAAAAATGTTTAAAATAAAATATTTTTTTATTAGTTTAAAATTACAACTATGATGTAATTTGTCAAAATCACAAACATCTGCAAATATTGTTGTTGTTAAAAGTTTATAAAATATTCATTTTTATAGTCAAGAATTCCTCAAAATTAATTCATACTGAAACAAAAATATTAAAATTAATTACATATAATATGTTAGGTACCTATATGTTCTATTTTATATTACGTTACTCGAGGACCATATGTATTTAATTTCTCTAAGGTACATAATATATAAGATGGGTTTATAAAACTTTCAACCTTAATTTTATGACGAGTAAAATATTGTCTACCGAACCGTGAACTACGTAGTCATAATGATATTCATAAATAAAATATGTTACCACGTTTAATTATTGTTGTTTACTCTGTTTTGGTCGTTTTAAGACAATTTCATATAAACCAAGACTTTTAAAAATGTATATTGTGAATTTAATTAAACTAGAGGATGTGAATACTATAGAATACTATATAAATATTTTTAAATATATTATGTCACGTGTCTGCTATTCATAATATTTATAGTTACATAATATTTATTATGGAATATTGGAAAAATTGGCCACTATTCTGTTACACTCAAATAAAGTATTTCTATTTCGCTTTTCACTGTTGACATATAAATATAACTTGTATGGGTGCATTTTGACAAACCTTTGATATAAAACGTTTTCCATTATTTATCCTTGTTTTCCGTCAGCCATTGGGGTACTTTTAGTTTTAATAATATTACGAAATCCGTTCATTCAATTTCGTACTGCAATGTAATTTGATATATTGTTTTATTTCTATAGCTGAAATAAGGTAAAACCATAATCCAAGATCAAATACCAAGTTTAAAATTTAAAGTTACGATGATCAAAGCGCAGCTGAAGCCTGATATATCACCTATTGAACCAACTGAAAACTTTTAATAAAATTCTTAAGGAAATTGCGTATAAACATAGCACTAATAACTAATAAGTGTATACTGCAAAGCCAAACATACAACTATGTATCATATAAATATGAAGTAAATAAAATTGTATGCAAAATAATTGGTTTCAATAACAATTTAACCATCAAGCGTATAAATAAAAATAAGTAAATATTTAATAATAAACTTGGAATACTCAAAAAAAGTAATTGTGATTGGTATAATTTATAAATATGAAACAGACTCATATCATGGATTTAGAAACGTAAATTGTCACCATTGATAATTGATTCAAAATGCTGTTTGAATTATAAAAAAAAACTTGTATTATTACATTTTGGGATTTTATAAAAAAGAAACTAAAAACATTCTTAAATGCAATAATAATGTCTACGTTAACATTAGTTCTTATAAGCAAATTTAATTTCTATACGACCATAATATTATGACGTCTTATTAGAATCACGAATTTCTGATATTGAACAATTGATTTTAAAACGCAATTTAATCAAATTGTAAATTAGCTAAAATATTTAATTATGCGTTAGTTTAAATATAGTGTATATATTCTTTAAATTGTTCAATGAATATTTACTTAACACTCAAAATAAAATTGATATTTACATTGAATTATTATCATCATAGTAATATAAGGTATACACATAGAACTATATAAAAATATATTAACGTCACGATCTCTAAATTGTATAATTATTACACACATTATATACATCTATGTAATATGTGTGTGTGTGTGTACTTCATTTTTATATTTTATAATGTATTTATTGCTTAAATATAAACCACGCATCAATACGTAATATTGTTTCCAATATTGGCGTTTATATAAACGTTCTCATTACCGTTATTCATTTCATTATTGTGTTATATCTAGGTATAGCATATAGGTGTATATATTTATACATATAATATGAAATGTAAATACCAGTTTTCAAATAAACATACATTTAATACGTTTAAACAGCAAATAACGACTAATCTGTTGCTCGTCGAACGACACGTGCGGGACCAATTTTACACTTGCCTAAAAGTTTAATATATCTCTAATGTGGTTAACTCTCTAGGGTGAACCATAATGTATTATATATAATATTAGAAGGATGAGTAGAATAAGTGTATACATATATATGGATATATGTTTTGTGAAATGATGCCAGGATACGATTTGTATTCGTAGCAGAGATTTCGCTATGAATCAAATACGTAACTGCAGAAAATAATGATGTATATGTCTTAGCTATATCTAATACTAGCAATACACACACACACACACACACACACACACACACATATATATATATATATATATATATCACGTTCTATTTTATGTTAAAAAAAAATTCATTCCATCTTAGCTGTTACTTGTTACGTATAAATATATATTTATAAATAATAAATATAGATCTAAAAATTGTTCTTAATCGAGTCACAGTATAATATAATCAAACCAGGAATTTACATTTTAGAAGATCATGAGTGACGAGTGTGATATTATGATATTGTTTGTATTTGTCATGATCACCTAATACTTAATATATTATATAGTTTAAATATTTAAAACAAAGAATTTTTTGCTCCTTTAAGATATACTAGATTTTATTGTTGATTTAAATAGTATTGTGTCTTTGTGAAAGATCTGTCCAATTTAAATTTAGTGATACATAATTATTGTTAATAATATACAATAAATTTATAAGGATATTTTTATAAAGCATTTTTATCACTTTTACTTATTAGCACCTAGTACAATAGATTCAATTAATTTTTGGCAAACATATATTCGTATATTATAATATAATATCATAATAAATATTATTGTTACTATAACTTATAATTTAAAATACTGTCACACAATTATAAAATAACGATGCAAATATAGGTTTAGTATTTTCATGGATAAATTTGTATTGCGTATTTAAAATATAAAATATGTGAAATATGAGTTATGGTGAAAAGTTTCAGGTTCCTACGATTAATATTTGTCGAATTACAACAAAATAAGTGAAATCGTTAGTGGAAAAGTCATTATTTTTCATTAAAATATCCAATTTCATCAAAATTAAAACATCAATGCCCATAAAAGCTAAAAATAAATTATGCCTAGTTATTGTAACGTGATCGGGAAAACCAATTACAATATTAACTTCTAGAAAAGAATTTCTATTCCTTACGAATAAGTTCCCTAGCTAAGGAGCTTAAGCACTTTTGGAATATGTCTTTTTTTATCAATAAAAGACACAAATATAGAGTAATTATTAATATATTTTAAATAGTACTTTACTGTAGGTATATTGGAAAATAGCTATTAATAATTGTACATTCGAGTTTATTCGAATTAATGGTATATTCAAATATACGATACCATTATATACCATATTTTTTAGTTAATTCAAATCAACTAATGTATAATATTTTAATAAAATATAAATTAAAAATTTAAACGAAGTTAAAAACTGTAGAATTTATATTTTTTTGTTGGTCAATTTTATAATGTGTATAAGTTTTTAATATTTGTTTAAATAGTGTAATACATTTTCCAATATTGTTACAAAAATAAATAAAAGAAAAAAGATATAATACTGAACACATACAATGTTATCTGTTATAAAAATTGTGGCAGTTCGCCATCCTCTCAGCAACATACTGTTTCAAGATTTATTTTAGATTTTTGTACTTTTCTAAAAAAAAATTAATAAGGATTAAGGAAATCATATATTAAATTTTCAAAATTTAAAAATTATTATATTTAACCATTTTATAAATGAAATTACAGGTAAATTATAAATGTTCCTAATTTTGTCAACATTTTGATTAAAACGTTTAAAAAAAAATTTGAAAATTTCTAATACCTATAAGAAGCTCAAAATGTGCTAAAATATTTTAAAAACTATACAATTTTTAGGGAAAAAAATTGAATATTTAAAATATACCTATTATTTCTAAAATAAAAATTAACTAAGTAATGATTTTTATTTATAATGCATACACTTGTGTGAATGAATCGAATTAACAATATTTTTCTCAGTACATAATATTTATCAACCATATTACTTCAATGTATAAATATAAAAATATTATTTTGATTGTCGATTTTTACAGGAATCGGTGATGATTATGGGTTTATATTTAAATACCTCCTATTATGCAATACTAAATTTCATAGATGATTAAACAATATTAAGTTTAAACATCTTACATTACAATATATCAAATAATTATTGTAAAAATTATTATTATAAAATAACTGTTAACAACTTTTGTCATCGTTTACACCTGATAGTATTATTAAATAAATACTCTATGAAAATATTTTTAAAACGTTAAAGAAAGCTTTAATTCAATGTGTACATTTAATATCATGTAGTTAATACTTAGTCAAAAACTTACAATGTTACATAAATACACTAAATTCACTTTGAAAATTAATATCTCATACTAATGAACTAGTTATAATTTAACTATAATTCACTTATTTTTGTAGCGTTATATCAATGTTTAAAATAAAATTGCATGTTTGTTTATCATTCAACATCACATACACGTTAGTACGATAAGAATTTATAATCCATAAATATATTAAGAGATAGTAACTCATATTTTAATTATAATAACTTATTAAATAAATAAAACATAAAGTACTTAAATATATTAATAATATATTTTATATAAAAATACGATTATAATAAATTTAATATAAAATAATTGTATACATAATAAAATAGGTAATAATATAATAATTTATCAGTAGGCTAATTCATGGATTATGTAGTTTATCAATATAGATAAAGTTGTTACAACAGCTTTGTCACCTGTCAATTGTCATACAAATAAAACACATTTAAATTTAATATCATTAATAAATTAATTTTTTTTATACCTTTTTTTTGGGTACTTATTATTCAAGTCAAAATCATAACAAGGTAGTAGTGACAACAAAATTGTATTCAAAGTGAGCGTGGAGAAGATCAAAAAAAAATATTTATCAAATTATTATCAGAATTTTAATTAACTTTTAATTCTTTATTCAAATTCACAAAATTAGTTGGGTTTTTTATTTTGTTAAAACGATGATATACATCTAATGCATAATATGTCTACATTAAAATATAGTTAAATTTACCATAGTTATAAAAATAATTTCTACATACTTATTAATTTAGAAATTACCATCATGCATGAGTTATAACGTACAACTTCAAAATTGTCATTGGACTGGTTATAAAATATTTTAATGATCTCATTTTCATTTCTGATGTATTTTTTTATGTTAGATTTTTATAATTATAAATATATATATATATACTAAAGTTTTATTTTATTTTGGTAAATTATTTTGAAAAATTTAATCCAAAAATAAGTAGATATTATAAAAATCAACAAAGTTCAGTAAATTATGGAAAGTTTAAAGTTGTCATTAATTCAAATTTATAAATTTTATAAATTATTAATATGATAATATTATTGTTTTAAAATAAATTTACAAATAAGTATTATTCAAATAAGTTTATTAGTTTTAAAAATAATAAAGATTATTCAGAGTTTATTAGTACTTTTTGATGCTAAGGTTTATTAAAATTGGTTGACATGTACAGTTATTTAAAATAAACAATAATAAATATTAAATTAAAAAGTTTTCGTATTAACAAAAATAAATAAAAAGTAAGGAAGATGTTTTGTACAAAATTTTGATTAAACCAATGGTAAAGTGGTTAATCATTTTTGACAAGTAATAGTTGTGTTTGAACAAGTATTTTATAAGATTATTTTAAATTTGAAAGCAAAATGTTTATAATAACTACAAGCTATTATCTTTATCTTTATATGAATTTTATTTGTAAATAAATACAAAAACCAGGAGTAGGCTCACCAATTCCTTTTATTATTTTTTATGTCAGAAAATAATAAGTGTCATACTAAGATATTTAGATTTATCTAAAGACATGAAAGTTATTTTACATAGAACGATTCTTGGTAAAATCTTATTTACTGTGCTCAATAAACAAGTAATATTACAATATAATAACCTCATTATAAAACTTTGAATAGTTATAAAAAAATAATTTTTAAGAATGTTTAGATGAATCTTACCAAATATAACTATTTATATTTAAGCTTGAATTAAGTTTTTAATTAGAAAGTTGAATACTCAAGAAAAGTCTGATAATCTATTAATGAAAAGTTTTAGTTAAAAAAAGATAAGATATTTACCAAACAATCCCTACATTCCCTTATATTTTATATTAATTAAATATTTCAATAAATTAAACATACCTGTTTGATCGCTGTAGATGTGATGTCAATACCATAATATTATGACGCTATGATGATTCAAAAATTTAAAACTTCTGTTTTATAGCACGTTTTCACTTAAAATATATTATGAATATTTTTAAATATCTAATAGTTCGTAGATCTTGGCGGTGTTAAAAATGTCGAATATACATTAAAATGAAAAGTATAACCGATAACACATAATACAAGCCGAATCGAAAGAATTGTTATTACTATGTACTGTTAATAATAATATTGCGATATTTCAATATGATGGAACCTAAGCTGTATTGTAAATATAATTATAAGACGTAAAAGTTTACATTATATGAATATGAAGAAATGTAAAATCGTTATTATTGTATAATATAATAGGTATTATATAGTTATTATTATATTTTATATTATAAAATACGTTTACAGCAATTTTTAATAATATTTCAAAATATATATTATATTACATGTGTATGGTGTATACTATACGAGAATAATAACAATCTATGGTAGAAAAAACAAACAGTGCTGTTTTATTTGTGATTGTGAAAACATAATTTTTAGTCTATCGCTAGAAATTACAATTAGACGATATACTTTTTTGGTAATATTATAACTTGTTTTTATATCACATAAAATAGTTATTAAAATTGGCACCAACATGTTTATATATTGATAATTATATTACTTTTTATTTCTATTTCATGAGTATTAAAGGTGTGAAACATTATCAAAATATTCATTGTCACTTAAATTTGCTTTTTTTTTTTTCATGAAAAAATGTATTTACATCTTTTAAAATCGCATTGTGATGTTAACTAAGGATTGCAATTTAAACATCGAGATGATGGTTTGCAACAAACCTTGCATAGTGAATTGTAATTGTTTACTGCGGAAAGGTCTAAATTGACAGAATCGAAGTTTATTGCTTTGTCGAGTACTTAAAATAATTAAGCGGACAAGGGTTTACCTCCAATACACCACAAAAACGTGTACAACCAGAAAATTAATTCCAGCTTCAATTAAATTTTCTATATAATATAATTTTGACGTTCAATTAAGGTAGTTGACAGTATGCACCTATATAATTATAATATTATTAATACACCGACATACACTTCATACACTTCAAAAGAGAAAATAATTCGTTTCATCTTGCATCGTAATGTCACCACTCACCAATATAATATATAATGGATTAATTAAATTATAATAAAATTTATTTTACAGCTGGAGTGGTAACATTTAATATTACAATTTTTGCGCATATGCACTGTCCAAACTGTATATATATTCTATAATTCATCATGATATTCTCATAATAAATGGAAATGAGTATATTATTATATTATATTATAGGTATATAAGTCTACGCTTTAAACAGAATATACATATTATGTAGCATATAATATTCTGAGTTTTGGCTAACTATAATATTTCTCTGATGACAGTGTCAGCTCATTAATATGATAATGTAATTTTAATATAGGTAGTAGGTATGTATGATCCTTTAAAACCCATGCACATAGAAATAGATAAACTAACCTAGTCTAAAGAATATATTATCTTTCATATCTCAAAAACATTGGTTGTTGTGTCAACTTAACAATATGATTAAAATATAATGTTTTTGTGCGGTGTATAATCCATCTAATATTATTATGTATAATAGTGTAATATTCATTTCAGGATAATTCATTAAAAATCGTTCACACAAAGTAAATCAATAGTTAGAAAAAAAAAATAAATAATATACTAATATTAGTACAGAATAATATAAATACTAAAAATAATAATATAGTGTTTTCTTTTATCGTTAAAAAAAAAAAAAATACACAAATTTAATGTTACACAATACTATGTTCTAATCAATTATGCGATTTGAAATTAAACATTATAGTTTTATATTGCACGTCATATATTATTATGTTTTTTGCATAGGTATATAAGAATTTAATAATGGAATGCTCTGCTGATCAATCACCCATTCATTTTTATTTTTTATTTTATTAATTAATCACTTTGTAAATATAATTATAAAATGTTCCATAATTTTAAATTATTTTTTTAATTTTTACTGCGATAAAAAAGTTAACGAGTCTATAATAAATAACATTTTTAATATTAGAAAAAAATAGCTCTTCTGAAAAATACACTTCTTTCTATGTTTGTAGTACTTCAAACGGCATTTTAATATTATGTAAACTATTTTTAAAGGATATCATTATTTTGTTTTATTGGTTTTCAATACAATTTTTATAAGTTACAGCTAACTTGTTATGATTTTTTTTTTATATATATCCATTTTTAGTAACATGTATACTAAAATAATGATATATAATAGTATATAACTTAAACTTGTGGATATAAATTATTTATAATATATAGTTACGTGTTATTATACAAAATAAATTAAGTACAATATATTATACCTGCATATTGATGTTTATTATATCTTATAAAAATTGAATACACGTATAATAAAATATTTCACAATAAACTGTATTACTAATATTGTTCAATTAAAATTATTTTACCATATATTTTGCACAAATAACAAAATTCAGCTCAAATCCCTATTAATAATAATAAGTTGTTAAAATTCATACAAGTTATATCATGTTTATATTGACTATTATAATTACATACAGACTGTAAAATAAAGGTTGTATTTCGCTATTAAAATTGCATATTTTGATGTTTATATTACTGACAATACAGTTTTGGAATGCATTTTTTACTATCAATTATGTGCTGCTATACAGTTCAGTTTTAAATCTCATAGAATTTACTTTGTATTTTCAGTTTTAGAAAGGGTGGACTAGCTATAGTGACTATATATCGCTCTGTTATATAGTAAATTTCGAAGCATTATTTTGTAAAAAAAAATTTCGTAACCCTTAATTTTTACTAAGAAAGTACTGAAAAATGTATTTTTTATTTGGCTACTTTAATGTGTAATTTTAAATTGGTGAAAGTTCCGTAAATAAATTAAAAAGTAGGTTCAAAGTTTAGGGGAATAACGTGCTTTATTTTCACAAAAAAGAAAAATTAAAGTTAATTTATTTTTACTATTTAACTTCTTGATTCATAATTTTTTTTTTTTTTTACTATTTTTTTTAATGTACTGAAATATTAAAGAAAAAACAATTTTAGATCAATTAAAAATGGTAAAGTTAAAAAATAACACATGGTGTCATATGTGCATCGTGTGTGGGTGGGCTATGTCCACATCATATTATAGTGGTGTAGTAAACCTGCGTAAATGGTAAATTTGTTGACGAATAAAACATTGTATAATAATTAATTAAATTGGTTATTATACTGTATGTAAATAAACATTTTATGCTATACAAATAACTGAAAACTTAATGAAAATAAAAATATTTTCACCTTTTTTCTAGCACTATGTTTAAAATTATACAATTTCGTAGTAATATAAAATAACAAACTTACTTCGTTAGGATATAAAAAATTACCATTTTGAGCTGCATACTCTGACAACTTTCTTGGAAAACAAGTTCAAAAATAGATTCCGGAAAAAGTTTAATAAAATAACTATACGATTTACTGCAAGTTTGCAAGGTATGTTTCCTAAATAATTATTATCTTTTCCAGGATAACATTTTTCAGGAAACTTTTTATTTTTAATGTTCCTGTCTTTTTTTCAAAATATTTTGTTTGTATTTATATGGTGAGTTAATCTACGGTGAAACCTGTTGATGACTGTTTTCAAGTATTTTTCATCTTAAAATATTAGTTAGAAATTTGATTTATATACATTGAATTATCCCAAGAAAGTATTTTGATAGTTTTTAAAATATTTAGTTCTTTGATAAAAGAATCAATCAATTGGTACATATTATGGCTTACTGCGAGGGATTATATACGACAATGTTATTTTAATAATTTAAATATACATTATATTTGAACATTAAGTAAAAACGAAAAGTATTTTTAAAAGCATGTTTATTTTAACCATAATAATTAAAATTAAAATTAACATTTATTGTAATATATTAGTCATACAAACGAACTTTAATATCATTATGCTTGCTATAACTTAAGGAGATGGGAGAATGTTATAATTTTACATGGTTCTACATGGTTGGCAGCATGCCAACACCCAAATTCTACATTTTAGCATGTTAGATTTTGATTAAGAATTCGGAACCAAAATACTGCATGTGACATGAAGCGGACTTGATTATGTCACTTATTTTATTTAGCGCACTTTTCTCACAAAATCTAGTATTAATGGTAGTGGTTTATCATAAGTTAATTTTAAAAGTTTTCGAACGGCAGAAGGAAAAACGATTAGCTCGTGTATTATAGCACCGCAATCAACAATATAAATATCTACCTGCAATTATAACGTGAGTATAAACAATAACAACATAGGTACAACGTGTGCGCTCCAAAAACTTCATCAAAAACCCTCCTCCGAACGCACTGCATAAGGTAGACTACAAAGAAAGTATAAAATAAGAGTGCGATATAATATTTCGACGGAGTGTATACGTTTCGTGTTCGACGCATCACACCGAAATACAATCCGTCAATTACGAGAGCTCGTAAAAAAAAAAAAAAAAAAAACTCAATAAAATAAATAATAACAACAATAATAAAACAAGACAAAAAAAAAAAAATGTATTTATTATAGGGGCGTCGTGTTTTATACGTATATACATGCTATATCATTATACGCGTAACGCGTGTACTACGACGGCGACGATCGTAGCCGTGATGGCTATGTACGCATAATACGTAGTACACAACACGTACGTATGAAATAATAGTAATACCGGGTGATCTATTTAACGCGCAAGATGGTCGTTTTAACGTTTTTGAAAACGTATTTTGTCGTGCATCATTAGGTGAAAATAATAGCGTTAAAAAAGAAATACATTTTTTATACTATTTTATACAACGTTATTGTTTTTTTTTTTTATATTTATTAATAATTATTCTTGTTTCAGAGCGGTTTATTTTTTGAAGTTTTTTTTGATATCCGAATCGAATTTTCAACGAATATTAAAAAAAAAATAAAAAGTATTAAAAATGTTTTCGTGCGCGGAGGGGAGTGGTAAAGGGGAACTCGGCAAAACGTTTGTCCACTACCCCGGGGTACCCTACGTCTAGACTTTGAATGCTCGTCGTGATGTGTGATATCAATGAACCGTTCGTTCCGATTCGGTCCCATTCGATTATACCGAGTACAAAACATGATATTATTACACTGGTTTAGAAATAGATGGAATGAATACCAGTGATGACAATAGAGTGGCACACGTTAAACGCGAATCACCCCGTATATTAATAATATAAATAATAATAATAATAATAATATTAATAGCCGTCTGGCCGGCGCGGCGTTCGTCGTCTCGTACGTACGTTCGTGGGCGGTCGGTCGTGTGGTGGCGTTCGGTAGTGGCGGCGGCGGCGGCTGCGGCGTGCGCTTACAGCAGCAGCTGCCGTTGCTGTTGCGGGCGACGAAACCAGTTTTTTGGGTGGGAGAAACGGATCCGGCGGCGGCTGTACGCAAATACGACAAAACGAGAGACGTGCGTGCGCGTGTGTGTAACGTAAAACCGTGTGTAAAAACGTCTACCGGTCGCCGCTGCGTCAGTGCGCGTCCGTCGGTCGTGGGTTCAACAGCTGTCGGGTACGACGCGCGGGTGGTGTTCGTGCGCGCTCGGCCGATTTCGTCGCGACGTTTTTCTTTTTACGGGTGCGTTTCCACGTCGTCGTGTTTCGTTTATATTTATCACTACGGTGTTTTATTATTATTTTTGTGGTAAAAATCACCGATCCGCGCGTCCGTCGATAACCGCAGTTACCGCGTTTCTCGAGTAACCGCAGTGTCGCGCCCCGTCTTCGCGGCCGCGTCCGTTTATCGTTTGGACGCACCATGTACGGCTAAGGCGCAAATGGCCGCCGGGTGGCCGACCCTAGCCGTCGTCTTTCTGCTGGCGTGCCTCCTGTTGCCGACCGGCGGCGGCGGCGTTCGACCGCGGGACGACGACGGTCAGCAGCAACAACCCTCGTGGTGCCAGAGACAAGAGTGCAAGTGCGATTGGGACAACGAGGACCGCGTTACCGTCAAGTGCACGTTTTCCGGCGAAAAGGTTAGCATTTTAGTAGTCGAATTCTGCGAGTACGATTTAGTACCTACAAAACATAATATATAGTATATCCCATGACGAGTCACTTTCTTCGCGATTACTTCGTTAAGTCTTCCATGGCGATAGAATATTGAGGTTGGTAAGTGTTGGTACGCGTCGCGCTTTGTGCACAAAGGGCGTATGGATCACTTGATAAAATTCACGTTGAAGAGTTGCCACCCGATGGACTTAATTTTACTAATATTTTATATAGGTAATAATTTTTATCAAAAGTATGATTGTTATACACAGTGTTTAAGTGCAACAGAACACAAACGTCAGATTATTTTATTGCAATTTCATTACAAAAACAATGCTTTATGTACATATTAATCGACCTGTACTACTCTATCAAATCACATTATAAGGTAGATAGTATTGCATCGATTCATAATTATCTAAGTTCCAAAATGTCCTGTATTTGGGATACTTATTAGGTCTTTTGGTATGCCAAATTCGAACCTTACCAAATATTAAAACTGTTGTCAACTACATAATAATATAATTAATCTGCAAATATTATAAATGCGATACATTAATCAAATTTATATGAGGCTATACATAATGACAAGAAGCAAAGTCGCAACGATAATGCACACAAAACTGTATTACTCATATGTTGCACTACTAATTCACGTCGAGGTTATGTTTGGATCATTCAAATATAGTTAACATGTAATTCTGAATAAACCTTTTAGACTGAAAAAGCATATGGAATCATTGCTATTTATAATTCAAACAAGAAACTTGTGAATAATTTATAGATATTTGATGCTTTTACTAGCTACCCACAGTGACGCGTTTTGTCAGATCCAGGATGATACGGAAGCATTTTCATTGCACAATACTTACTCAGTATATAAAATATACATGTAAATGGAAATGTGAAAATTATTCGATATACATTGAGAATATGGTTGACATAAAGACATCTTGTCGTAATGATGCACAATACTATATAAAATATGTGCACAGGTGGATGATAACGTGAAAGCATTTTGATCAAAAATCGTCATGAATCGAACTCGAACAGCGGCCATAACAATCAGTGATACAGAAAATGTCCTGAAAGTAACTATGTACGTAAAATCCACCCTCCCACATTGCATATGAACTTTAAACTTTCAGTAGAATTTTGGAAGTTTTTGGACTTTTCTGCATCGGGATTCTAAGTTATTACGTTGGTCACCCGTTTACTTCAACTATATCGTATACGATTGTATATAAGGCAATGGCCTATACTAAATATACCCCTACTGAAGGAAATCCTGTACCTTTAACAGTAGATTTATAGTATCGAAATATTAAATTTTTAAATGTATACATGACAAAATCTAGTGAGGTAAACGTGCACTAACCACTGGGATAAAGACTTATTAAGGTAACCACCTACCATTTTATTAACGTATATTGCTAAACGCAGGTATATTAAAAAAAAAAAAAACAGCGATATTTTCCACCGACCATTCTTGTATGGAACAATTGTCTGATTTTTTGAAGTCCATTACTTCATTCTCTATCACACTGTTTTCGCGTTTTTTTTTTATTTTTAATACTTGCATATGCACCAAGCACTATGCACACTGCATGTATATCAAGTGTTATGAATTGTAATCAAACCTTAATCACAAATCTATAATTTATCGTATTTTTATTGCTATTTTCGAATGTATGAATATAATATGTGGTATTGTGGAGTGCAGGTGAAACGAATCTTGATCAACTCTGGCCGTTTCCCGCAGATTCTTCAATGCGTCAAGATAGAATGCATAAATTCACCTATATTATTCATAGGTTTCATCGTTATTAGAATAAATAACTTCATTATACTTGACGTACGTTATTTAGAAATTATTCATTATAGAGTATATTGTATATATTACGTATTATATTATAGATGAGTGCGCGTTTGGAAAATTCGAGGAAAACCTTGATAAAACAATCACGTAACGGGCATTGTATGAAGATTTTTACTTTAACAGCATAACACTATTATATTATGTAAATATCAAGTGTTACCATGCGTTATCCGTTGATTCTTGTTCATCCCTCCATGAGAATATTTACAATTTAAAAAAAATACTCAATCGGATAATAATTCGAGTATTATAATCTGCGTAAAGACGTGCCTTACAATGGTGATCTGACTACAAATGACGATGACATCATTTGACCATGCAATAAAGTTCACTTAATCACAAAGTATTTTCTTAATATTATGAACCCTTCCCATCTAAGCCTAAATATTATTTGACTAGGTCACATAATTTAAAATTATTTAACTTCTCAATATCTTATGTTTTGTTACATAATACTGCTGATTCAATTTAATTTAATTTTGAATTTTGAGCCAAACCTTTAATGTAAATAAAATAAACATTGAATTCAGGTAGACCCAGAGCACCCAGCTCGAAACGACGTTACCATTCCGACGGATGTAAAGCAAATTAATTGGTCCCAGTTTTTTATTATTATTATTACATTCACAATTACTAGTTATAATATTCTTTCCCATACATGATTCCTTTTCCATAAAACTGATATAACATATACTGGATATGAATAATACCTATTATTATTATCTCAACGACTAACGTGGCTAATTAAAGGAGGTTTCCTTAATCCTCTCGTCCATCCGGTTCTGTATAGGTAAGCCACAAACTATAGCGAGTCGTTTCAAAAGTAATTTAACAATAATTAATAAGTGTTCTATACACAGACAATATAATATGTTATTATGTTAGACGGATATTTTGGATGAGTGTATGTTAAACAGTTTATGCAATGAATAAATTCACATTGCATGATATCTCATATTATCCCTGATATTATACGTATATAAGTGATTTTAATACCAATACGAATTGCAAGTGCTCTAATACTGTTGTCGGTTTACTCGTCGCCCTTATATCACTGTATACGACTATGTGTTATAATGTATTATTATTACAGTGCGCGGTGATTAATTCGACACCGACTTAGCTTGGGCGGCAGAGGTCATTTATGCGTGTGTGTGTGCGCGTCCGCAACGTGTACGTTCGCGTGTAGATTTATATATTGTTGTACAACGTCCGAGCGGCACCGATCGCGGTGTAACTCAGTCGTCCTGCAAGTGGGTAACCACCACGAAATTATATATAATATACACACGACCGTAGTGTTCTTGATAAGCGCTAATTGATTTGATCTGGCTGACCAGATTCCCGTGTATGTACACATACAGCGCAGCAATTCAGGCGAACAAATTGTTCGGTCGTTGATAAATTACTATATCATCAAATTCGTAATTTGAATTACGCTTTATCAATAATATATTATGCTGCAAATAATCGTACCTACTGAATGTATCTTATCCACATAACACTATATTATAGTATATTTTAATGCTGATAAATTAAAGCGGAGAAGTCCAAAAATAATAAATTAACACGATTGTATCTATAATAATCAATCCGGGAATAAGAAAATACGTCATAAATACACAATTTCTTATTTGTAGGTAAACATCGTTTGAAAGATGAAAACCAATCTTTTGAAAATTAAGATACCAACATAAATTGATATACGAGTATACTAATCACTACTTTATAAATATGTATATTATTTAATATAGTAGTTATTCATCAAAAACTTTTTTTTTTAATATTACCATTTTAATATTGAAAAAAAAAATGATACTCAATGTAATATATTATCTTCAGGTATATATTTATTCCTTATGTAAATACTATCTAAGTGTTAAACACCAGACGAAGTTTAATCAAACACTTTGAATAAATAAGAATATTTCAAGATGATTGAAAATATATTTTTATTTTTATTTTTATTTATTTATTTATTTATTTATTTTTTTTTTTTTTTATGAACTTTCAGCATGGCTAATTATATATTTTAATATTCCTTTTTTATATTTAATAGAGATATCCAAAAAATATGCAATCGAAATTCTTAAAATATCACATAACGCCGGAAATATAAAAAGCCATGGACTTAAAAATAAATATGGTTATAAACTCGATCAAATAATTGCAAGCATCATGATAATAATCATTGATGGCATTGAATAATAAATATCTGGGCACTGTAAATTTGTATTACTTATGAATTATAATAGTTCTCATTAAGAATCAAATTAATTTTAGAGTTAAATACAATATACTATTCCTTCTCTATACAAAGTTTATGATGCAGTCGTAATAACTTCTAACATAAATTGTTGTATTAAAATGAATGTTTTACACATCGTAAAAATATAATTTTTCATATCAATCATTTAAATCAGCTGTGATTAACCATAAACTTTGTTTTGAAAGCTACAATGACCAATCGTCAATATATACATTTTTTAATACCATATTGCAAATGTACAAGGTCTGACTTGTTTACTTGACATTGAAACTAAAATTATTAATTGTGAAGTTTGTTAAAGTTATAATTTCTTCTAATGCTATTTATTGATATAGAACTTTTTCTATTAATTAATTTATTTTTTTATTTTTTAACAAATACCAATAATTTATTGTTACATCGTATTTATTTAAAGCCGATTTATGGTTAATAATTCTCTTAGTTCGAGACGCATGCAATAATTATTTCAATACAATATAATATTGTATATTTTAAAACTGTGTTATTATTATTATTATTATCATACCATTGTATACATTTTACCTGCTATTTATCTATAGCTGTGATGTTATGAATTGGCCAGAATTGCATACATTTGCTTAAAAAAATACGCTATTAAGTAATAAAAAATTGGTAAAAATGCCTGACTGAATTCTATAGAATGATCATTCGACTGTAGAATATTGCCTGGTTCGGTTTCGAGTCCAAACTACTAACCAAACACCGAAATTGTCTTATTGTTGATATTATGGACATATGAAACTTACAAAATTGAATTCTGGGAGAAAAATAATGCTAAAATAACATTATCTTCCTAGACGAGCGATGAGTGAGGACATCATCGTTTCGTTCTCTCGTTACCAGTAGCCGAAAGGGAGAGGACAATATTATTATTATTACACTTTATACAGAAAAATAGTAAAATTACAATAAAATATTATATATTATGGAATAGATATTTAAATATTATTTACCATAATATTGTTTTATATGATGAAAGATTATTTTAACAGTCACGATTTCGAAAATTATTAATGATTTTGAATTTTGTTTATTTTATTTAATTTCATTAGAAAATAGTATTTTCAAAAACGATAATACTTTTAAGAATAAATAATAATGCTATATTATAGTGCTTACTATTAAAATAATCACTGAGAATTAAATACATGCTATGTGTAATTTTTATGACTACATCGAATTGTACGTGTGATTTATACACAAAGACAGTGTAAAGGACAAAACTACGACAACACTGTAGCAATATAAGAGCTGCAGTTTACCGACGAAATCGTTCAACTCATATTATCGAAAGTAAATATTTAGTTATAATAAAATAACAAAACTCGATTGATAAGAGCTGGACATTGCACTTGATGAACGGCCATGTATCATATAATATTATACCTTATACGGAGTGCATTTGATTATGCCGTAAAAATTAGCTCATGCCAATAAGTAGAACTAAAATGTACTTTGCGTTTATTAAATGTAACTTTTTTTAAGAATGAGTACTTAATATTTTTATTTTATTCCATATTATAAGCTTATTACTTTTTTTCGATTTTCGACTTGTTGCCTCCTACAAAATCCCTATTTTTATTTGAATACATAGTTATTAAGATTTTATGACTCCGGGCGTTAAGCCACGTAACGCCGGTACCTGATAACCACAACCTCTAACATTCATATCATTATCAAAGCTTGTGCGCGAAACAATCTGAAATACACTATGTTTAACTATAGTTATATATCAAATTATAAATAAAACCTACCTCGTATAACAATTTACAACGAATTATGATATTTTAGTCATATCGGTGGATGTGTGAACCGTCCAGTAGCTCCAACGCGACGCACTCTTCGTTATATAGTTCATATAAATATCATTGAACCCATGTACACATCACGAATTCAGCCAGGCAAAAAGGAATAAATGACCACCCGATAGTGTATTACATTCTATTACAACTCGTACATACAAATATACAATATACATACGTATAGACCAATGAATAGGAACATCGCAATTCGACTTATGTGTTATTTATACACACATAATATTAGATTCATAAATGCTCGCGTGTATTTGTAGACTGGTTTTAATAGCTCCATAAAACTGTCGTTATAACGGGTTGGGTGTAATACATCGCGCACGCCCGGTGTTGTATTATACGTATGTATATCTCTCAAAGCGTCCGGTGGCAGATGAGCATTGTATATTATATACACGCGGAGTATAAACGGATTCAATCGTTTCGGTTTGTCTATGTTATAATGTTATACAGGAGGAGGCGGTTGTCATTCGAAAATACGTATCGGCGCGGAGATGTTTGTAATATAATATATACAAACCTATGTACCTAGTACTTACACAGTACACGACTAATACGTAATTACTTATCATGTATGAACTTGCAGATTTCCCTGGACGCGAGACTCTCAAGGTCGCTGACTTTCAATTATTCAAAAATTTAAAACTGGTCTGGTTTCAACAAAAAAAAAAAAAAATATATATATATATATATATATATATATATGAGATAAGACGTACCTATATAATTATATCAATATACGACAGAAAATAAAATAATTCAAGAAAACGATTATTACTGTCGTCGTTTTCGTGTATTAACATTATTTTACTCAGAATTCCTTGTTTATATCCATACGTTTTGTAATAATTTGGATTTATTTAAAATGGATTTTACGTTAGTTTTAGATAGTCAATTTTGGGAAACCATTCACTTAGGAATAACCATCAACGTAATAAATAATCAGTGTTAATACTTTCTCAGATAAAAAATTATTCATCCATTATTTTACCTAAATCTAACAGTTATCTTTGATAATAAATTTCCTTATTTAGATTAATTTAATTTAATTTGTCATCGATAAAATAATAATACGTATTTATTTATTTATTTTCACTAATATTTTTCGACTTTAAGACTCATTGGTATATTTTATACTATTACATTAAATGTAATAGTATAAATTATACTATAAATGAATGTAAAATTTTTACATTCATTTTTAGAATTTTAAATTAAAACTATATCCAAAAAACTTTTTCAATCTTAATTCATTAATTATTGTTAAGGATTTATTACCTTGTTTAAAAAACATTATTCATATTATAATATTTTGTACATTACTATTTAAGCGATGAAATACAACTGGATTATTTGTATTGATTGTACCTAAGAGCTTTAAATTTAAAAATTATATTTTATTTAGTATTTTATAGTTATTTTTATCACTCATTGATGAATGTATATTATTTAAATTTAATGAAAAAATATCTGTACATTTAATAATAATGAGTTTTATCTTCCATATATCCAGATAAAAGTAAAATATATTTATTTTTATATTATGTAAATTGTATACACAATTTTAGTTATACAAGTGATTCCCAATATATTTCAGCCACAGAACCTTTTTAGGAACATTTTGTGGAACTCTAGTTTTTTCTGTCCCAACGGAAAGAAAGCCAAATTTCGTTTATCGTTAGAATAGTAGTTTAATTCGAAAATGTTGTTAACTAATTTATTTTTTCTTATAATCTTCACAAAATCTTTGACACTACCTCGTGAAACCTTTGAGTTCCGTGGAACACCAGTTGGGAAACATTGATCTTAATATTCTGATTACTGAAAATAACATAATAAAATAATTGCATAAACTTTTTGTCTAACAAAAGTGCGTGTCATAAATACATAGCATTTGAGTAAGAGTAATGTATAATATTAAAATAACCAAATATATCAACGTCAATATTAAAAAAAAAATTCTTTATCCCATTTATTATTAAAGCTACCGTTTTTTTGACAATTATTATGTTTATTTCCCGAAATGGTCCTTTTTCTCTCTGTAGCAATAGATTGTAGTATCTTTTAGAACCTAGAATATCAAAAATAATGTCCTTTCTCGGAAAATCTTAAACCACAAATTTTAACTTTGCGATGCGTTTACAACGCTATGTATAATAAAGTCTAACTGAGATCTTCTCGTATAATGTACTACCAATGAATGACTCAGTGATGTCTATTTTCACGTTACACATATACGCGTTTTACTTTTACCACCATGTATATTATATGTACGACCATAATATATTGGATTATACTGCAACATAAATGTGTAATATAATATACGTTTTCACATGCCTTTGCTACGAAATCCTTCATAATATCTTTTACCGACTCCTTTTCGCCGTCCGCTTTTCGACGTGATTTATGCGTTTTTCTCGTTTAAAATACCATAATATGTTTTTTTTTTTTTTTTGACGACAGTGTATTACGATAATAATAATAAAAATAATATATTTTAAGCGGAGCGGGTGAAGGCTGTTTTCAGCATGTACGTGTCATAGATACCTATATAAATATACGTATATAATAATAATATTCACTCCATATAGTGTGGTAAAGTTATTTGTCATTTTTTTTAAACATACATTTATACTTCTTCTATGATATTTTCAAGCGCTTCGTGCGACTTTTCAGTTTTCATGAACGTAATACTGCATGTCTGACGTGACGTCCTCGAGGCTACTATGGATCGCGAACACCATCATAGCATAACGTTGAAAACAGTATTATAAATGGTAGGTATAAGTATGCACCCCATTTTATTCATAAGCAATGACTTATTCGAAATCGATTTTTTTTTAATCTTAAAGTGACTATTAAATATTTAAATATAATTATAATATATATTATATAATTTGATGAGTACTCTGTGATAATACAATTTTTTTTTTTTAATTTTGATACGTTAAATGTAGAATATGAACCAGTGAATTTAGGTATAAGCTATTTGTTCAAGTAAAAATAATAGTCTCAATAAAAAAAAAAATAAAAAAAAATATATTTAGTTTTTAATCAAGTACTTAATATTATGCTCGGACAATTAAAAACTAAAAATAAAATGATAATGTACTGAAACTAACCAATCAACATATCGTAATCTCCTTATCTTCTAAACACATTATCATGGGATATTACTCTTTCTAAATCAGGTCTAATAACGTGGTAACTAAGTGTTTTAAATCGTATTAATACTTAAAAAAAATCTCACTAAACATTTTCCGTAAAGAAAGAAATTTTCATATACATAAAAAAAAAAATTATATCACCGGTATAGTGTGAAATGTTATGAATTCTAAAAAAACAAAATAGATTATATAATAATATAGAGAAGAAGATATATTATATATATTATCTATTATGATGTTGTTTATTTATTATTTATTTACCTGAAACTATTTATTCTATAAAAAGGTGATTTGTATTTGAGAGTATTTTTACGTAGAAACATTTTAACATAATTTTTTTGGTTAGGTGCGTATTTTTTTTTTTCTTATAATGGTCTTTGTCTGGGTTTAATGTGTTTTAAATGGTATTTAATCATTATTATATTTTTAAGTTATTTAAACTATAGACTTGGTATATCATAAAAATATACGATAATAATGTAGAGCCTGAAGTTAGAATATAATAATTATCGTAAATGTACAAACATAGTCAATGATAATACATCGTCTACTATACCTATTATTCATATTATAACTAACAAATTTCGTAAACAAAATTATTATATATTATACTGTAGAATATAAAATAATAGTTTAAATCTTGACAGATTTCAATACAATAACATAAAAGATAAATATGTTAAGAAATTTGAGGTTTTTTTAATTAGAAATTTTTAGAACCATCATAAATACAACAAAACATTAAAAAAAAAAAAAACATAGAATTAATAATTGTTTAGCTACAGTCTTAAATATGATTAAGTAAATACATTTAAAATTTTTTAGTTATTTTATTTAATATTTTATTACATATTTTTTTTTTATTACTATATTCCAAGTAGAGAGAAATAAATGTAATGTTTTTACTTTGATGTGTACTTTTTATGTGTTTGTGTATATGATTAGTAGTTGATAAAATGCTTCAATCATCATTTTATGGTTTACGATAACAGATCTAATTTATACTTTAAAGAAGTCAAAATTAAAAATGTCCAGAACTTTTTTTATAATTGAAAAAAAACAAAAAAAAGTAAAGAAAAATAAGAATAAATCGTTAAAATAACTGTTTTTAACCATAGTTAACAACCTAACCTAACCATACTTCACTCAAGATCGTTTTACAGCATATAAAATGGGTTATGACTGAATAAAAATTGTATAAAATCCATTAAAATGATTTACTCAATAATGAATTCCATACCTAATGTATAACAGTGTGGTACACATTAGCCCATTTTATATAAATATTTTTAAAAAATTAATAGATTTTTATTAAAAACAAATTTCAATTATTATGTGTTTAAATCAATTCAAAAATATAAATAAACATGCATTCATATTGTGTATAGAGATACATTTCTATTGAAATGACTCATTTAATTAATCTATTTCTTGTCTAAGTCGTATGGCTTCAGACATCATCTACATTTTTTAATCACTGAATGACTAAATAATTTAAATGATCGATTTTTGATAATTTTTAAAGATTAATAGTAAATAAACAAAAATCAAAGTATCTAAAGGTACATTAAAAAATAAAAACTGTAATTTCGTATTTTGCGTTTTTAATTTCCTAAAAAAATAAATTTAAGTTCATTATATACTTGCCTATATTTATAGCTTTTGTTTACAATTTATTATTATGATATTAAATAACCATTTAATAGTTTTACAGTATTTTAGTATTTAATCTATTTTGTATAAATAAATAACGAAATCAATATTTAATTTCCGTTTCTACATATGTATGCGTTAAATAATTATGTACATTAATTATTTGTTAAATAATTGAAAAAAAAAATGTGAATAGAATAAATTGTATTTTAAATTTTATTTTAAGCACATAGATACAAACATAGTATGTACTACATAGATGTTATTTTTCCTCAAAAAAAAAAAAGGTCACCACATGAATATATATTGATGATACATCTATCCAATTTTTTTTTTCGGAACGCCATCACAATTAGTTTTAAATATTATTTTCGTTACTTCCAATTATTTTTCGAAATTTTCAGGTATAACACAACTAATGAAATTTTCCAAAAATACTGCTGTGACATAAAAAATGTTAATTTTGGCCGAGATATATATAATAAGTATGTTTATTGGCTGTATTTTTAGTCCGTAAAATCGTGTAGGTATCATAATATTTCGTACATCGGAGGCCATACTTATGTCGTTCAATGTCGACTATAAATACACCGCGCTCAGTAGAAATCGTCAGTAAAATATCATGTATTCTGGTCAAGATAATGTAGTGTATTGAAAAATAAAGGTATGTGATTAAACACAGTTGTTATGACTTATAAGACGGTTGTATGCTGTTAAAACTTATAGCACGTGATTTCTAAGCAATCGCATTTTTTTTTTTTTTTAATTATGAATTTATTTAAAATATTTTAATTTTTAATGTATTTTACAAAACAATAATATTATGATGGATACAAAGTTTTTTTTAAATGAGTAAGCACCTAATTCTAATTCTAATTTATACGATCATAAATAATAAAAAACTATCATTATCCCTTCATATTATTCTCTCATAAATAAAGCATCATCTATGTTTGGTCTTATTATGTGTAATTGTTCTTTTTTTAATGCCCCTTTCACCCTTAAATGTTTTTTTATTTCATTTTCATGTCTCATACAGAATATATTACAATTATTGAGGGAAACTCCAATCTTATTGGTATTTTCAGGTTCAACACAACTTATTTTCGATTTATTGGTTTTATTAAAATCTTTATTGTAAAGTGGCACCTCGCAGAGATTATCTAGCTCATTCTAATAAATTACGATAACATAAGTACATTTTTAAACTTAAATTATTCAAAAGATCGCAAACATTTTTATATTATTTTTTTATTTTTTTTTTAAATTATTAAATATATATACAAATAGATGATTTTTAATTTTTTATCAAGTCTAATAAAATTTAAATTTAATAATTTTAATACTAGAGATTATTTTTTATTTTTTTTTTATTTTGTACAACTTATTCTTTTCTCAGTTACACACTCAGCTCTTTTATTAATAATCTTTTACAAAATAATAACTCCGTTAATAATGATTTTGATTTTTTTTTCATAAATCTTATTGTTGTTAATTAATTTATCTTTTGTTTTCCATCTTTATTTTTCGTTATTATCTTATTGTTCTATATGTATTATGTTCTAATATTTTCATTTTGTTCAACTCGGTGTCAGTTATTTATAAGTTTTTTAAAGTTACTACTGAATTTTATCTTATAGTTAATAAATAAATAAAAATTTTAAGTGTCAATAGGTATGTTGTAGTGATTCACTGACACATACTTAACTGTGGAGACGACGGATACGATGAATCACATAATTTTAAGAGACCCTGTAGCCAGCACTCGACTTCCGTTATCGTGGACGGCGGGCGGACACACGAACGAAATAATTTTTCTTCGTACACGACGAGCCATACATATTTTACAAAAGATGGGTGGTGTATAAATAAAATCGTAGGTTATAAACAAAAACTGACGTAAAAATTCCTTGGTGTTTGGGTCGGGTATACTGTATACACTATACTTATACATCCCTACCACGCTCAGTTAGAAATTTAAATCGACGACGTGTCGGACACCGGTGGATCATGGTCACAGTGTTTTAATAATTAAATGGATTAATTAAGACCATACATAAACATGAGCGAGTCGAGTTTAATATAATGAAAGTTAGTCGTGAGGTATAATTATTTATAGGTGTGAACTTTCCTTAATATATTAAGGACAAAATAATGAGTGTTTGTAAAATAATTATTAATTAACAAGGATCACGCATGATGTATCAGGAAAACAAGGTACATTGAATTTAATATGACAGACTTTCGTGATACACTCTGTATAATATTATGGTTTCTACTATATAACATTCTCAGCCAGACGAGACGTATGAAACATATTATATCGATCGGCTGATTTTTCGTTTGACGTATTCAAACGAGGCCTAGTCTCTACGATATCAAGGTATATACTATTATTACATTAATTATTATAGCGTCATTAGGTTTACATAGTATTGAAAATATTTCAACCGTCATTGTAATATTATCTGCCTGTGACTTTTCGTCTAAAAACGAGTGCACAATACCTAAAATATAACGCACGCATATCTTATGCGAAGATTGGATACGGTAAGTGTATATATATTATGTATACACACATATATATGATGCTTTTGTGTACGAGCGCGTACATGTGTCCCTCGGTCGTCGTTGTTGCCTTATACATAAAGACGTACAGAGACAAAAAAAAAAATGTCGTAAACAACGATTTATAATATATTATTATTGCTATTGTGCGTTTTTGTGACGCACGGTCACGTACACACCGAGTGTCAAAACACGCCGGGGTGCATGGTTAGGTTAGGCGAATGAGGGTGTTGTGTATAAACGAAGACTACAAACATATACGAAGCGAAGACAACGAATGGTATAACGTATACAGAACCAGAGTGGCAACGTTATTCTATAATTATAATAAACGGAGGGAGAGTTTGTACAGTGAGAAAGAGAATTTTTATCTTTATTTTTTCCACGTGTACGAGAAGCATTTTTTTCCGTCAATACTTGTGTATTGTTTGTAGTTTTGAATGATAGGGAAAGTTTAAATCACAAATTCAATATGCTGCACTAAAAATCTCTCTCCTTCCCCAAAATACTGCTATTTCTCAAAAATCTAAAACTAGCGTTAATTTGTAAGCACAAAAAAAATTAATTTATTGCACCGAAAATAATATTTTTTTGATCTGTAGGAACTAGTAGTTAGTTTTAGTATTATTCGTGTAAACTCTCTACCATCGATGTACAGATCTGTATTTATAATTTGCTAATGTTTACGGAAAGAACGGCATATCATTTTTTCATTGTACAAAATATTGTTAAATTAATATTAAAGATTAAAATACCATTTATTTTAAAAATTAAATTAGAAAATTGTTAATATATCATTAAAAATATGGGCCTTGGTCCAATATGTGATCCAAAAGTACCTAAATATAAAGATTGTTTTGAAAAACGCTGATGCAGAACAAATCGTCACGTGACGTAGTTGTCACTGTCTCTTGGGTATCTAAGAGGGAGAAATTTGTATACTACTGTATTAATATAGTTTCATAAAGGACGGTCCCGAGACCCGGTAGCACGTGGACCTCTGCGCACCGTCACCATAGCGGCTAAAAGTGGAATTCATGAGGAATATAATCTACGATGCGTACCATAATATGATACGTACGGTATATATAAATATACGGGCGGACACTAAAATCGTTTGGTTTTTTTGATATCTCCTCTCTTGCAGACCGGAAATGGCGCGTCGGGTCGTTGGCGGCGACGGGTTCGATAATGAAAAAAAAAAAATTGTCCGTTTTATTGTTGTCGTAGACGAGCGCATGTCCCGGAGACGAATATTTTCCTTTTCTTAATGGGTTTATTATCATATAATAATAATGATAATAATAGAAATGTAAATCGGAATAAAAATAAAGAAATGTCACATTTTTTATCGGTTTTATCTAAACGCCTTTTGTGATGTTGCACTGGCACCGCGAATTGTCCAAGCAATAATATACAATGACGAAATACATATTATATATACATGTGTGTGTGTGTGTGCATTTCGTCCGTTTTTATATTATTATTACAATTCTTATACATACGTTTATATGTGTACGTGTGTGTAATAATATTATAATAATAAAAAAATAAATATATTAAATATAATAGCTAATATATATGTGCGCGTATTTTTTTGCGTGCTCCGCATTGTTATACCGATTTCCGTTACCACTCGCGTTTTTTATATTTTTATAGATCGGTCAACCAAAAAGTATTGTATGCAAGTCAAAGTTAATAAAAAAAATAAGTATGTATATATTATATATGAATTTAAAATGATGCGTACGATTTCCTTCGCATTACGTTCTATTGTAAAAGAATATACTATAAAATATAATATATAAATATAAACGTATGTACGTTCCGAGTAAGCCTAACCTCTTTAAAAAAAAGAATATATAATAATAACTTAACTTAAATATGTATATATATATATGTATAATTTACGAGTTCACTTGCGTTTGTTCGATATTCATGTAATATGCATGTATTTAACAGTGACAGAGAAAATAGATTTTTTTTGTTTGAGAGAAAATATACCTACATCTATCGGTTGACAAGACATAGCACAACTAATAACTATGTTGCTAATAATACATTTTTAATTATTTTGTAAGACACGTAGTTTAGCTGGATTTTGTACTTGTCTTTGCCATTATTATTTTCATTTTTCCATTAGTATTATTTAAAAATTTTAGTTCTTAAAATAATTCATTAATATAGTTGCAATGCTCTTGACATAATAATGATATAGAATTGAAAATGTTTAGAAAATTAATTTGTTGTTTCACTTTTTCTTTAAGTTGTGTCATTATTTTCTATTCAATTTTAATTTAATCAAAGTGTTTTTTCAATATATTTAAACATGTTTTTGTTATTGTTATGATTTAATTCGATGGAGCTTTAAGTCCTTGTGTTTGCTAAATTAAATTATAAGACTTTTTTTAAATAAAGATTTAATTTATATATTCTAAATTTTTGTTTTTGCTTATTACAATTTTTTGAAAAATTGCACATTCATATTTTTCCAAACATTTTTTTTTTTTACTCAATATTCAGAAAAAAATGTGATTTACACGTTTTTAGAGTGGTGGCTTGTGGAATAAGTGGACTTATTGAAATAAAAGATGATGGTGAGTTTGATGTTGAACTAAATTCAGTAGTTTCCGGTTTTTTTTTTCAAAAGCAACTTCTTCCAACTTTGTTGTTTTTTGTACTTTAACACATTTTAATGCAGTAATTTATTCATAATTTTCTGGTTCGCAGTTGTTGCATGTTGAAAAATATTTTATAAGGCTTTGTGAACTTATATGGCCAAAAGGACAAGGAAAAGTTTTTCTGTTGAGTTTCTGTTATACCTACATATTACATAAATATATTAGAAAGTAATAACTATATAATCATCAACTATTGCATCATAAAAAATATTTTAATATTTTAAACATTTTCCGTTTTTTTTTACGAGTAATTGAAAAAACATTTTCCAATGCATCTTGTGTAAATATATTCGTCATTAAAAGACTTTTCTCATTTAATTATTTTACATATAATCATTCTTTTCTCTTTCATAAAATTAACATATTGCAGTTATCCAAAAAATACCAGTTTAACACAGAAGAATGTTAGATTTATTTGTTTTATGGCATATTTTAACTGCACTTTTAAACATTTGTCTTGCTTTTTTAAATTGTGTAACGCTTGTGGACGATCACTTATTGATCTTTTTTCGGAATTGGATCATATATAGGTATTTAGTATTTACTATTACCAGAGTCAAACATTTTCAGTATATCAATAAAATTTGCGGTGGGTGATTTGAGCTCTTCTGGGTTATGCATGTCCTAATCGCGATTTATGAGTTGAATTTTTTCAATCATGTAATTACCATTTAATAAATTATTTCTTAAGATTTTTATGAGGTGCGGTAAATCATGTATTAAAAACAACTTTTGACCAGATATTGTAGTATACGGATTATCTTCAGTCCTTTTTAAAATGAAGAACATACGACGATTTTAAATTCCCTGGTAGCAGACTATACAATTAGGAATTAATTCAAAATCAAGAACTTTTTGTACTTTTGTACACAGTTTTTTTTTAATTATAAATACCAAATTATATGTGCATATATGTGTCACAATTTTCAACACTACTTGTCCGGTATTGTCATAGTATGTAGTATTTGATATAATTATAAAAATTAGCAGTCTGACGTCCGGCATACGACAGCCACAACAATGACTTCTGGCGATTACAACGTTAATGTCGATAACTAATAATACATCTACAGTGCTGTATAACGGTGCTGTTTAAATAGTAAACCATCGAAAAACTACCCAGTGAGCAATCTATAGTATTTATAGTTAATGATAATAATTAACATTCACTAGTATTAAATATTAATATTTAATACAGTCACAACAGCAGTAGTTAACAAATAATAATATTAAATGCTCTAATACTCTGTGAATAGGAAAAAATGCATTAATTGTTACTAAGAAGGTATCTAGCTGCTATCAATCTATATATATTCTGTTAATGATTGCGTATTTATGTATTTATTTATAATATAGGTAGTAGGTACTGTTAATAATTTTTAAGAAACTCACACTTACTATTATTTTTTCATTTGAAATGTTTTCCAAGCTCAATTTTATTTGGGCTATTAGTAATATTTAGATATTTTATACTTCGGCATGGTGTTTTATTAAATTCCGTATATAATATGATGTCACTTGTAAAATGTCTAGTTGAATTGACGACAATATAATATGGTAAAATATAAATAAATTGACGACCCGTGTGAATTAGACTATGTACCAGGGAATCTGCTGATTCTTCCAATTTTTCGATATTGGACAGACAGAAAATCCGTTATACTCACACATTCGAATACGTTTCTAGGAAAAAAAACTGTAGTATATAATTGATGTGCAGAAGATCACTAAACAGATGTGCAGATGTGGTTTTTTCATAAATATAATGCATATTTTAAAATGAAAAAAAACACTCCCCTTATTATAGGTTTATGCTGTTACTATAAATTATAGTATTATATCCTTGTCATGTGGTCCACGAGGAAAAAGAGATACTACGCGTAAGTCTCGGTACGATTACGACCATATATTGTATTTTAAATAATTTCGTAGTGGCTTATGTACCTACATTAACAAACATCTCCCTCCCGAAAACAGAAATCAATATCGCAAAATAACTTCAAAACAAATATAACCATCATTATTGAAATACGTTTAGGTAAAATAAAAAAATACGAAAACAATTTTCCTATTTTAAATTGCACTTAATAAGGTTGGAACTTGGCGGTGATATTTAATGCACTAACCTAACCTAACCTATTGTTACTCGTTTACCTATAGGAGTAATACCTTGATGATTTTTTTTGAAGTATTGATTGTGCGGTTTTGTATACAAATTGCGATGTAATATTTTACTATAGTTAGATAAACTTGTAGGCGCCTTACTTAAATACCGTTTAATGATTTAAAAATACCATGTTTGATAATTATCCTAATAGGCCCTCAGTATACAATTAATTTGGTACATTTGGACGCTATTATTGTTTAGCTAAAAATGTAACGTACATTCGAACAAACCATACCAATTCCATGCACATGCACATCATGTTTATATAAAAGGAGTACTATAATCTAATTTACAGAATAAATGTTTAGACAGTATACATTATAAAAATTTAGTGAGCACGTTTTTTGGCGTCACACACATTTTTGCAAATTGTGTGATATATAGGTACCTACATAGTGTGTGTTTAAATAATAGGTATGACGTCGTGTAATAATGATTAATGCGTATATTATCATTAAATTTCGTCTTGTCTGGACATCTGTAAGTTTATAGCACAATTAATAATTATTTACATTTTACAGTGTGCGAAAGGCAAAAGTTATGGATGTTTATCGACCGTGGATTTAGTATTCTGTATTGTGTTATTACGTTATATACCATTCAAATGGCGTGTAATATGCTAAGCACATACGCACATGCACACATTACACAGTATATTATATACACACGATACACTCGGATAATTATTCTTGAAGCCTGTCCATGATTGTCATCGTATTAAATTCGTTCGAAATGCAACGAGAATAGTATACTTTTGCTGCTGTAGTGTACGATCACGTGTTTCA
Source organism: Melanaphis sacchari (assembly GCF_002803265.2). Classification (NCBI taxonomy): domain Eukaryota; kingdom Metazoa; phylum Arthropoda; class Insecta; order Hemiptera; family Aphididae; genus Melanaphis; species Melanaphis sacchari. The sequence goes on along the minus strand of NW_020271519.1, from coordinate 1,307,911 downwards.
TATTATTATTTCAATGTCAAGCATATAATACTCGAGGAAGAAGTCGAACAAAAAAAAAATAAAATATTTATGTATACGCATACTATACGTGCGTATACCGCATATGGTCGTAAACAAACCGGTCTCCAAGAACACTTGTTGTCCCGGTTCCCGAATATTTTATTGTGTTGTTGGTGTGCGTATAATACATAATATAAGACTATATAATATTATTGTATTACACCCTGCAGTGCCGAAACTATCGCTTACAGATGATCCTTAAAATGCACACGGTTGTCCAGGGTTTAGGATTTTATTGTACATTTTTTTTTTCTTAAACATGTAATATAATATTATGAAACATATATGATGTGTTAAAGTGTTGAATAATGTTGACAGTATTATAACATACAAATTTCACAATTAAAGTAGTACGGTAAAGATTAATTTCGAATTCGCCACCGAAGAACCACCCTCCATATCATCAAGATACACATCATTTGACATCATAAATTGCAGACATTATAAAGTGTATTTTAGTTTTCGAAGCTTATGGAGCTTCTTTGAAAACTGAAAATTTCAAACAAAACGGTCTTAAGTATGATATTTTTTAAAAACAAAATCAAGTCCCAGAGTCACCGTCAAAAATGTATCGATTTCTATTCATCGCTCTACGTCGTGCCGCATAACATATTTATTTCAATTCCATATCACTGCTAAGGCAACGACATGTAATTTTAAAATTTCGGAAATCCACGATTTACATTTCGCCAGTGAACGGTGTTCTCAAAAATGAAAACAAATGGTAAAACTCATTAAAAAATAAAATGTGTGTGATAACTGTGTTTAATAAATAATATAAATATAAAATTATTAATATATAATTTATATAAACAACATTTATCTTTGCTATAGTTTTATATTGTAGTCATATTATATGGACAAAGGGTGCCATAAATTACCTGATACCAAAATTGTCATTAAAAGAGATCGGCTATTTATTCATTCAGTGTATATGTTAGGACCTAAAAAGTAATATTATTCTAAAAATGCTGTTACAATTTTTTGTCAAACGTCATCCTCTTTCACTTTATCTCTCTCTCGATATTAATGAGACTTAGTCGTTTGTTGCTCGTTTTGTGATAAACATGACCCAAGAATAATAAGTCTATTTCTTTATTGGTCTATGCTTGATGTATAGAATAATAATTAAGGAGGTTATAATAGGTAATCTAGTATATTAATAATATTATAGTGTTGTATGCAATTTGCGGAATAATAATCTTAGTAAGCGATAGATACCATACTATACATAGTATATTATGTAGCAATAAATAGTCGCATTGAAGTCGGTTCTATAGCTGGAAATTCTAGTCGATACGAATAAGATTGGTTATCCTTGGACTGTCAGAGTTGCCGTGATTCGACCGTATTTATATTATAATGTGTTATGTAAACGCCGAAGAAAAAGAAAAATAATGTAAATTCTTTATAAATCGTATTCGAACACAAACGACCACAATTTCGGACGAAATCCATTGCGTTGGATGTAATCTTGCGTACATTTTGCTATAACATATATTATATTCGTAAAATATATAATTTAAATCTTGTTATGTTAAACGGCGTAAGTGACTTAAAATATATGTGTACACGTCGTGTTCCAGATTTGTTTTCTCCACATCGCAAAGAAAACGATTTTGACGGATATAATGCATATTCACTACCTATGTATATTTTGTACATAAATGTGAAAATGGAAATCTTTGTGACGCATGTTCTTTGAAACAATTAATCTGATTATCTTGATTTTTTTTTTTTTTTAATAAATGAGTAATTACATCGCGGAACATGTTTTAAGCTTATTTCTGATTCTATAAGTTAATGAAAAATCTAGTACCTAATTAATTTTTTAAATAATTGTCAAATACATACCGACGTTAAGATATATAGGTGTATCTTTTTTATCGGCATTACCAATCATTAATTATTATTTTGATATGATATAACAGTACAAACAATTTTCATTGTTTTTGGTTCATAAAGTTTTAACATGTATGAGTTGTTTTTTGGTCTAGAATAAAAAGGAAATCCAGTTTGAGTCGTTCAACAAAATACAAAGAAATAATTTTAAATACTGCTAAAAATGACAAAAAAAAAAAAAAGGAACACTACGTGGGACAACTTACATAGTTAACTTTACATGTTAAGTTGATATGTCGAAAATATCATTAATACACCAAATCAGAAAACCAAAACTATTATTTATCCACGCGCGTTACGCTAAATGTTAGCATGAGGCAATCAAATTTAATGTGGATGGATTTTGTACGGGCAACAAAGTGCACGGGGACAGCTAGTTATGATATAAGCGTTAATATACGTGCTCGTACATGAATGATATGACGAATTGACAAATGTGTAATTAGATTTTGCACAAACCAAGTGTGGTGCTATATTTATGTTCACAGTACACATACTCAAATTGTTTTTCCTTTACTTCACGGTTCTTTATAAAAATCTCAATTACGCTGTACCTCATAGACGACAGATTGATTTGTATATGTAAAAATGTCTTTAACAGAAAAGTATATTTATACTTATATACTTACATAATTCATGTTGGTTTATCTATATTCGCTCTCGATCGTTAAATTTGTGGCTGTCGACAAATTGTATTGGTACATCGATGAAAACTAAAATAAAATGTTCTTGTTTATTTCCGTCACGTCCAGTTAAACGAACCTATTTATTCCGGAACTACCGTAAGTTGCAGTATTGCAGCACGTTCAAATTTAGTTAACTGCACGAACAATATTTTATGTAGGTTTATAATACGACGTGTTTGTTGCAACAGACCAATGACAGAGAGTATTGTGCCACCAAGTCATTTCAAATGCACTAATGATGAATGATATATATATATATATATATATCGATTTAATCTGAGTTATATTTTTGAAAGTTTTAGTAATTTTAGTATTTTTCTATCAAAAAACATTTTCGTGTCCAAAACTCCAAAATTTTAAAAATTATGACAATCAACATATACCCACATAAGCCTAACCTCTTAGCCCCTATTAAAAGATTTAAATATTATTTTTATAGATCACTAAGTCTAAATTTTAAACGAAACTATCAGGATATATATTGGGTTTAAAACGTTTAGTAATTTTGGTTTTTAATACAGTTATTTTGCGCGCGTGGTACAGTTTAGATAATTCGTAAGATTTTAATAGAACTATTGTAAATTCAATTAAGTGAGTATAACAATAAGGCATCATTGTTTTAAATTGTATTCTATAATAACAATTATGCACAACCTGCATTAAACGGTTTTTCTTAATTATTCGTTATATACATACTGCACATATTGTTGCACCAATAACATTTAATATTAAATTAATAATATATTTGTGAACTCTTTTACTGCACGCGCAACTAGATGTGAGGAACAGTAGAGGATATTATTGCCAATATTTTTTATGTGCTATAGTTTACTTTCTGTTCATTAAAACAATTTAAAAGTTTATAAAATAAACAACTGTTTCAGTCGTTACTGGTTTTTAACACCGATACATTATATGTATGCGTACAAACTCTTATTATCGATATTTAATATTTTATTCTATCAAAAATCATGGTGGTTTTCTAATCAAATAATTAATCTCAACAGCAGCATTTTTTTGTTGTTTCAAAAATGCAGTTTTGTGTATCTTCAGCTATTATTGGAATTAGAAAAAAAACAACAATCGGTAAAGAAAAAATGTGCGCCATAACAATAGGTACATTAATAATTATAAATAAAAAATTACTGGTCTTCGTTTACAGCATGTTGTATTGCGAATAACAGGTATAGATTTATTATTTTTGTCGTTATTATATTTATCTACATTACAATGTTTCGACGTTTACGATTCGTATCAAATCATCCTAAACGATTTTGGGCTTGTCACCGTTGAGTATAATACTAGATATTTATCGACGTATATTATATACTGACACATATACATTATATATATATATATGTATATACAGATTGAATCTTCAAGCATATCGATCATTTTATTTTTTTTAATAATGCAGTGGTTCAAAATTAAATTTTTAGAACTTTTTAAACACCTATACCTAAACATTATATTTTAAAATTATTGAGATTTTTTTGTACTACTTAGAATGTCCTGTAGGCTGTAACTATTTCTTTTCAAACTAAAATTACCTTTTATAATGAATTTTGAAGTATCAAAATCGAAATTCAATTCAGTAGTTATTGTACTAATTTTTTGTACAAATGATAAAAGATCTTTAATAATTACCTTTGAAAATATGGAGCTATGGCGATTGGAAAATCAATCAATATTTATAATTTGTAAAAATGGTTCAAATTTAATAAACATTATAGATATAATATCACATCTTATATATTTTTTTGTTATATCATTTCTAAGGACTATTTATTCTTGTCATATGCATTTAAATAACTAAGAAAATACTTGTTCATATTTTTAATTCAGTGCATCAGAGTCGGGTTAGCTATCCATTTAATTATTTATAGTAGAAAGGTAAAGTGATGGGTTTCATTTAAATTCAGAAGTTTGGATCTTCATAAAAATACTTTTTAAGTTGCATAATTAATAATCTCAATAATTAAAAAAAAAAAAAAAAAAAATGCTCAAGTTAAATTGAAAATTTAAAAATCAGAATTTCAATTCGTTATTGTAAAAAAAAATATATTGATAAGCATGCTTGACAAATCATTCTGTGTATATCTGACTGGATGATACAGCTGCTTACTCGCGCGTCACCGCGTTTGTCATTAGAGCCACATCACTAGACGGATTTCTTTGCGTTCTGATGAATATCGCGACCGAAACGCACGGTTAAGACTGCGGGTCGATTTTTTTCTTAAAAAACCACAAAACCATATCTGACGACTGTACAGACACAATCGTGATACTTATGATATTTCCAACAACAATCGTATTATTATGTTATACACATTCAAACACTCACACCATTCAGCTAATTTTCAAAGTCGCGTCGCACTAATTACTATCGTATCCGGTAATATTGTATAGATTTTACTCTAATTATTATGATTATATTATGCTATGAATTGTCAAGTAAATAGTATCATCTATGCCCATGGTCTTCGACACGTATCTCGTAGATATAAAAATGGAATAAAGTATCCATGTCAAAAAACACATATTTTTCCGTTATCTATGTTACTGTCACTGCTGTGTTTTTATGTATCTATGAAGTTCTTTGCGTGAAATAAAAAAAATCTATTGGAATAAAATAAAATAGTCAACATCCAACAATTTGAGAAATACACTAATGAGATTCTATGAATTTTTTTTTTATTATTATTATTATTATTATTATTATTTTTGATTTTAATAACTATACTTATTTTGGTAAGGTGAGATATATTTTATGGTTCATTTTTAGAATGAATAGTTTAAGTTCCACTTATAATACGAAATTTTCATAATTCTTGAGGTATTGAATGAAAGACAGTCGTGTTCGTAAAATATGAATATACATATTTTTTTAAATTTTTAACCATATCAATATTAATGTTCCAGATCTACTAAAATATATATATATAAATATATACATAAATTATTCGCATATCGGTCGTATAATATATTTTTGATCTGCTGCAGTTGTACTCGTAGCTGCAACGACAACGGACTGATGAACGACCCAAAAGCTGTTTATTCAAAATGGCATAGCGTATATATATATTAATTAACATCCCGCTGGGACCACGGTAGCATTCTGGGATTGACAGACTTAATTATAATATACAGTGCAAACGAATATATTTATGTATGAAAAAAATGAAAAAAAAGGCTTCCCCAGTCTCTCTTTGTATTCGACACGCTCTTCGTCGCGCATACTTCTGTTTATATATGTGCTACGAGCATTTTATTCTCGCTTTTGCGCGCGCATTTTCACCACTAGCTGTTAAAAAAGAACTCGGCTTTTTACACTTTTACACATTGCGTTTATATAACAATGATAATATTAGTATACAAATTATACGCGCGCACACACACACACACATACACAGAGATCTCGTACTCAATAAAAACCGAGATGATGGTCTCCCGCGAACCGCGAACGTGGTCGCGCATATAGGCAGCGCATATAATTAGAAAAAACAACTAACGTGGATAGGTGTAAGTCGTCATATTGTTATAATAATGTTTTGCTATATTATAAAATATCGTACTTACGTATATTGCAGTGATACGCATGGAGGTTTGTCCGTTTGTACCGTAATCATTTCCGACTACGAGGACCACTCGAGTCTCTCTTTCTCTCTCTCTCTCTCTCTCTCGAATAGTGCCCTGTATAATAGTAATAATAATATAATATATCATATATACACGTACTACACCCTTATACGCGCCTCGAGTGTCTCTTATTACCGTCGTGCGTACATAGACGACAGAGTTTCAGCTCCGCCGAACAGCGTGCGCGTGATGTTCATGTACCACATTTATACTTCTACTACTACCCTTTTACCTCTAACTATACACGCACTAACACATACGCGTCTGTTATTTATATTTGTGTAGTGTCTGAGCAATTATAATATTATACCTATGTGACGTATAGAGGCGGGTAAATAACAGTATATCGTCATATTGTATCTGCGGTGTCTGTGCGACATTATGCAAATGCGATTCCGTGTAATAATATTATTATTATTGTTATTATTATTATTATTATTATTATTATACCGCTGTACGTCGTCATGATATCGCACGTCTATTTAGATAATGAAACGTGCCCACGTGTGTCACGAATAATTAATCGCAAACGGAAGTCGAATAAATGCGTTGTGTCATTCATCACGGCCTAAAAAATTATGATATTATTATATACTGATTATGCGAATAATACTTAGGTATCTGTGCTGCACAGACGCGTTTAGTATTTTTTGAGAACGGGTACCATATTTAGTTTTACTGCACAGTATTACGCATAGATAACGATATATATATATATATATTATATATTTTATACGTTTGGGAACTATAATATACAATAGAATGGTTTTGTTTTAAAATAGTCGATGGATATCGGTATGTGATATTTTTTTTAGATAAGTAACTATTATTATTATTATTATTATTGTGATACTGCAGCTATAATACTCAACTATAGAGTTAACACTGCCACAAAATCAAATTTGTCACCATGTTATTTTGTAGTGATTTTTTAGGCTTTGTAGCTTTTATATCATATATAAGCTCTAGGGTTAGACGCACGATACCCGTGAGCTTTCTCTCACACGTCTCGGTAACTATATAATAAATACGTCTGCAGATATCAGTGATTTTTTTCGATTTTTTTTTTTCGTTCAACCAAACCACTCAGAGGTTTCTTTTTGAATGATTTTTATGCGAGTGGAAAGTTATTTTATTTTTTTTTTCTAATAGCATGCATGATGGATCCAACGACGCGATGTATAATATTTGGATGGATTTCTACGATGACGACTGTCAGTGCACAAAGTTTTTTATATCTAAATATTATATTGTATGACTGCTATATACACAGCTACCATTACTACGCATGCGCAGTGCGTATGTTGTGCTGGTATAATATTATGATATATGCATTGTTATGTACCTAATGTAAAATATATGAAAATCATAACACATTTTGCAAAATTTGGCAGTAATATTGTAAAGTATTGATGGTAAAATAATATGTGATTATATTTCATGTAGTTGAAAACTGACATTGTTTTGTGAAAAGCAAAATAAGCTATGCATTTGTTATATTTATTTGACACATAAAAGTTTATGTGACTCATATCTACTATATCTCTAGCGAGTATCAACTATACAAATTTTACAATTATTCAAATATTAAGGATAGTTTTATTTATAGAAAGTGATCAATAGAACAGAAATCGCGTTGTGCCAATTAATATTTTTTCATTTAATTATTTCATTGTTCAGTTTTTAATATGGTAAAATTTGGTACACAGTTTATTAAAGCCAGTATAAAGTGAACATTATTATTATTAATATGGATTGTTAAAGTCCTTTTATGTTTGTTTATTAATAGTTATAGTTGTAATCTCAAAATGCATAATATTTGGTATGTATTTAGTAATAATAGATGCGAGTAAAAGTTCTAAAGCTCTATGAATATACTAGAAATTGTAAACGAATCGATATTGTTTAAATGCACAGTTTCCGGTACGATACAGCATTGATATATTATATCAAAGTTCGTATGCAAGTTCATACAATTCTTTTAATTATAATTATATACATACGTATATTTAAAATGTATTTAATTAAAATGATTATGATCAAGTCTAAATACATGAACTATACAATTATCAATGTAAAATAATAATAAATTAACCGATAAATGTGTATACAATAAAGAAAATTAAAGTACCTACCTACATAATCTGTGGTTCACCATGATTTTCGCCTGAATATAATAAAATGTACATCTCGAGGAGACGGGTGAGGATTAATGTCAGAAAGTGTATAATGGACGATTATGAATATTATAATACAGCCAGCTGTGTCATGTGATTTCGGTTGAGGTTATCTCGGATATCAAATGGATTTGGTCATTTGGGATGGTTTTATAAATTACTAGTATTTATACGCATTAAATATACAGTGCAACACTATATTATGCGCACACGCGCTAGCTCACACACAAACACACATACATTGGATGCCCCAGCACATATCGTCTAATTGACATGTCGAAAGATATGACATTGTAGCTAAGGCTTATTGTAAGAAATGAAAATTATATGCGTGAATGTGTCTAACTATACAACAAAATCAGTGTTTTGTGCTCATAAGTCATGCATAAACATAAAAAAATAGATCAGATAGTTAGGGAAAAATCTTTCTGAGATTGAATATTGAAAATAATAATATAATATGCCATAAATAGTATATTTATACATTTTATAGTGTTTATCAATTGAATAAAAATGTAAATATACGGTCTGACTCGAAAATTATACTACCAAAATGTGATTCTATTAACATAACAGACACACAATGGACACATTAGTCTAATGAATGTGCATTAAAGACATCTATGATGGCCGGACGATTATTGTAGACGGTATTTTGTTGATTTACAGTAAAAAGAAAATGATTTTTTTTTTTCAGGCATGTGTTAACATATCAATATGTATAAAAAAAAATAGTCAAAAACAGATGAATGCCTGTTTTTACCAAGGAATCTACACAATTCGCAAAATTAAATTTCGTTTCTATACTCATCATTATCTGAAACGAATTCGCTTCTCTGCTGTAATTTTTAAATTAACATAGCACAATAGAGAAGAAACTACACGAAGTAAATCTCTAACCACAATATCTTTAAATTTCAATAATAAGTAGTCAGTAAATTGCGAATCAAGGATCAGTGGTGCACGGCGATATCCCTGTGGGTTGTGACATATATATATGTTACGGTAAATGATGTTAAATGGAAATTAACGTTATTCACCGGTTATTAACGTTATTTACCAAATATATAGGTATTTATCGTTATAAACTGGATAATCACGTTAATGACCAAATACACAGGTAATTGATGTTATAAACCAGATAAGCGCATGAATCTCAAATACTACAATTTGAAAAATTATGTAAGTACCCAGATATTTTTAAAAATAGAATAAATGCATTATTATTTTTTATTTATTTTTACAAGTTTTACTCCCATGACATTTAATATAACATAATTTTTCAGCCCCAAGGTAAGCACAATGCTTATTATTATTACAACTAGTCTTGCAATGACAACGCTGGTACCTTCGAGGGCTCGCAACCGAATTATTACTAGCTACTTCCCTCAGTGTCAACTGTCTACCATCTGCTAATTTTATCACATTGTCCATGTCTAATAGATTTTATTTGCAAACAGCTATTTTTGGCATGTGAAATAATACAGTGGATTCCGCTTAATGTGGCCACCGGTTAATATGGGCATCCGCTTATTGTGGGCAAACATGTCTGGTCCCAATACAAATGTATATTAACAATGTCAAATAAAACCGCGTAATATGGACACTCGATTCGGTTTATGTGGGCAATTTTTTTTATCATAGCGTTAGAATATACACATAAGTATTTAAAAACGATTAATTTAATCGGGTTCCGTCGTATCTATGAGATTGTGTTTATCGAAAGTAATAAAAATCATTACCATTCAAATAAACAAATTTCGCCAAAGAGAGGCGAAAAAGTGCATTGATTTCTTGCAGAAGTTCTTCATGCAAGAGGGAAACGAAAATAGTCCGTCTGATAAACTTGAAGCGTGTGCCTATTTTGTCAACCAGATCCATACTAAACAGCTTAGACAACGAAAAATTACAACGTTTTGTATACCTTCTACATCCAAAGATTAATTTTATTTAATATATTATATGTATTTAGTTTTATTTATATATCTAGTAATTATTTAAAATTTTTTTCAATCATATGATAATACAAATATATTTTTTTATTATAATTTTTTTTTTTTTTTTACTAATTTCGGTTTTTATGGGCAACCGCTTAATGTGGGCAAACAGGGCTGGTCCCAACGTACCCACATTAAGAGGAATTCACTGTATTTAAGAAAACTATATTCCGTATTTATAAAATAATAAAACAAATTTTAATTTTAATAGTATATTTTTTCATTAAGAATTAACTTACAGAGTTTGTATAAATCATGTTCAACTTGAGTGACAACTAATAGTATATTTTGCATAGAACCACGAGCTCTATTAACGTTTGGTATAAATACACATACAGTTAAGCCTATTTCAAGCTGAGGAAACTTTTCTTTAGAAAATTTCATCATTTCCTCTCCTTGTTTTTCTAAATTTTTTTTTGAATTTTTACATGCAATACAAATATTTTCTTGGCAATCATCAAAAAAATATTTAAAATAATTTTCAAATATTTATATTTTAGTTTTATTTTTGTTATATTTAAAATTCGGAAATTTATCGTTAAATAATTAAAAAATATTTAAGTACCAAGTTCCGAATTTTTTTCTGCGATTTCTATGATTTAATTTCCGATTTTGTCTTCTTTGATGATTGGTTCTTTGGTTATTTTTTTAAATCTTCCGCAATAACCTCTTTTATTTTATAATCAGATCAAAATTTCCCAAATCATACAGTTATTAACGTTATTCACTAGAAAATAACGATAATTCCCACATTCGTAGGTAAATAACGTTAATAACCGGCGAATAACGTTAATTTCTGATATAACATCATTTACCGTAACATATATATATATGTTATACGATATCGCAAAATTTACGGTTACCATATTTCTTTTACTTAAAACAAAATACTTATTGTATTATTTTTATGGGAAAATGTACTATTTTACCTAACCTAACCTACGGACATTTTTATTGAAAACATCATATTTTATGGTTATTGAAAATGGCCAGTATTCTATAGCATATGATCAGAGGAACTACGATATAGTATAAAGGTAAAAACTATTTCAATATTACAATTAGGATTGAGCTACTCACAAAATTATTAACTATCGACAATTGGTAATAAAAATTGCCAAAAAGGAACGAGAAAACAATGAACAATGAACAATTTATTTTCGTCACCAAATCGGTACAACAATTTTAATATACACTTCATTATTCAATCAATTATCAAGTAATCAACTTGATTATTTTATTATTTATCAAAACGGTATTATTTTTTGTGCTAGAAATGTTGATTGTAAAAGACAAAATGTTAAAATAAGAAAAAAAGTTCCAAAAGTTTAATTCCGAAACAATTGGCTGTCCTCACTTTTGAACACGTACCGGTACACCGGTACGTATGAGAACCATATGTGGTAAATATTTTTGCCATAAATCTGAGTCGTGTTAAGAACTGAGTATCAATATTAAATATTTTTTTTATAGCTTTTATAATTATTAGTATTATTTTAACGTCCATGCTCTGAAACGATTAACGCGTCAGATTCATTGAAGTTTTGGCTAGTAAATATAATAATGTATTATAATATTATTTACGTATGCGAAATTGTTAATCGGTGTATTTCACAGACCGCGACAGCTGTGTTCGCCAGATCTCACGTCACTACAAACATATGTTGTGTGTGATAATAAGTTGACAACCATGGACCATACAGTCCACTACAATAGTGCTTAATTGTACTACGACAAACTAGAATAATAATATTAGAGAGGAAAAATACTTGTAAGACAAATAAAAATAAAAACCAATACCTATAGCAATAAAAGCCCGTGGTTAAGTACAAAATACTATAGTGTTATGCATTTGATGGAATAGTTTCATATAGAATGTTATTTACGCCCTAATATTCGCGTTAACGCAAAATGCGAAGTATTTGTATTGATGAATTCCTTGATAGTTTTTCTGTGTTTAAATCAACGACCTAGTCTAGGATTTCAGACCATCAATGACTTTTCTTGATTGCTTCACGATCTTCGTTTTTCGCTTCTATCATAATTGATGTCTGCTTTTGGACATTAAAAGCGAGATTTTTATAATATTTTATATTATAGTTAAACAAATGCTAGGTTAAATTCCAAAGTTTATTGTATATTTATAGAGTTGAGTGTTATCTTCTTAATCGCCACAGCCTAGAAAATGTAATCTTGTTCATGCAGCATTGTCATTTCGACATTTAAAAACATAATCTAATTGTTAAAGTCGTTATTCATATTCTTCAAAATTGTTAATATTTTCATTTTTAAAAATAAAATTCTTAATTAATTGAAAATCATTCCGGTGTAATAAGATTTTACTTGTATTTCGAAGAAAAAAAATCATTCCTTTTAATAATATATTTTTAAATCAAAAGTTCTATTGTTATTTTAACAACAATTGTGTATTCCTTATAGGAATTGACTATAATTAAGTAAGCAAAACCAAATAATTATTAACGCACTTTTGATCCAATTATTATAATAAAAATATTTTTTTTTAACATAACTCCGATTCTGGTTGATAATAATTTTAATCATGTACTGTGAAGTACAACGTAAGACATCTACATTTGAGTCCTCGCCAGTAATGTCTTAGTTTCTCACGTATGAGTGTATTTTCAACAACACGTGTGGTATAAGTGTTTAAATTTTAAATTTTATTATTTGACCATACTTCAAAATAATAATGGTTTAAGTTTTTTTTTATAAGTTTATTTTATTAGTCATGACATGGAAAATATAAATTCTTTAAAAGGTATAAACCCAAATATTTAAGTATTTATTTTTTTTTTTTTTTATCATTGTCTATTATTACGTATTTGTGATATGGAACTAGAGCTTTATATATATGTGTGTGTGTGTGTGTAAGAATAAGAGTTTTTAGGCTACAGATTATAATATATAGGTACAATTTCCCACTGATTGTGCACTTTTAAATCATACGCAGAAAACTTATACAGAAATAATAGTTAAAACAAGTAGCAATAATAAAAACTAAAATCAACTCTAATAAATAATTAATATGTTTGACATTTGAATTTCTTCATTTAATAATCAAATACATCAAAATCAGTTTGAAAAAAATAAATATTTTAAATTTTTTCAGACGAACTACATTGTTATGATACATGTGAATAAAATTAAAATTAAAAATAAAGAAATAATGAATACATTGCAGTCTGCTATGATGTATTTTCGTTTCATAAATTTATTTAATTACCAAGATTATTTTTGAAAAAATTTAATAAAAAAAAAAATAACAATTAATCCTTGCACAATGTGTTGCGTCATTTAAAGTATATGTTAGCGAGAACTTTAAAAATGATTAAATCATTTAAATCTAAGGAAATAATAATATTTCATTATAATCAAATTATTAATTTAAAACTGATCATTTACAAACCTCAATAATTAATATGAACTTATAATATTTACGTTTTTCCTAAATAAATCTAATAAAATGTTTATTACTATTTGAACGATTTCATTTTGTTTTGCAATCGCGGAAAATCCATCAAAACGTTTTAAGTGGTCTAGATACCAATCCGTATTGACTTCGTCAAATCAATTTATATTTGAGATTCACCTGAATATTATAAAATTAAGCTTTTGTTATTAATGAAAAATAAATTGTAACAAATAATGTAAAATCCGTCACATCTCCGTCAACGAACCCTCCCACGCTCAAACAAACACAGTTATTCTAATTCCAATTCTACAGACTATACGTCAAATATTTTGTACTTAGTCATTCAAAGTACAATCTGCTTCACTACACAATACATCGCTGATATTATAAAACTACATTTCTCAAAAATAATAATATATATGTAATATAGTATATTGCACAGCTTGGCCAATGCTTGTTTCATGCACTTATCACATTAAATATCAATTTTACGCGTTCGGGATTTACAACAATGAAAAACAGATTTAAAAAAATTATATAATTATAAAGGTTTATGATACTTTTCATTACTAGAATTATTAACGTAATTAATTCCAAAACTCTTAAGATAGGATACTGAGTAATGAGTATACAGTACAATTTACAGAGCAGATTATATTACATTCCATTAAATATCGTACACATACAAAAAACGCCAATAAAAAATCATTTTTTTTATATTTCCATCAATTGAATAATTAGTATAGAACACATAAAATAATTGCATTAGATTCGACCACGCAGCAGATTGATTTTCATTTCAGAATAAATGCCATAAATCCTCAAAATTGAGTTGGACATTGTTCGATTTAGGTAATCTTTGTAAATGTAAGTTTCTAAGTATCAATCCGAACTTTGAACAACTATATACGAGTTTTATACAACTTTATGTAGCATATATATTACTTTTTCTTTTTATTTCGGTTTTAACTTAGATGATTTTCAGAAGTTTTACTACAATTGTCCGCTGCAATAAGCCACAGGGACTATCAAAATCATACGCGTATGTGCTTCAATAATAGTTATATCTATATTATGAGGTTAAAAGCTACATTATACCTATATTGAAATTTTAGTTTTTCAATGTAAGAAAAAATTTCTCTCGTACAAAAGTATTATATTTCTTTAATAGTGTTATGAATAACTCTTAGTATTTAGGCCACGACAAAATATGATTTATTTTTACTTTTTTTTATGTTGTATCGATCAAAAAACAATATTATGATTGTTTATTTACTATCAAAATATTGAATACAAATCATATATTGATCGTGTCTATTTTAGTTTGAAACTTAACCAATAAATGACAGTTGTCTCGAATCAAATTGTAATAAATTTGAAAAAATATGATGTACCTCTGTCCTCTATATATGTCTATAATATACACTTTGTACACCTTATTGTATATTGCATCAAGCTGCATGATGTATGGTAATACGTATATAAACTGACTTTGAGTTTATCAAACGCTAAAGTTTATGACTAAAACTTTGCACTTGTTCTCTAGCTGTAACCGAAGTATGTCTTCAATGAAATCCAGGCGTCTTGATGTCTATGTATACAATAAACAAAGTCATCAATTCCACATCTCGCAAGGTTATCATAGTGTTGAAGTAACAGTAAACTCACTCAAACTTGCAAGAATGGATGTTTTCAATTTATCATATATAAGTCTTGTTGGCAAACCCACGGAACTACATTCACTATTAAGCCTATTTATATTAAAAAACTTTTTTTTAATAATCCCTTTTATTTTTCCACTTTATATGATATATTATATCGAAATTCGACACTGATTTCGAAGCATATTGTATATTATAATATTTAAGCGGTGCATTAGATTCTACTTAGAAGGTTGTTGATAAATATAAGCATAATATGCATATAGTATATTATAAACTATAAATAAAATAGGCATATATATTACCATCGTGAATCGATAATAGCATTAGATGTCAGCTGATGACTACTGCATAATAATATAATATATTATATATTATTATAAAATATATATAATTTGATCTTAGTACACTATAACTATGAGATATTTCCATAACGAACGCGTTAAACACAAATTACGGTTATAATTTGGATATTAATATACAACAGTTTACATTATATAGTATATAATTGGGAGATATTACG
This sequence comes from Melanaphis sacchari, assembly GCF_002803265.2. Taxonomy (NCBI): domain Eukaryota; kingdom Metazoa; phylum Arthropoda; class Insecta; order Hemiptera; family Aphididae; genus Melanaphis; species Melanaphis sacchari. The sequence goes on along the minus strand of NW_020271519.1, from coordinate 1,291,833 downwards.
TAGGCCACGGCGGTCAACAGCAGCCTAAATATAATGATCGTTTTAAATTTTCTCCTCTATACCCATCATAAAATTTATATACTAACACTGCATAGATTATTCTCTTATACAGTAGCTTAATTACGAGGAAAAGCGAGGATTAGGGCCAATCGATACCCGCTAGAGCCAGTTAATATGCACTCGTCATTAGATGGTATATTAATACCTGCTGGTAATTAAAACCAAATCCTGAACAGGTAAATCATTGAAAAATATATTAGCATAGTACCCTATAAATAAGCCGGTGATCGATAAATACTTTGGAAACAGCTTTCCTATCATTTAAACAAAAAAAATAGCCTATATATAATAGACAAATGGGTTCATGAAAAGTATCTGAAATTTAGCTTAAGAGTGACAATAACTTAATATACTTATTTATGTACATATTATATAATTAAATATGCAATGCTTAGACAAATTTTTTTAGTAAAATCTATTAAAATAAAAAATAAATATAAATATGTATATATGTATAATGTAATTTATACTATTGATTTTATAATGTTATACTTTGGGTAATTCAATGATGATGATAATATGTGATACAGAATATTATTTTTATAGTCATAAAATCACACACATTGTATAATATTATATCTAAAAATATAATATATTAAACTCTAAGAGTCATTTTCACTATTGTTTCTCAATAATTACAAATATTTACAAATTATCCAAAATATAAATGGGTTTTAATTATAGAACAACATTTTGAACTAGAAATAGAACTTGACTTGAATATATTATTAATAAAAAAACTGGCCATCTGATTAAACAATAGAAGTGTGTTTGAATCAACGGACACTCTGAAATCCCAGAAATGAAATCATTTAGATATTGCTCCTCATGTACTTGTAGTCCCGGTGAAAACAATTGAATGAGAAATTATAACGTTTTATTAGGTATAATAAATTTAAATTTACGACTCGAAATTATTTTATACCTACTAGAAATTATATTATGATCTGCTGTTGCAGTTCTTCTGCATTACGTGTTTTCGCGTGTACTAATCCGCAAAGATAATCGTCGAGTGAGACTGATTGAAATGCTTATTGATATAGTTTAGAATGTTTAGATGCATGCACCTAATCGTTTATTAGTACTTTTGTACGTATATATTGCATATTATACTTATTCGTTGTACTTAATAACGAGCAAGATTTCTACTGAAAAAAAGCATCCCCGCTTTATAATATTATAAACGAACTGTAATAATAATAAAACAATAATAACAATAATAATGATGATAATGATGATGACATAATAACGATAAAAGAAACGGAGGAAAATTTGGTTCTCGTTTAGCCACGTTTCGTTTGATAAATAATAATATAAAAGTCATACGTTTCGTCTCAGATAAAATTATATAATATAATATATATACATAAACAAGTGACACGGTCGCGGGTAATGGTTTACGTTGATTGGACTAGTTATTATATATTATATTTGGGTAGAAAGATCGACGAAAAAAGCCGCCACGATAAACGATACGGCAACGATAATAATTTTAAAATGCATTAACATATTGTATTAAACGAGTACTCCTATATAACGAAAACGATTTTTGAAACGGTAGACAGGCGAAATATTAAAATAAAAAACAGCAGAACGCAAGAAAAAACGGATTATAAAAAACAACCTTCTGCAGACTCAGCGATTATTATTATACGAACAAAATCACGGTGTGACGACGGCAGTCGCTAAAAAAAAAAAAGAATACATATAGTAATGGTAATATGATTGCGCACGTACGTTTATACATAGTAGTATATATTAGTATACAACTTTTTTTTATAAAACCGTCAACGGTCGCCGCAGCATCCAAATCGCATTTCGTACTATTAAAACATCAATAATAATAATAATAATAATAATAATAATATTATGCGAATTTTTGTGGGTGGTTTTCAGTGCAGCGAATACTGAGCGACGGCGCGCGAGTGACCATGTGTGTGTATACACTGGGGTGCGCATTTTACTTACGGTCCGATGAATGTTTTCATCACTTCTTATACACATATACGTACCTATACATTGCGTGGCGTTTGTTATTATTTGTAGGTAATATTTTCGCAAATATATGCATACTATATATTGTTGTATTATATTATATCCACACTGCCTCACACTTCGTTCACGACTTCCTTGTTTGCCAGTTACCGTTCGGCCTTTGATTCAAAACCGCTGCAGGTCCGCCCACGCACATCCGGAAAACCCACCTTCACCCAAAAAATGTATATTTACAACTGGTTTTTCGCTTGGCGAGCGAATTGGTCCACCCTCCAGCGCCGGATGTTGTGTCACAAAAGCTCATAAATCGAACCGTATACACCCGTTAGCATAATATTGTTGTAGAGGTACCTTACGCACATATTAAATATTATATTTTATTATATTATTGTAATATGTACAGTACACGATGCGATCAAAATACACACGTTACACGATTATAATATTCGAAAACCGAACGGTACGTTGTAAATATTATATTATGGGAAAAATATTTTCGCTTTCTGTTCCCAAAAACGATACAAAAATATTTAATTTACAATTTTCCCAATGTGTTTGTCAAATATAATTTTTATATTAGGTAGCTGTAAATATGTGATTTACAAGCTCGTGCCCACTTGTCGTAAAAAATAATCTTGTTCAACTGTTTATGTAGGCGGACTTTGTACTTAAACGCAAATGACTTACAGAAACGGGCTTTCCTCCGCCACAAAGAATAAACAAATCAAAATTTTACATTTGTGTACGTTTCCACTGCCTCTCTCATCGCAGAAGTTTTACATAATTATTTTAATATTTTAAAACATTTAGACTCAAAATACACGTAGGTAACCATGCCTTAAAAAATAAAGATTAAAATACCTAAAATATTCAACTAGAATCTTTAATTGTATTATAATTGTACAATTTCTTGATAAAATATTATGTTTTTTATGGGTTTGAAAAAATTTGTTCTATTGAAAGCACTTCTTTTGAATATGATTTAATTGATTACGATTATAGCTTAATGATTTGATAAGAACACCGGCTTAGTAATAAAAGAGATTAATATGCATAGTAAAATAATCTTTATACAGATAAGGTTTGTAATTAGTTCATACGCCCCAAAAACGCGAGAAAAAAATGGTTAATTGTTTTTTTTATTCGCTTTTAAAACGTTACGTCAATTATGTAGCAATTATATATAGGTACATTATGTTTATGTACAATATCATCATCGATACACTGCGATTATCATCACTCGATAATCATCATCATCAGTCGATTGTTAAATGAGATTACGAGAAACGCATTTATAATACCGTGATAATTATATTTTTTTCGGAAAGATAACTTTTTAAGCGTGACGTTTGATATAATATATTTAAGAAAATAAAATTAAATACACTAGTTTTTTTTGTTTTTACGGTAAAGTTAAATGTTCATAGATATTATGATGTATATACGACCAATTAAATAAGATTATAAATGTTATTATTGGCATCAAGTTTATATTATAAACTGCGACACTTATAATTTTGAATTATTATGATTAGGTATCTCGTATTAAAAAATTGTTGGATTGAAAATTGAGGATGACACTTGAAAAACTTTTTTTTTTTTTTTCATTTCCAATAACAAACTTTTTACAATTGAATTTATTAATAATAAAACTTGTGGTTGAAGAATGTGATCAACTTGTATATATATATATATCGTAAAATTTATGTATGTGTATACCCTATACTAAACTGCATACGCAAATGCTATTTCAAAAAAACCTTTAGTAAGCAGTTTCGAAAAAAAATTACAGCTAAAGTAAAAGTTTTCGTTTTTAATTTTAAAATTATTTTCTGGTCATAAACAACTCACTATTATAAAACAATTTATTATAAAGACCATTTCAACGATGTAGTATCGGAATGCAAACTTGAACATCTTTTAAGCTTACTAAGTACCTACATGTCATCTTTACTTGCAAACATTTTATTCTCTATTATTTTGATCTTTTTCTGGTTTTTTAGTTTTGAAATATCGTTTAACTGTTGTTTAATTGTTATTTTGTAACCATAACAATAACTTTTAAAGCCATTTATCTTCTACTTATATCTTGATAGTATAATATGTAAGTATACATACTTTAAATAATTTTATTCATTATTGAAATTGTCTGGTTTTCAGAGTACAATCTATACTTGAAATATAAACCATATTATATTAATATTTAATACCATTAAACAATTTTGTATAATTCAATTTTTCGTTTCATTAAATAAACACACCGTATTATATTAACTATGGATTGGTGGCATAACTTGTACGCAAATATAAAAGCGATTATTAATTGTAAACAATAATTATTAGTTATTACATAATATTGTACGTGGGTATAAGATTTATAGTGTATCTCAACTTCTCTGAAATGTATTTAATTTCAATATATTTGGCGTAGGCAAATAGTATAATAATTTATTATTATTGGATACATATATTGGTTAGTTATACTTCTATAATGGCACAAACGATGTTATTTAAATTTAATTTAGCACGTAACGCAAAATTAGTATAATAATATACACATACTGTATTACTATTAAGCATAAGCGTTTAGTGTATGTTTATGGCGTGGGATGTATGAATGTACACAGCATTTCTATTTTTAACTCTGTATCGCTTTATATGAACTAAATTTATTCTGAAAAATGTATGAAAATTATCAAAAAAACATATTAATAACAAATATTTAAATGAAAACTTTATTGTTACCTATAACCTATAATATGATATTATTTATTCATATGTAAGCTTACAGTATAGCAAATACTATATACCTTTGTGTAGGATATTAAAACAAATTCTATAATAAAGTCTATTGTTCTAACCATTTTTAAACACAAAAATGAACGATAGATTAGTTTTAAAATTTAAGAAACTAAATATATATTTACATTGGCTAATGTTACATGATATATGTTTAAGTATGTTTTATATTTTTTTTCAAATCGAATAAATTAATATGCACATACAAAAATACTGGACCATATTTCAGTTATTTATTGAAAAAATATTATATTATGTCAAATTAAAATAAACTAATTTAGATGCTTTTCAAGTAAAACGTTTATACAATTTCCAAAAAAAAAAAATACTAGTTAAAAAAAATACAGTGAGAAATAATACCACGGTGTTGTCAAAAAAAGGATTGAATATTAAATTAACTTATAATATTATCTAATACTAGGTATTTAATAAATATTCTTAAAGTATTTTATTATTACATCTTATTATTTTATATATATACATTGAATTTATGTTGATAAATACTTATTACAAACGATTACATAAATTGAGAAATTAGAGTATTAAAAACCTCTAAAAGAAATTTATTATTGAATTTTACACCTAGATTAAAGTATTGTAAATGTATGTACGATTACGCGTCGACATTTTTTTATTGTCTAGTTACTAATTGATTTTACTTCCTGCTACAGTGCAATCCTATAAATATGAACTTTATAATTATTTGCCATATTATATATTTATAGGTAAAAGCACAAACACTGGTGTAATTAAATTTATAAATGTTCAAATTTCTAGATTTTACCGGCATTTTTTAAGATATACAAATTGATTCGGTAAAACTTTAAACTGTTTATTGAATTTTGGGTTCTTAGAAAAAAAACTTTTACAATAAATCGTAAATCTTGGGATAAACAACCAATTATGGTAAAGGTTCGGAGTTTAAACAAACATGTTTCTAAAAACAAAAGGTTCAAATTGAATACGATGATACTGAAATTAGTATTTTAAAACTAAATTACATATTTAATTTTAACTTATTTTATCAACAAAACATAAATGTATTTAAGTGAAAAAATAAAATTATTTATGAACAAATAAGACACAAATTTTGTACCACTGTATTGTAAGAAGATCCTATATGAATAAATGTAATGGAATTTTAGTATTAATATAAAAATAATAAATTTAATTTAATAAAAAATATTAATTTTAATAATTTTAGAAACGAAAAAAAATTTTTTTTTTTTTTTTACAGATGAATAATTTAGTAAAATTTTAATAATTTTAATTTTTCGTTATTCAATAATGGTGAAGTATCACTTTACTACTGACTACTATTATGATATACATTTAGTAGATTTATTAATTTTACCCGGAATAAATTAAAATTATACATAATAGTTAGCGTTACAAAATAAATCAACAAAAACTAAATAAATTGTATTCATTAAAACTATATTGTATAATTTTATTAAAATACATTAATAATTTTTATTGGATTTGATTTGAATCTTTTATTTTTTAACATAATTATATTATTATATTGCTAACCTTATGAAAATATCAGTGCAATATTAGTTTTCTTTATCAAACCCACATAGATAAAACGCATTATTGTACAATCGAGTTTTATGCATTTTGAGTAAAATTACGAGTGAAATTGCCGATTTAAAAATTATAAAGGATAATGTCTTTGAGACTTTGACATATCGATTTAATATTTTATTATTATTTGACATAATTCGACTTTTAAAATAAAATAAAATATTTTTGTAAATTTAAATAAGTTTTTAACTTATTTTGAGACAATATTTATCAATAAATCGATATTTCATGTCCTCGGAAATATTATGCTTAGTAATTTTTGTAATTTTACTTGATTTTATTCAATAATTACTCAAAAAACAAAAAAATAAATAAATAATTAAAAATAATTTTCGTGAATGCAATTTGTATTATATTGCGCGCGGGTCATATGGAAAATATACGATGACATTCTCTTCAATTCTAAGGTATTTTGAACTTTACCATATTATCTATATTATAGTATGATAAGACATATCATTTCTCACTTAAAAAAGCTGGAATTAAAATAACCATACTGATTTTATATAGGTGTCCAATGTATCTTAGAATCTACCAAGCTTTATAGGTTAAACCGATATGCTTACTGCTACTGTAAAATTAATATAATATGTATAATTATAATATTAATGAAACCACACAATCCCAAGAGTTTTATGTAGTAATTATAGGTCATATCATTATAATTATTATATTACAATCTACTGACGACTGTGTTCGTATTATAACGCTAATAATAACATTTTCAATAATATATATAAAGTGATTAGTATTACTATAAATAATATTGTATACTATGTTTTTTTTATGTAACCTACCATAAAAATTTATTGCGATTTTAATTAATGCGTTTTGTTTCAAGAAATATACCAATAAAAATAATAAATTTATTATTTCAAAAGAACGAAATAAAAATAAGAACTTAAATATGCAAAAATATTATATTAATGAATTAAACAATTTACAATATCGCTTTTCTTAAAATGAAATAAATATTAAACGGGTACCTAGATGTCAAGGTTTTACTACTTCATATTAAAAAAAAAAAAAAAAAAAATACTTTGGTTATAATATTATGTTTATTATATATCTGTCTCGCTTTCTATTTCATTTTAAAATAATTTTTTTTTAAATATTTTTTTATTTAGTGAAGTTTGGGACAAATGAGAAGCATTTAAGTTCAAAACTGAAATTGTAAGACACAATGAATAAATTAGATTTGTAATGTAAAACTTGAGTGAATTTTACGAATAATGTACAAAATGTTAACGAAATAGTTTTCCGAAACTTCAAATCACTTTTTATAACTGTCAAACTCTAGAGTGCATATTCTACCGTATTAATATTTATTATGTACGCTAAATTTGTGGTTTTATGCAAATATTTTCTATATATCCAATATAATATACAACTGCTGATACTTATCTCTGTTTTTTTCTTCCTAATATTATTTGTACTTTATCTTATTAACAATATTACATTGTTTATATTCATATATGAAATAGATGCTTAAATATAGTTATAAAGTACAATATATTCCACTACCAAGATATTGTACTATATATCTATTTACTTATTCGAAAAAGATTTAAAAAAAATATATTAAACAATGTCATATAAAACGTATATAAGACTACTATTATACGTTAGCCATATACAATATAGTACGCACAATACACATACCTACCCGTTTTAATTTATATTTAATCCATTCACCCGAACGCGAAATGACGCTATTATTGGTCTTTTGTTATATTATATACGCAACGATACTTCAACGTATTTTTCTGTACATTTAACGATGCCTTATCCCTGGGGTCGATTGTCCAGACGTATACAGTGAAAAAATAAATAAAACGGAAAAAAGCATATTATCTTGTTAAAAAGCAAATAGTAATTACACCGGAACAACATGGATAATTAAATGCCTTTTTGTTTTATTTTATTTTCCACAGTTATATAATGTATAATATAATATAATATGAAAATGTGTTCTAACATTACATAATATTATGGGACGTTGAGATGGAAAATGATCAAATTATTATTTTTATATCGGCGAAATCTATGTGTATATCTTATTAGCGTGAATAATCGATTAACTTTTTCGTGTTCTATCGTAATAATCTCATATCCTAATCAGTAATCGTTATTATATGACGAAAAGAAAAAAATTGCACACGTTATAATTATTTCTTTTGTGTTTAATTTAAAAATATATAGATATATAATACACCATACACTTATGTAATTCATTATTGTCACAAGTACTTTCATAATATTATGGAATTTTAGAATTTTTTCAATAGATGTGAACTAAAATATGTATTCACAGCACTGATTTATAAATATATTTTAAATATAATGAACTATCTTGCAACATAAATTTGTTATAAGAGTATCTTATAAACAATTATATATATATTATATATACATACTTTACCCACTGCATTCTACTCTTTTAAATTGAAAATTCTGACAGTAAATAATAAACTATATCAACATTTTCTGAAAGCCACTCTACCTTGAAATTTTAAATTATAAAAAACTACGTACAACACTTAAAAATACGACAAAATGAAAAGTGATAGAACATATTTATTCTGTTGAATGACTTAGTCATATTAAATGTATAAATAATAAATATGTTTGGTTACTTAGAATTAAATATGAAAATCAATTTAAAATATCAATCTTCATACTGCAAAATAAAAAATTTACTAATATATATACATATAGCATGCATTTGTAAAATAAAGAAAAAACTGTTATATGTAGCATACTATATACATCTTATATTGCATTACAATACATACACATTTTAAATACCAACTCTAGTTTCTTTTTGAATCGAAAAAATCATTCACCTTTAACAATTTAAATACGTTTAAATGAAAAAAAAAAAAAAAATAAGACATCGTTTTCACGGTAAAGAAGGTCATGATTTATAGTCTAAACCATTATATACTGTCTTTAATTTTTACTCTAAAGTGTAATAAAAGTTGACGTTCTTAGCTTTTAAAAATAACCTCTATGTTAGATTATTAATTGGTCAAAACAATGCAGTTTATAAAATTAAAATTCAACAGCATTCTTGATATTAGACTTTTTAGATATTTTTGCTAACTTATAAAATAAGCTCAAAACATCTTTAAAAATGTATGTGTATTGTAACATCATATTCATAAGTGTAGGTAAATTATGAAGTTATCTCTACAATTAGATGCCACAAATTGCATCACTTAATTATTTTTACTTAGTTTGTATTTTTTTACATTTCATATGTTTATCATAGAATTGAAATTTTAGGTTTTAAATTGATAATATAGGTTATTGAGTATAAGAGTATAGAATATTCGTAGGACAAACATTAATAAAAAAATATAACTATGATTTAGTCAATAGTAAAATCATGAATACTTTAGTAAGTTCGTGTAAACACTATTAGTATGATACAAATGCATTTGATAAGGTCATTAGCTAAACACTTAATATTTTTAAATACACAATAATTCGATTTATTTAAACCGTATTTGAAAACGAAAAAACAAAGAAAACAGTCATACTAAATGTGGTTTTATCTTAATATATTAACCAATGAAATGTATTTCGAGGTATTATAATTAAATTGTGTTGGACTTTGTCAGTATAAACATCATATTCTTTTTATCAGTTTCATTTTTTGAAAAAAAAAATGTTTAATACCGAGATGAATATAAAATAACATTGTATTTACCATTGAAGACTTATTTTCACTATTATTCAAACAATATATTCATAATTAGAAAAAACTAGAAACACATGTTCTTTGTTTAAAAAAACTATCCAGAGACAGAACTTTGCCTTATTTGAACACTGTTATTAATGTTAAATATAAATAAATTTATATTTAAATCCATCACGGTATTGTTGACGAATTATTTCGTCTGTAGAGACCTTGAACTTTAAACTTAGGCATATTATTTTTTTTTTTTATTTTTTTTTTGTAACCTTCGATGCTTAACTAAAGAAACAATAATTGATTTCCAAACATTATTTTTTCATATAACAATATTATTTTATTATATTTTTAATGGTAAAATATAATAATCAACTACCAACCTAATATAGGATGGAGTAATGTTATCGTTTTTCGAGCTATATAATGATATAGATAACCCTATAATATAAATGTTAACTTCACGTACACGGCGTATGATGAACAAAAATAAATGAATTTTCCTGCATTGTGGATAGGTAATAATTTATTTAGGTTTTTTTTTACTTGCACATTAAAAGAGAAAGCATATCAAATCAAAAATTTGAATAAAAATTGTACGGTTTGAGGGAAACTTACATATATATTATTACTTTACATATTTATTTTATAAGCTACTTTTCGACCTTCTACATAAACTATACACTTACTATGTTGTTAATATATTTTCATTTCCCCACATACTGTTCGAGATGTTAGACATTTTTTGTAATTTTATAATGAGTAAAGATCAAATTAATTATCTAATATTTTGTGTATTATAAATGTAATATTATTAATGATAATTGCATTTAAAAATTTAAAATAAATATACAATAATTCACACAAATGCACAAATATACATATGTATATTATATTACGGTTAAAGTACGAAAAATGGATAATGTATACATTATATGGATAAAGCGAACATTACCCACACCAATTAGATAAAGTAAGAATATTATTTATACATTTATGAAACATTTATTTTGTAAGTTATCTGAGATATTATTTACGACTGATTGGGTGTCAGTGTTTACCTACTTAAATTACAAGCATGGTTAAATAAAAATTAATAATAAATAGCTTTTTATTTTTAAATTAATTATGCTTTTATTTTATTTTTCTACTAGAATAAAGACATGTTTTTTAGCTATTTTCGATCTTATATCATATGAATTAATTCTTATTAGAACTGAAAAAAATACTTTTTGTTGAGCAAATTGATTTGGGACAGTTGCCAGTAAGGGAATGGCTCTTATGATAATGTCAGCACACTATTTGTTTCTCTCTCTGGCACACGAGCAACATGGCAAATTTGTGTTCAGCAGAACCAACCTTGTGTTGTTAATTTGGAGTAAATTGACCTATTTTAAAATATAACATTAAAATATTATTTGTATTTATACAATAATAGCTTTGTACGTTAAATTATAATCTTAAAGTGAGATATGAGCATTTTTAAATTGTAATGATTTACATATTTTAATTTGCATAAAAATTGAAATATCGTAAACATCCTAACGTACAAACATTTGGAATGACTGTATAGTTGAACCAATTAAAGTGTTGGCATGATGACTATTGAACCAATATAATCAACTTACGATTACAGTACACAAGCATCTATATGTTTGGCCGAAGCGTCTAAATTAAAATGGTTTAATATTTATACTTTATCCACAACATATTAGCTAATGATTAAATTGGCTGGATAATAAACATTATATATTTAAGGTAAATACTTTACACATAAGTGCATTAGCTGGTTCATATCGATAAGGCTTATATTACTCGAATAAAATGTACACTAATCTTTTTTAAACCTTACCCATAATAACTTATATATTGAACTGATGTCATATGTATATAACAATTAACTTAACTTTTTTTTTTCTAGGTATGGTGAAAATAATATTTTGTTATTTTGAAAAATTAACAATAAATGAACGTCATGAAATTATCGGTTCGGCAAATTAGAAACATACGTATGTAGCTACTATAAAATTAATAGTTTTTAATTATTATACCACTTAATATAAATAATACCGTCAATTTACACTGATACACATCTCTTTAAATATTTGATAATAACAAAATAATAATAAAATTACTAACTAATAAATAATAACCTAACCTGGTGATTTTGAAATTCTACTATGATTTTAGTCAATCGTTTAATGATTGTCTGTGTGGTCGGGTAGCTCTGTTATATTAGAAATATGACCAAAAAAAAATGTATTTTAAAACAAAAATCTGTCTTCTGTCAATATTTATTTACAAACATGTTATAATTATTATTGTTATATAACCATTAATCTGTTTTAATACAATAATGAATATTGATGCGCTGCCAAAGAAGGGTGAACAGAACAAATAAAGGTTCACTACTACTGTGTGAAAAAGTCAATGTATTATAATATACATACATATAAATATAGTTTTAAAGTTTATAGGGCTTTTATTCATTTCACTACTTCTCCACGATAGTGACGTGTCCGTTTGTGCGAATGGAATCGCATGTAGTCTTGAACATTATACAGAGTGGTCCCTGTGTTATTGTTTTCAGATGATGAATTTATGAATTTGGAATTGTATTTTAAGTAAACAATTTGAAAATTATATTGTAGGTGTATCAGTTAGTTAGATACATTTAAAATAATTTACTCAGACTAAATTTTGATAATTTAAATTGTATATGATACTGCACCGAAAAATTTTATTTTATTTATTATCATTTAAAATGTAAATAATAAAAACCAATCAGGTTTGAATATGCAAATATGTAATGCTTCAGATGTTGACTTCACAAGAGTGGTTAAACGGATATTGTTCTTCTAACAACTTTTAAAAAATAATCAATATTTCATACACATATTTTTATAATACAATTAATATAATATATCATTGTTGCATAAGAAACCAATCATTATAATATTTTCCGTTGGATAAACTGAAACCATGTCGAGAATAGTCTATAAACGATTTGTTGTGCCTATATTAAAAATATACTAACGGCTGATGTCTATATAATAGTATGCGCCGAATCGAATATTGTGTTAACTCTATCATCCGATAATACCTCAGCAACCGTCTATAAATAGCTCGTGCTTTATAAGCATGCTGTATAATATGAAAAGGAATCTGCTGGTACATACGAATAACGCGCTCCACAGGATTTACCGCATTTGAGTGTGGTTATTGAATTTGGGTTTCCTGAAGCTTGAAAGAGTGTAAGCTGACTTTAATGCGCCTATCTCACAGCAGACCCATGTATATATAGATATATATACATATAATATTATGATACCTATTTATATTTATTTTCTCAAAAAATAAAACGTATTTTTCCTTCTCGTCTTCGGAATTTACATATTAATATATATATAATAGGTATTTTGATATTAGTTAAGATTGGTGGTTGCAGGACGCATTATTTCTGCAGCAGGCCTTTATAGTATGTCCGCTCTGCTCTGTATTTTCCTCGAATCGACCAAAGGTATAGCGTGGTGGTAAGGTTTTATTCTTTTGCTCTTACGTTTGTGAAATCGATGTCTTCGAGGTCGTGTATAAAAGAGAAAAAGAACTCTCGTTATTTACATATACACATGTGTGTACACTCTCACACTCGCACTGTATAGCACCAATTATCGTTCATATTATATTCTACGAATATAAGGACAGCAACGTGTTTGCCGTTAATAAACTATATACGTATATATAATATTATAAATAAGAGCTTTAATGTTTTATATTTTAAATGTGTATCTACATAATAATACGATAGCATAGTAATTATCAATATATATATATATATATATTTATATTATATTGTTACCTTGGAAGCCATGACTAGAAGAATATGTTTAGTGAACAAAAATTGTAATATATATATTAGTCATTAAAAAACATTCAAATTTATTATCCTAATAAATTAGTTTAAAAATAATGAAACTGATATGACGATGTGTTAAAATCATACTCATATTATAATTATTATGGAAAATATTTATGCGTATTCTAATATATATATAAAGCATATTATATTGATTTAAATGTAAAGGTAAGTACTTATCTAGAACACAATCGAGATTTTCGAGATTTAATCAACTGTTCTGTTTCAATTAAACAAAATGAGAAAAAAAATGTCTTAATTGCTTTACAACGTATCTCCTGTACAATCTACACACGCGTACCTTATTTATAATACATTATACGTACGATTATCTCGATTCTTTCAAAATACGTCCGATGGTAATAGATAATAATAATGATTTAAAATATAATACAGATTTGCTTCATAGCAGGTATTCGATAACCAGCAATTGAAAGCGATAAAAATGGCCCATCGAAATAAATTTCGATGTACATATCAATATTAATTAATAATACTAATGTGTATTTAAGAGCAATCCACAGTCAAATCTATCGCACTTATAATTCTGAATTTTAATGCATAGGTATATCCGATAAATGTACACCTCAAAATTAATTTTAAACTTTAAATTTAAAAAAAAAAGCTTTCATTAGTTCACGAAAAAAGAATATTTTTTTAAATTCGTATTGAGTTGCCATTTGGTAAATAAAACAAAGTAGTTATAATAATTAAATATAACTTTATACCTGTTGCTTATATTTTTTAGAGCATCTTAAATAACTGTATTAAAAATCTGTGCAATTTACATATTTTAACGAAGTTTAAGAAGGTGTAGATCTACGTGCATTTTGATTGTCACGGGTAACACTGTATAGAATCAATTAGTACGTAGTAGGTATAAGGTGTCTAATAAGATCTACATTATTACAAATCATTTCAAGTGTGCACGAGATCGTATGCAGAGTGGTTTTTTCTGCACGATAATGCTCTCATCTCGTTTCAACACATTTGTTCAATTTCTGAATTTTGAGACCATCTACACACACCATATTTTAAAATACTTATATCTTGCAGCAATACCAGTTCTTATATTCTTCAACTAAGTAATCTTCTACTTTTCAGTGCACTTTTTTTCAACAGGTTATTATTTTTTTTCTTTGAAAATAGCGATTTATTGAAATCGAACTACAAACGAGAGTCATTTGAAAAAGTAAAAATTGGTATAAATCTCAGTATTCATAAGTATTATAATATATATATCATATGATGTTTATAAGTACTGTGCTTAAAAATCAGAAATTCAAAAGAATGCATACAATATGATTTAATCACAGGAACATAGTAAACGTGCTTTATATAATTCACCCTGTATGTTAAAGGACAACATAGACGATGGGTACACTTGTTAAGGCGTTCTAGAGTAATGCAGAGCTTTCAGATGATCGTATATACATACATACATACATACATATATATATATATATATTTATATAAATGTATTTAATGTGCATATATAATACAATGATATGTGTACCCATGGAAGTCGCAGGGTTTAATGTAGAATACCTTTATATACATACCCTTGTATGTAGTTGTCTAGGCTTTGGTGTCCGGATGTAGGGTTGTCGAGAATTTTAATTTGGATTCGGTGCGCAGCGGAATCGACGGTCATTAGCGGCATTCCGAACGAGCTGTTTGTGTGTGTGTGTGTGTGTCTGTGTAGAATATACGATATAATTATGCCGAGTTATTCGAGATAGGCCACAACCACGTATTAATATATATTTTAACAACCACTCATCTCAAACATTATAGTGTTATTATATTCGTATACGCTATTATCGTTTACTTTGGTACTTATTTTTTCACCGCTCGTTGTATATATATATATATATATAATAAATTTATATATTCACGCCTATTTGTGTATACGCACTAAATCATTATAATATTATTATATATGCGCGCGTTTAATTTGTCGTCACCAAACTGTTTTTTTTCCGTTAAATTTATCCCCACCGATTGCAATTATTTATTCGACCCTAAATTTGTGTTATATAAAAATAAAAAAAATACATTTAAATGTTAAAGGCGGATAAAAATAAATTAACAACCATTCATGATGAAAATCACTATATATAAATATCTATAATTTATAAACACCTAGGCATTTTTATTTATTATTATTGAAATATTAACATGATAATAGTTTAATAAAGCATATCTCAGCCAATAAGTTTTATAAAAATCTAATTAAAAAAGTAAAATGTAAATATAATAAAGTTTAGCGAATTTTGAAAAGCTTATTTTAAAGATGTTAAAACTGTAAATCCTGTTTTAAAAGACGCCACGCTAGCATGTGTTGCCTGTCTTACAAACTTTAAGCATTGCAAATTTTACGTTCAAAATAATCCATATTAAACATTCTTATTTTTAAATTTATAGTGAATTAATTTAAAGAAAAATTCAAAAATAACATTATAGTCAAGGTTACTATTTTTATTTTTTTCATTATGAAGTAATTTACGAACATTTTAGTAAATTTTAAAATGATCATCACTTACTTGAAAACTAAAATATCAATACAATCCTATCAATTCTCCTCCTAAAAGACTCGATTTTAAGTTACAATTTGATTATTGGACATTCACTTTAATTTTAAAATCAACAAAGTAAAATAGATTATCTTGAATGTAAAATTTTTCATATTATACGTTTTTAAGACGGTAACAACATAAACGGGCGTTCTCTTAATAACGATAAAATCTGTATGATTTTAAATAAGAGTTAAAAAATTGACAAAGAAACATAAAAATCATTTTATTATGTTCTGATTGAAATCTCAAGTATTATAAAGCATTAATTAAATGTATATTATTAAATATTATTTATAGTATTAACTGTTTAAATACGAATGCATTCGTCATATTACTTTTGCGTAGTCGGCCGAGACAAAACCTTTTGTGAACTTTTTATTTTACCGCATCTACACGTGCGCACACATACACACACTAAATATATATATATATATATATATATATATACTCGTATATATATATAATATACAATACTTTCGAGTTTATATCATCCATGCTGTCGAGTATTTTTTTTTTTTTTGTTTCGTACACAATCTCCAAAGACAAACCGAATACATTCTACCAAAATGTTCGTACATATATAAGCGCAATGGAAGAAACGAAGTTGTCTTCCATCCCTGTCGTTTATATATTATATCGAGCCAGAGGCGAGTCTGTTTCGAATAGACCACTCGGAATTAAATACACACACACACACACACACACACGCACACACAAACACACTCATATTTGTAAACCCAAGCATTTGTAAGCGTTTGTATGTGTATAGCACATGCGCACTGCTGTTGCCGCGAATTTCTGTCTAATTACCCCTAGAGCTGCGTTTAATTTCCCGCGTTGGGTTTAATCAAGTCGAAATCGCGTCTGAAAATACGCGTTGCTTCCGAAACATCTGCTCCCACGGCGTTTTTACCATTGTAATATATTGTTATATTAAACTAAGCCTATACGCCCTACACCGTTGCACGAATCTGTTCGACGACTATAAGAGGACAATGACATTACCCTTAGGCCCGTGGAAATCCATTGACGTTTCCACTGGGATTGATGCGATTGGCGATACGCAAGGCAAACACCCACAAACCCATAATCCGCGATGTACAAATGTAACATTCGTTAAATATTTTCAGTCGATGGCTATAATAATTTATAAATTATGATTAACGAATTCGCGCACAAGAAATTCAAATTATAAAATTAACCGACGGACTATGTACATATATTTAAAGTTAAGTTATGCTATGGACGGTTTACACTTGTTGTTATAGTAATATGCGTTTACTTAAATTATTGTTTAATAAAAATATCAATCAAATGTGTTAACGATGTTTACATTGTCGCGAACTCACACGTTTAGCGATTCACCGCGGTAAGTATTTAAGGGGAACACTTAATCATCAATACCGTGCAAGTCGTTTGCACGGCACAATACTTTTGAACCGCTATTAGTCATTGTCAACTACTGCGATAGGTATATACCACCTTTACGTGTAATTGTCAGCTATAATCGATCATCATTATTAACGAAATTAACAACATTTACCATGAATTATTTCTTTTTTCTGGACAATGTAATTAATTTCTGTATCATTAGCAGTATTTCAAACCGATTATATCAATTTACGGAGAGGATCTTTACCGCCGAACAAAAATATAACCCATAACGAAAGTTGAAATATAATAACGCTCTACGACCAAAATATAACGATCGTTTACTTATATACTATAACATTAACGGAATAAAATCGATAATAATAATTTAAATGTTTATTATGTTTGACAAATACTAGCGGTATTTCATCGTAGATCATAGTTATTGTTTTACGGCAAGAACAATCACTTAGTATATTATTATAGTACGACTTGACACAAAACAATGTACAATAATATTAATGTTCACAGTATAAAACGTTTATAACTATTATAATTTATAACTGATGTAGTGTCATACAAAAACGGGCGACAAGCGTCGTTTTATTAATCAACGTAACTACGAGGTTTCTAATTATATGCAAGAACCATATCACTACGTTTTGAAAATTGTATACAAAACATTAAGTATTATTTTAATTTTCTAATTTAAATATCATGTTACATCGATATATTGAATAAATC
This sequence comes from Melanaphis sacchari, assembly GCF_002803265.2. NCBI lineage: Eukaryota > Metazoa > Arthropoda > Insecta > Hemiptera > Aphididae > Melanaphis > Melanaphis sacchari. Next base: position 1,273,085 of record NW_020271519.1, on the reverse strand, counting down.
ACGTAATTTTGACCAAATCCATACAGATGAACTAATTTCTTGACTTAATAATGAGTCTGTTGTATTTTATACTTTCTATCATATACATATTATATTCAAATAATACATAAACGTACCGTTTTTACAGAAAGATATTATATGCTCGAGATGAATTGATGAGAGAACACGCTTTATATTTTTTTTTCCCCGTGTAATACATGGCCTGCGAGAAGAAAATATAAAGAAAAATTTCGTTTTTGATATTCAGGCGTGTGTGCTATATTATATAATATAAAAATGAACATTATTACTATATTTATATAGGTATATAGACGCGTTTTCAATAGTCATACCGATCAACGCGAACGGTGCCTGACAGGCATACGTAATAATCGAAGGGATCGAATAAAGATAGAGAGAGAGAGAGAGAGAGAGAGTGAAGACGGGATAACACAGCAATTTTCAAACACAACACATTCTTATTTCTTAAAAAAAGAAGAAGAAGAAAAATATTATTTTTATCTCCATTTTCAGTTAGAAGTTGATAACACTGTTTTTCTACTTTCTCCCTCTCCACTGTACGTGTTATATATAATAGTCAAACAATATAAAAAAAAAATACAATACCTTGGGGGGGAACATTGCTACTTTTGCGGTATGGATATGATATGAGTTACAATATTTATATATTACATGGTGGGTTATAAACCGTGTCTCTTATCTACTATGTACTGTTTGTTCAATTATTACAGATATGCCGCCTGCACGTATACCCATACAATATTATATATATGATATATTGTTCATCCTTATTTGTATTATAATAATTATTAGTACCATTATAATTCTTACTATTATTTTTATTTTTCAGTTTAGTGGCTAGTTTAATTTTTTTTTTTTTTTTAATTTATTATTTTTTTTTTACACATAATAAACAGTATAAAATTTTATTAGACACAAGAAGAATATGTGAAATTTAACAAATCATGGGTTTTTGAAGAAAGAAGCCACCCATTGATAACACTTATTATGAGCATGTTATTTAATTTAATTTAAAAGATCGCGACACCACTTACGCTTCAAACGTCTCAGAGGATTGCCAAGTATTATGGGAGTGCCCAAGTTTTTTATTGATTGATTTGGATGATTATTTAATCGGTTGTAGAATCTTTTATAAAAGATTTTTGCTTTATAATTTATTGATTTGAATTTTAAATCTGTGTAGTGTATGATTTGACACGTAGGATAGAGCATTCATTAGTTTTTTAAGAGCAATATTTTGGTAAATTTGTACTTTTGAGATATTTAACTTTTTCATATTACCACAGAGCTGAAGGCCGTAGGTCTATAGTGGTTTCAATAGCGTTTTATATATAAGCAGTTTTTATAAGCAGAGGTATATTTATTGTTACATAATAGGATTAAAGCATGCGAAGACGATTATTTAATGCTAATCTTTTAGTTCTCATATGAAGAACCCACGTTAATCTTTGGTCTAGAGTAAGGCCGAGGTATTTGATACTTGGAGAGTAAGGAATTGGAATACCGTATAGATATACTCCAGGACAAAGAGTAGTATAATAATTTAACCTGCATATTATCTCATTGAACATTGTGACACGTTGGCCAATCAAAACCACACAAATATTGAAACCTGAAACTATCTATAAAGCATTATTATTATGTGTTGTGCATAGCCAACAGGAATAACATAGATATATTATAATTTTTAATGTCGATTGTATAGAAACATTTGTATCTACCGTTTATCCGGATACCACGCGCTCGTGTTTAATATAATAGCATAATGATAATATGTGTTGTTCGAATTGGTTTTACTGTTTAAAGTAAATATAATATGTTCAAAAAGAGACGAATTTTAATTTGCCGAAGAATAATAAAAGTAACGAAACGAAACAATATACATTTCGACGGATATCGTTCTTTATGAAACGTATGATCATTTATAGTTCTAATTTTTATGTGTACGAATATATAATATAAAATATCATATAATAAATAATATATAATATTTATATACGAATACAAACTGTATAGTATAGTTTCGTTTGTTAAACGAAATCAATGTGAATAAAAACATTTCAATGATTTATCGAAACGAAAAAAGTCGGTAAAGTATGTGTTTTCAAGTTAATTTTGATCGTTTTCCACAAACCAGACAGACATCATATATAATACACGGTGTTTTTTTCTATACGTTGTTGTATGCGCTTGATAATGCATGCTGTCGTGAAAATCACATCCTTCAGCAGTGCGTTATGAATAATCCAAGTTCTGTCACACCTCGTCGCATGCGAATAATTTTTTTTGTATTTACATTTTTATCCGAATATCCCGGAAACATTTTAGCCTTCATTGGAAACGGCAGTGACGTATGGCGCTAACAGTTTTTTCGAGTGATGCCGATGCACTTTTCTTTTGGTGGGAGAGGAAAATGCCACTGTGTACAATGCGCCTATATAATAGCATGCAGTGTGGGAAAAACCGTATTGCGTCGTTCGCATATTTCACACTTCAGGTGTTCAAATATAATATATACATAATAGGTATGATGTGTACACGTTATCAGTTTTGCGTTTATATCCATCAATATTTTTCGGTGAGGTATAGAAAAAGTTCAAATCCAATTTAGTATAGTTCATGGAGTATAAACTTCCCCTGTTAGTAAACAAAATAATCAACACCTGGCCACTAGTGTTGTAGCTGTACCTATTTATTTCTTCCAAAAAAATTGGATGTGTGACCGCCGACTAAGTATAAATGATTATATAAACACGGAGGGTGGATTTTATTTATTGTACGTTTTTTGCGTCCTTTCATGAGAACATGAAAAATGCTCTCGGTGTAATCTGAATACGAACCACGGGTATACCCAAAATGTACATTATATAAGCGTGGGCGAAGAATCGAACAAAAAGCGACTACAAAAGATTATTTGAAGACAAAAAAAAAAAAAGAACGGAAAAATTACTTCTGTCAATTTTTATTTATGACATATAAGCTAATCCAAATTCGTTTCGTTATATTATGTGAAAAATATCTTATTTATACACATACGCATATTTAATATTTATATTATTTATTTGTGAAACCTGTTTCTGATAGTATTTAGGTGTTCAATTATGATACTAGTACAATGTATTAAATATATTTATATATATATATATATATACATATAACGTCTACACGTGTTGTACCCACATGCAACGCTAAATTCTAGTCTACAATAATTATTACCATCAAAAAAATATGTAAAACGCTATACTTTTGTGATGTTGCTTTGTAATGATATAGCTAAGTTGTTAAAATTATTTGAAATACAAAACGTTTTTGATAAGTCATTATTTGACCGAATATTTATCATTATTTTAGACGTGCAGAAGAACAAGTCGTAACAATTTTTAGGTAATACCGTAAAATGCTTAAAAAAGATAGTACTAATTTGCAAAGTATTAATGAACAAACGCATGTACAATATTTTAATAAATTTTGTAGAAAAAAACGTCACATTATATTATAATATTAATAAGTAAAAGCGAACGTCGACTACTTATTATCACTTATTTTAATAAAAAATATATTTTATTAAATACCTAAATCAAGAGAAATCATCTGCATATCTTAATATATTTTATACGTTGCAATATTTAGTTCAAAAAAGTAAGAATTTGATCAGAAGGATGAACATTTTTTCGAATCTGCGGCAACTTTAATTAAAACTGAAATTGCATTAACATTAAAATATACTAGCTTAAAAAAGTATATATGTATTTTTTTTTCTTTTAATATCAATATCTCTCTCAAAAAAAAAAAAAAAAAATTATAAATGAATAGTTTGGCTGTATACTATGCTGTTTTTAGTCATATTTAAAAATGTAAAAATTTATGAAGATACGTATCGAGGATTATCGTAATATCACGACCACATAATTTACGTATACTTCAAAACATCGATGAGAGATTAAGGCTCTAATATGAAGGGTGAAAATATGATAATATGAAATTATTTTTAACTGCCCTTATCACAATGTTACGCATAAGATATTATTATTACAAGGACTAGCAGCCACTGCTACATTATGACATTTTTAGCCATCAAAAGCATTTACGACTCTCTATTGTACCGTGTTATTGTTTATTATAGATTATAAACTGACGTGCAATAAATGTCATAGTTTCAAAGCCTATTAAAGCCTATACAGATAATGTTTTAATATTGTAATTTTTTGTTATTATGATTACACTGTCTAACCGTCGTATATCATACTAGTAAAACGTTCATAAATCATTACGCGATTGTTGTAGAGTATATATTAATGCTCTTGTCTACGCTAGATGAACCGTTTGCGACGTTGCACCTGTACACGATAAAGAAATAATTAAATAGATAAGGAGACATGTTCTAGGTAAAACAATGTCAATATTTTTATCGGTATGATGACATTCGGACTATAATGCAACCTATCCATTATCATTTATCACCAATACGAGGATATAATGAGACATATTACAAACGTGCGTAGGACTTTGTAATTTATGATACTTTATTGGTATCACAATAATTCTACAAAAATACGCACTGACAGTTTGAAAGTGCTGTATTAGCAGTATAATGTTTAATAAACTATTTTCAATTGTTAAAACATGAATAAAAAGTACTCGTAAATAAGCACAAATATACGTCAAATATCTAGGTAACTATATTTACTGCAAATGCCATATAACATTAAGTCTGAAATATGAATGCAATTTTATGTATCACGCACATCTCTAAACAAATAATGCATCATATGTGTGCAGAACGTATATTATAAATTTAAATAAATAATAACTTTTGGAAAAATAATAATTGATAAACATACATATACAACACTATAGTATTTAAATGCAATATGTAGTGACATTGCAATCGCATTAATTTGTGATGATTTCCAAATTATTCTACAGTTGTAATTGTATATTGAATTACAACATTTTATAAGTATTTCATTTTTAAGAACGTTAATGACACTATTATTTTCTACACAGTGAAAATCGGCAAATCTATTGTGTCAAACTAAAGTGTTTTTTTCTCAATTAATCCTTTAAAAATAAAAACAAAATATAAATATAAATAAATTATGTAAAAAATAATGTCCAGCTAATGAACACAGCTAACCATATCATATAACTAAATGACTTTAAATTAAAAATGGTTGACATATATATATACGTATAATGTAGTATAGATTATAGGTTAACATGTATAAACTTGAAGTGGTGAATTTTATTTTTAAAATAATAGCTCAACGATTTTTGACAGTGCTGCTAAATACAGTGAAGTTATTTGATGTTATAACAAATAAGATGATCTATTTAAATTTTCGTTACTCTCGTTTTAAAATCATAATTTGTTTTTAATTAATATTATTACTTAATTTGATCATTACAAATTAAAATTTTTAAAAATCGTCATTATTAATTTTATTTTTATTTTTTTTTTTTTTTTGTATAAAAGTATATATTTTTTTTAAAATATTTTTAACGAGTTTCTAAATTTTAAAATTTAGAATTCATATGAAGTAGTTGACCAATATTCCTATGTCATTCTAAATGAAATACTTAAAAAAATATAAAAGATATAAAAAATTAACTACTCATTAGAAATTCAATTTACAGGTATTGAGATATTCCAAAAAATATTATGCTGAAAAATATGAAATTAAAATGTATGTTGTTATTTAAAAAGTAAAAACTTAAACATTAAAACAATAACATTTATGAAAATATAAATTTTTTATTTTCAAAAATATAGAACCTATATTACTAATAAACAAATAGCATAAAATATATTATCTAAAATATTACAACTTTTTCGAAATTATGATTGTAGACAATTAGTATATAACCTTAGTATACAATACGTATATATAAGTTGGTTAAATAACTATAATCTTTTGTAGGCTTTACTTCATAAAAAAATTTGCATAACGAGTTAATGATAATTATCGTTATTCTGAGATTGTTGACTAAATAACTTAGTTACTAATTACGACGAATACAATCATCTTTAATATTTCCGCGCTCCGTATAAACTTACATTTATTAAACAAGTTTTTTTTTAACTCTCACGGAATTATTATTCTAAAGTCAGATTTAATTTCTAATAAATTATTGCACGCTATAAACAATTATAGGTATACCATAATCTCGTATATAATATTAATAATACAGTGTAGTAAAGTTATTATAACATATACTTTCTACACGCGTATATTTCATTACTTCCATTACTGTATAATATTGTATTATATTATATTATAAATACATACCTACGTATTATTATAAAAATTAAAACAAAACAGCGTTTTGATTTTAATAATCATTTTAAATTTTTGCCATAACGTTAGGCGTGGATTTTGTTTTTAATTTATTTTTTTTAATAGAATATTACTTTTTCAATATCAAAGTTACACTATACAATGTTGTCACGCTTTATGTAATAATATAAAGTTTTCGTGACAATTTTCAAAAAATTTAGCAATGACCGTTCGCTCACCATCACGACCGCTTTATATCGCTACAACGGAGACGCTTCATATGTGTAAGCGTAACACACACACACATATATATATATATATCATATCATATACACGTGTATATAGCCATTTTCCAGCAGCGGTAGGATTTGGACGTAAAGCGACGTTTAACGATAGTTATTTTCCCCACTCACTCCACAATAGCGGCCTTCCAAAGTTGGACATTAAAAGCCGAGTAAAACAGATAAAATGGACTGTTTTACGGCGCTTTTATTTTGTGTTTTCCACGGTCCTAGCACGCATGATATGTTGAAAAACTTTTTGGTGAATTTTTTTTTCAAACCGTTTTAACAGGAAACGCGCATATAACATACGGAGACAGTTAATGCAATAAAACGACAAAAATGAAAATACAACCTACTGAAAATTTAGATTGCGTTTTTATTATTATAGTTATTTGATGTATAAGGCATTATAAATTCCATATACACTTATAACAAATATCCACGTTTATTTTCTAGAAACCTAATTTCATGAAAAACAAAAACGTAATAATTATGTAACAATTTACTTTAAGTTGATTTAAATTACGTGTTTTCTCAAATAGTTAAAATTTTAGTTTTAGAAATTTATGTTTAGGCTTTGGAAAAAAAATATTTTCAAAACATTTATTTTTCAATATACGTCCCGAACTCCATGTAAATAACAAAAAAAATAATAATACGAAAAAACGGGACTTTAAACTTTAAATTCCCTAAATAATATGAAAAGCTTTATACTTTTTGTAAGTTATAATATCCATATAAATAAAAAAAAAAAAAAGTTTGAAAAAAATATGTGTTTTTATTATTAGTTATATTGAATATATTTTATGAAAAACATACAAATTATGAAATATTTTAGGGTATATGCACCATAACTGTATTCGCGTTAATGTATTTATCTATATCTATTATAAAATCTACTTAACTGATACGTTTCCAAAAATCCAATGGGAAATCGTACCTTAATCGAGAAATATAGTTATCAATGTATATCACTTATTCTATTTTTAAGAAAACCTTTATCCAATTTAAATGTTTTTGATAAGAGGATTTCAATAGTCTGAATATTTACTCGACCTTTCATTAAAGTTTTGTCCTCAAGGAATTTATCTGTTAAGTATATTCATATACTTGTTAGTTGTATAGAAAGGACGTGGAGGGAGATAACGAAATGTCTCTACAGGTAATGCAATTCTAAATATTCAGCATAATATTACGCTTGTCGCGAACAATTCCACAAATACTGTATTTATTGATTAAGTGTTTATGGTAAAATACTAAACATAACATTTCTCTATGAACCGCTAAAAAAATGTACTATATCAAAATATCGAATCACCGTGAACAATTGCACTTAATATACAGTATAAATGCATGGCGATAGAATTAAACAAAAACAGTACAAGCTATATCACGTGCCCGTAGTACACATAAAATAGGTATTGATGATATATAATGATACGTTACAAATTTGTCGAAAGTTCGTCATTGTCAAATTGAACCGAAAAAATGATTTTTCTAGTACAGTTGGGCGGACCAAACGACGAAATTGCGTTTTAAAGTGAAGTTTTCTTGCTGTGTGGTATATACAATATACATTGTTAAAGTGCATAGTATAATAAAGTAAATAGAGATTCTGGCGAGCCGTTTAGACCGTATTGTATCAATATATACTCGTATATATATATATATATTTATATATATCAACACAGGCGAACAAAGCCGTCTCGAGTGGTAGTATTACAACTGTAGTAATTTGGAAGAATTCCAAAGAAGTCGTGACATTACAGGTAAAACGAATGAAATCGAATTAAATTTTAACAGACAAAAGATACATATAGTATACTCGTATATAGTTATACTACAGCTGACACATTATGTTATATTTTTGCAGAATGTATTAACACACATTATGAATTGTTGATAAAATCAAACGAATCATTGTACAAACAATAATTATTTTGATCTGTAGTATATTATACAAATTATAAATTCGGGGGTATTAAATGTTTGATGCCGAATATCGACTCTTACGCTAATAATTGTTGCGTTTATCAATATAAATATAATACTGTGTATGATTGTGTTAGCAAGACGCTATTGCAAAACTATAAGACTTATGTTATAATATTGATACAAAGCATACCGTAGTTGAACGGTCGGCTTTGTTTGGAAATCGAATCAATTTCGTATACATCTTAGACGGCTAGTACAATGACAATACAAAACTCAGAAACAGTTAGCTTTTAGAAATTTAAAGTTTGAAAATTAATATCCTTAAAATAATTGTGAAATAACCAGAGTATAATAATCGTCATTAGTACAATTATTTAGAGTTCCTATACATATTAGCTGAAAAAATCAAATTTATAACTAATACGTAGGTATATAAAAATAAAAATGATCGAAGTCCTTTGTTGTACCTACTGAACATCAAAGTTCTCTTATTCTGAAATATTTATTGACGTACTATGCATACATCGATTGCAAATATAATAATAACAAATTATATTGCATATAATATATTAATAAATATGTACCTTAGTACCATGGATTCAGGAGTAACATAATATTTTATAAAATATGTTGTATACAATACAAAATATGATGGTTATTTTTGTTGAACGAGGTTATTGTATGAATAATTAATACATTTTATTGCTCGAAGTTCGTGTTGAGTATACATCATACTTACTTATATTGTTATCTCAATTCCTAAGAGTTATCTTTTAGCTACATTTTTAAAATATAAACAAAGATTCTGTTCATATTTATTATTCATTTATAATTAAATTATTAATAGCTATTTGTTTTCGTATCAATAACAATTTCTTCCAGAAATCATATGAACCGGATTATACTAACTAATAAAAAAAAATTCTTTCTTAACATACTGTTCTATGTTAATAATATTTTAAAATCATATTTCAATATATTGTACATTCATAACAGTATTAACAACATGATAATCATTTTAAATAAAATTTAAATTAAAGAACGAATAAAATTTTTAAGATTTATATTTATTTATCAATATACATTATTTTTTTTTACTCTATAATTTTATAGTTGTAATAATGCAATATTAACAATTTTCATATTTCATTCAAGTACAAAAGATACGTTTTTAACTATCTATAAATAGTAGTAAACAATGTTAGTTTGCTTTTTATTTTAATATTTTCGTATTAAGACAGAAAAAAAATATAGAAGTGATAAAAAAGGATAGCTAGCGAAGCACAATAATTGTTTTGAGTAATTTGTAAATAAAAAAGAAAAGAAACTAAATTTTTGAAAGATTTTTCGACCGAATTAATTTCAACAATAATTAATTTATGGAAAGCGGTACGGATAAAAAACAATACACTAAAAAATAAAACAATAACGCTAAAATAGTATAAGACTGGTGACTTGAGTGACGTATGTCTTCTACAAAATGATGGCGCATTATGATTACATTAAATATACGTTTATTATAGATTAAAATACAACTATAGTTTAGACGTTAACCCCTATTACATTGATACTACACGAGGAGCATGTCTAGAGCTGAAGATTCAATACATCGATGGCTGTAGAAGTTTTTATACTTGTATAATAAAATATTTTAAGCTCTTATCGCCAAAAAAAAGTTTTACCAGTAATTACAAGATAAAATAGATACAGAGATGGAGACAGATAATGAGAGAAAGATAAAATAAGAGACTAACTCGTTGCATTTATCTGCTGCATACCAGTGAATGTCTTATACGCATCGATTGGTTGATGTTGATCGATAATATTATAAAAAAGTAACTCATTAAAAATAAAATACTTCCAAGATGCACTGCCATTTCCCATCCACGAGGGATTTTACGCGACACTACACGATCAAGATTTAACGATTTATTTTATACTCTTGATTTTATATCATTTTCAGAATTTTTGTTAATAATTATTTTATCACTCAATATATTTCAATACTTTATTCAATATAATAACATGTATTCATTGTTTTGTGATTTATAGAGGGTGCACTATTTAATAATATACGTTTGTTTCACGATCACATTTTATAACGTGTAAGACTACTAAATCGAGTACGAGTGTAGATACCATAAGCGGTTAATAACAATATTAATTTCAAATTTTCAAGACAAGAGCTTCGGGTGTAATATAATAACAGTTTTGTATGACTGTATATTACCGGAATGGCAAGAACTCGGGATCTGTTTCGTTTCATTAATTTCACAGCCCTATCGTCTGTGGCTTAAAAGAGATGGTGATACTGTTATACTGTTTTGATACACAAACGCGCGTCTAACTCGGAAAATAAATATATGTTGATGAAACATCAACTGAATTAAAACGTATATTATGCAACCCATTTTGATTTTAGTACTAAGTAACACACATATTATATAGATCAGAAGAAATACACAATCTCGATAATCGTACGTCTTGGTGTTGGCGCGTATTGTGATGGCGATGGCTTTTGTGTTTCCATTTGCGAAGTAAACTTTTATTACTCAACGCCACTGTCCGTATGATGTTTAGAGATAAAAAAAAAAAAATCAGTCGCTTTTTCATTTTTTTTTTTTTCGTTTGAAAATGCGTTTATATAGAAGCATTATGTGCGACGTCAAAAACTAGAGCGCACGCGTAAATGTGTTTTAATGGTGAGATAAAAAAAAACAAAGAAACATTATGATATACACTTACGAATGGACTTTCTACTAAAAGGGTGAATAAAAATAGTGACTGATAAAAAAAAAGTCCAAAAACTAAAATGAATATAAATATGACGTATATTATTTTGCTACAGAACGATTATATCAAGTAATGATTACGATGACGTGAACGATATTGCACATGTATATTATAAACTATTTTAATTATCTTATAAATGACTATGTATAAGGGTTCTATAATAATTGTTATTATTAAAGATTTTTTAACTTTTATACCAATAGTTATAAGAGCTATATTCTAAGACGATATCCGTTTTTCAATATTTTAACTCTATTTTGATTGTCCGGCCTCAAACTTGTTTAAATTAATATATAATATGGATGTAGGTCAATCACAGGAGCCTTGTCATGTTTGGTACGTTTTCTTATATATAAATATATAAATATTACACAACATGGGTATATGTAAACTATATTAATTGTCTTATAATATATATATATATCATCTTAAACACGTGAGGAAATTTTGGGAATACATTAAATATATTACTACATTCTTTTTGATTTTCTCGATAAAAAAATATTAAATAGATAGCTTTTTAGATCAAGTGACGACGTCACCGGAGGACAAGAAATTCTGTTGCGTCAAAATGACAGCAGCGTTCAAGACAAAGACGGTAAAACGACGAAACAAAAAAAATATATATTACAGATCATTTCCTCCCCAGATCGTATTTCTTCCCTCTTCCAATTTTTACAGCTCTCACAAATATACCGTGCAAGGGTCACGCGACCGAGTTTATTGCAGAGAAATCGGCGGTGGTGCGTAAATTAACTTGTCTCGTTTATGCTCGGAGACAATATAATATACAAGCGAGGTGTAACCGCGCACTTTTGTAACGTGACAGTTGTGCTTATATTATACATATAATATATTATATAAATAATTGTGTAGGTAATTTCAGTTGCATTTTTAGCCCGTCAGTTTGTGCACGATACGTTTGTGGTTAATGCGCCATTTATTATTTATTCGAGCATGTTACGATGTCCGTGACGTTGTGCAGTATCAGTAGCGCCGAGCACCTAAATTGTTTAAATCTAGCCAGTGGCTAGTGCCAGACTTTGTTTTGATAAAGATTGAACGGGTTGATGGGTGGTAACATGGGCAGTTTACAGGTACTTGAATCGAATAGCAATGGATACTTGCCAATAACTGTCGTTGGATTTGTACATATAGATTATTGTAATATCGTTGTCTTTTGTTGTCTAAATACATCACAGCTGTATTTATACATTAATATGATGTGTCGATGTCTACTACATGTATATGGATTTTATTACTTTAAGTATATTCAATATATACATGTTTATTAATTGCTACCGTAGCAATTATCTCAATTTTATTACAATAATAAACGTATATTATTAATATCATATTATCATATAAATAATATAAGTATAATAAGTTAAAGTAACTTTATGACCGAATAGGAGCTTGAAGGTATCGCGTTCATACTGTGTAAACTCTATAGAAATGTACCTATAGCGACAGAAATGGTGGTGATGGTGGTGTGATTGCAATGATTTCTGATAGACTTTATATTTTTAATACCAGTGCATCATCACTGGTGTGGCCATGTGAACAAACCAACACAAATATAAAATATGATTAATCTAAATATAAATTATTATTTTGCAGCTAGCAATCAATGCGCATCAGCCATTGACGAACGGTGAATGTAGGTGCTGCAGATGTGATGTTTATATTATATGTATAATATACTATTGATTTGCATATAAAGGGAGAAATGCATATTTGTGTGCAATAATATATCGTGTGTGTGTGTGTGTGTGTACAATGATAATAATAATAATCATAATATATGCGACGGATGCGGATGATGAGGTTGTCCCGGTACCCATCTCGACTGTTATTTATATATAAACCACCGTCAGGGTTTACCAACGATATTATTATTGTTATTATAATCTGTTTCTTTTTTTTTAGAAAAAAAAATTTAATATCAATATGAGTGTGTGTGTGTGTGTGCGTGTGTAAGTGTATGGCTGCACTACATACATATATTTTTCGTACAAAATAAAAATGTACTTATATAGGTATATAATGTGTAGACGGACGCGCGTAAGAACGATAAATAACTTCTGAGACTTTTCGGAGCCAAGAAAGACGCGCCCTGATCAATCCCCCGGGCGGCGTATGAAACAATCCGGCCGAAGGAATCTGTATTCTGTAAGGTTTCCAAAAAAAAAAAACGAAATGAAACAAAATAAATAAATAATAAAACTCGGACGGGGAGGAGCGAACGCAATAATTCGGATGCCCAGACAGTATAGGTCCATGTGAGTTTTAAATATAATCTACTGTAAACATGTGTGTGTGTGTGTGTGTGTACTTACATTTAAACATGTAGTAGGTATCGATTCAACACACACGCACACATGCATATTATGTATATATAATGATGGACTTATCGTATGTGAGTTGTACTCGCCAAAGGTTTTAATAGAGATAGAAAAGAGTACTAATACAAGACACATACTTTGGATGTCAGATTTTTTTTTAATGATGGTCTACATTACATTATATACATACATTTTGACACACATATGCTGTGCATTGACTTTTAGATTTGTAGTAAAAAAAAAAAATATATATACGTCGAATTAATGTTTTTTTTTTTTTTTTATTCATGTTATTCATGTATAAAAACTAACTTTAGCATCAATTAATTTGGTCGATACACGAATAGTAATACAATAATTAAGTAAACCGTGTATTCAATATAAGTACACGCATTACTACTATGACTATATGTACCATACGAGCATTCAGTGAAGACTTTAGAATTTGGTCAAAAGTTTAAAAATAAAATAATTGGAAATAACTTTTGAACTTAACATTACGATATATACTCGTGTTGTATCATTGCACAATAATACAATGAAATACTTATTATTTATAGTTTATCTTTTTTTTTATGGTGGGTACTTTATCAATTTATATATATATATATATTATGTACGAACAATTCTCACACACAGATACAATGTAATAACATTGTTAACGGAGCAGAAAACGTTTATACGACAAACGCGAGACGATATATTATGATAATAGTTATAATCTAGAAAATTAAGTACATTTCTGTCTCAAATAAAGTCAATACAATTATTTATATCAAAAGTGTCATTTTAGTTCTTTTACAGTCTAATCCTCTTCATCCTCGTAAAAATTAATCGATAAATTTATGATATAGGTACCGCATCGAGTTTTCTCTTACTTATTTTTTATTTTATTTATCATTTTTTTTTTTTTTTTTTTTTTTAATGAAAAAAGGTCGACCTACCTAGATTGTTTTTTAACAGTGCACTGCAGCGGTGTCTGCGCTTTAAAACAAGTCGCAATTTTTCAAAGACTTGTTATTATCCGACAAATCCTTATAATAGAAGGCTAATCCAAAACACATATTTATTTTTCATTATTAAGGTCATTACAATTCGTTAAATAGTAAATATATTGCCTATGTTTTAATTAAAACATATATATTTATATGATAATCCCACAATACATTTTCAGCTTAGACCATTGCTCTTTTAATATTATTATCCAAATCAAAAATGTTTTTAACTAAACCTAATATACTTAAGCTAATATTTAAGTATCTGCTTACATTATATATTATGGAAGAATAAAAATAATTTAAAGATATGTATAATGCTACGTGTTTGAAACCGTAAAAATATAGCTTTTAGTATAGTTTTGCAAAAGAAAAGTTTTTGTTTTAACGGATATTTAAAAAATTTTAAATAAATATGAAATATGTCGACATTGTCATGCAACAATATTAATGAATATGATATTAAAAATAATAACTTATTTTTTTCTTTTTAAATAATACTGTTAAGTTAATTTTTCGGTTTTTAAAAAATTACTAAGAATAGCGTAGATGTAGACAAGATATTCACGTTCTTCTGAACTGTATATGTTTATGGAAAATAAAATTTTATTAGTTTAATATTATTATCATGTCTATATTAAATTTGTTATACAACGTACATAAAAAAAAATAATAATAATATAAAATATTTTTTCTAAGATTATATACAGTTAAAAACAAGAAATTTCTTTTAAAATAATTTTAAATATTGCAAAATTAAAAAATAAATTAAATTTTAAGCTACCTACCCTCAATATAAAATAGTATAATACAGTAAACAATTCGATATATTAGATATTTGGAATGACATAGGTAATATATATTCTATTACTGCACTTTGCAAAAATAACGTTATAGATACATTTCGTATAAGAATGAACCATAAATTTGTTCACGTCGACATAACGACATATCTAAGCGGACTATCGATCGCATTTTTTCATTAAAACAGACCTGAAGTTTTCTGGGCCGTCAGGTGTTTAAAACAATAATATGTAATATAGATACATCACCTCAGTAATAATAATAACAAACATAAATACCATAAATATTATTATGCAATCCATTATAAATTATAATATCCCCAGTCCACACATGCATCGTTACGAACATAAATTATAATGTCATATCGTATATTATGTTTAACATTGTAATACAGTTGCACTACATTATATTAGGTACCTAAATAATATTACCGTGTGTAAATAAAATAAGTAAGGTATTAAATTTGGCGGACGCCGAACACGCGTATAATAATTATATAGATAGCGCGCAAACCTATATAATATAATGTCATGTTCCCAATTTAAAATAAAAATTAATAAATAGAACTTGTTTTTTATGCACATTTTGCGATAACACTTTTTTTTTTTTTTGTCATTTTAATCATATTATATTTATTCAACTTAAATGGCGTGTTGCCAATTTTTTTTTCTTCTACCCATTATTGTAATCATTATAATACGTTTCACGCTAAAAGTCTCACGAAGCCGTAATACTATGTATATATCTGTAAACATCTCGCCTAAAATGTCATGAATTATAGTTAATAATAATATTATTAAGCTTGTAATATGATTTAAATTTCGTAACTGCAGCGAATACTTTTTGGGCCGCCCACAGTACAACAGTTACTCTGTTTTCGTAATAATAATAACAATAATAATGATATTGCAAACGTATATTACCCGTTAATGCTATTGCAGCTGCCGCTACCATACACATTAAGAATCGTTGGTCTGTCGCTCTTCAAGTTTACGATATTGTCGGCGTGCGTTACTCGTGAAATCGTTCTCGTTTTCGGCGTACGCGCCATCGGAAAAGTGAGTTTTGTATAGTGGGCCCGTTATTATAGTTATAATCGCCGTCATTTCGATTAAAGCGCGCGTTAAACGAATCCATAGTATTAATATACATTACAATACACGCAATGACACAAAATAAATATTATTTAATACAACCCTCTCGGCACGACTGCTAACGAACGGAACAATAATGATATAATATAAATGCAGTTTTACGTTCGTTATCCCGCACCACCCGGAGTTGTCACGACAATTTGTTTCAATTTGGTCCGTGCGAAAACTTCCGTTCTCTAGTAAATTCTGGCCATAATAATATGAGTCATACTCCTCCGTCGACAAATTATGCGAAATATCTTCTCATCAACGCCATACGCCTTCACTATTTACCCAAATAATATTTCTCTAATACTCGCGTATACCTTAATATATTTCATCTCGCCAATTTTCAAAAATCTAAATATTTGTTGTTACTTGTTTAAAATCATTCTATTTTTATTTTAATGTTTATTCAGTTTTGTGACCGCGTTGAATTGTGATTAGTATACAGTTTAATTTAACTAACATCTCGCGGAGTTAAATTCGAATATATTT
The DNA here is from genome assembly GCF_002803265.2 of Melanaphis sacchari. Lineage (NCBI taxonomy): Eukaryota > Metazoa > Arthropoda > Insecta > Hemiptera > Aphididae > Melanaphis > Melanaphis sacchari. The sequence goes on along the minus strand of NW_020271519.1, from coordinate 1,255,999 downwards.
AAATATTTCATCGCAATGGGAAAAGGACAAAATAAATAAAAATGATTATAATAAACATGACTGGAAACATCTCATCAGCGTAACTTCTATGAATATAAATATATATATATATATATATATATATATATATATATATATTTATATAATGAAAACTTAAAAGTTTTTTTTATTTAATTTCTTTCAGTCTCGGATATTGCATTCGTGTTGGTCATGATTTTAATCGTCCACAGTTTTCTATTATTTAATAAACATTAATAATCAAAAAAAAATAAAAAAAATAATTAAACAAATATTTATGTAAGTAATTCGAATTTTAAAAATTAATTATTACCATTTGGCTAAACTATAACAGGTATTTTTCATTGAGAGTAATTTCAAGAAGTAAAAACATTTTATTTAAATTTTTATTTTTTAGAGACCGAACAAGAAGTGAATAAAACCTGTAAATTCTGTTAATTATTTATAACATAAAGAATTTTAGATTAGATTAATTAAAAGTATTGGAATGTAAAAAACAAATTACTCGATGTCATCACAGCTATGAATGTTACACTGTAACTGACATAAAGCGTCTTCGTCGAAGGTTTTATATAGAAGTAATAATTGCATATTAAATCAATGTCGTTTTGTATTTAATATAGCTTGAAAAAATAAATGCAATATACATTTTTAAAATTATTAATATAGAACTACAGTAAGCTATATTAAGTTTTCGAACTGATTTAATATGACATTATAAGAGTAGATTAATAAATATCGTTTTAAATAAAAAAATATTGTTAACATTATAATAATGTACTTTGTAATAAGTCGTTTTACAAGATTAAAAACATAACATAATGTATAATTGTTGATAACAAAATGACATATATTTTTAGTAAATAATTACACAGTGTTCGTATATTACGATAACCAATGTACAAAACAATTTAAGTTTATAAATTACTTTTTACGACGACGAATATAATATAATAATGTGTACGTATAATAACTATATTTTAATAGTGGTCGAAAGTTCTCGAATAGATGTTATTCATAATAATTAGTTGACAAGTAGTGTTCGTAAACGTCCGACCAAATTACACCGAGGAAACTATGCATTTATAATTTAAATTGTATACGACAAATATAAACTAAATCAACTATAACAGCTGAATGTTATAATCCGTATAATTCGTACGGTCTCGCACGTATATTATAATAAAATTAAATGTGCGGGCGCCTTTGAAGACTTATTGGTAACAATATATGCATCCTTGTACTGTGTATATTGTCGAACGGATACGAATTTATATATATGTACAGAGCGATTCAACTATCATGTTCACTCCAACTTAATGGATTTATTTAAATTCTGTGTTTGGAATTCTTATATATATATGAACATTTTATTTAAAATTCATAAGATTTTTCTGTTGTTTTCAATTTATCCAGAATTTATTAGATTTTTAATAATTGTGTTATTAAAGAAAAAAAAGATGGGCATGCTTGATAAATCTCCCTATAAATGAATGTAATATATACCGTATATTTCTAGAACAGAGCATATTATACAGGCTTATTGTGAAAGGTTTGAGGGAAAGGTCGCTGGTTTCGGTAGACTTGATGTCAATATTATAATGTTAAAATGATCACGGTGTTGAGAGAACAGCCGCGATCGACCGCAGGTCGGGTCAGCCATAACGATAATACGCACAGCACCTATATCTCTTTCCTTCACTCTCTCACCCTCTTTCAATATTTACAGAGTAACACGTCGTATATACCTATGGATATTGGGTATACACGCGTATTAAATACGGACGTATAGTATGCATTATTAGGTGAACTAACAATTCCATCTACCTCCCTTATAGAATAATTATATACATTTACAAATTATCTATATATTAAACAATATATATATATATATATATGCGACATGTGTGTAATAATATTATGTATACTGTCATCCGTACGGTTTTATTTGCGCGGGCTTACGTGTATCGAATCAAGTACTATAGCTTGTCTTTTGACTATGTGCTTTTAGCTCTGCGAAACATATAGGTACGCGTGTCCTGTTTCAAACGTCGAGCAATGCGCTCGTGTATAGTAATAGCGATGATATTAATATGTACAAAAATGCGTGTAACGGAAATTCGAGAAACATATTGATTGATTTGTGCACGCTGATGATGCTTCTGTTGCCACTCGCTATTATGATATATGATGGTGTACACGGTTATCTGGACGTATGGGATATTCTCGCCAATGATTCCCAGTTAATACCTTTAGTTAACACATAATTAAATGAAAATCACTAAAATCGTGTAACTATAATATTGTTTATATTGATTCCATTTAATATATTACACATTATAAGTATCTAGCACAAATTTCACTAGCATGAACACACTTTCATTATAACGATTATTGTTTGGTTCTTAATGTATTTTGTGTATAAAATTGTATAACCGCACCCAGAACTGGGATAAAAAAAAAATGTGGGATACTCATAATAAAAAACTATATGATTAACGTTTTTTTTGTAGAGCAGTTAAAATTTAAAAAAAATAATAAAAATAAAATAACAAAGGCGTTTTTTTTTAAGTGTATGCTAATACATACACTGTAATATATTAACGTATGTATTCATCGTTGACGCTAATTTCAACAACATTATTGTTGTAAAGTATACTGAATATACACGCGCTCATACATATTATTATACAACAGCTATTTAATATAATAATATGACCATCGAAAAAAAACGTTAACTAATAATACTTATAACTGCTTTCCGAAAACAATAATAACTGCATTTATACCTATTACCTTATTACATTGCAATAATGGTAATTCAAATTTGTTTGGTGTTTTAATAATCCAAAAACTATGTTAACCTACCATATTTTTTTTTATTTTTTTTTTTAAGCTCGATCGAAATTCGTTTGTATACTTGTATACCGTCCATATAAATAATATAACATTACAGTGTACAAAACATTAAAAGTTTCTGTGTCTACACAATAGATTTAACTCTACATATACTATGACGCAAAAAAACTAGAAACCTACATATTTTATACACACATAAAATACACATTACACACATAACTATAATGTGTGCAACGTGTGTGCGTACGTGGTTTTAATCGGAACACAATCATTAAAAATATATAAGACTATTTGTTCCGACGAATTTTTTAAAATATTAATTACACTTATATGTAATTGAAAAAAAAAAAATGTCCGGTTTAAATCGGACAGACGTAAATCGTTGTTTACGGCGTACACTCACTTCATCAGCATGCCAATAGTCATTACCTTCCAACAGTCATTAACCACATTTATCTATAAATTATTTTCACTGTAAGGTTGTTTATAATATATAAACTATCTGAGTCTCGTGGGACCGTTTTCTGACTGTAGACATTACCCTACCGCGCAGAACATGTAAACATTATAAACACAACCCTTTCGAAAGTCTTTTGCTCAGGTATTATATAATTTATTTAATATATGTTCGCTTTATGCACACTCGACATATTATTTATACAAATGGTATGTAAGACGATTTACTCGCAGGACGATAATAATATAGGCGCGTTCGAACAATACATATAATTCATGTTTCACCGTGTGTATCACCGCGGTGAAAATCATGTCAATATTCGCATTCAACGTAAACGTGTACGAGTGTCGACAGACATTAACAAACAGGACCAAATAATAGTATATTTAGATGAGATGGTTTTTAAATGACATTCCACGTGTTTTGTCTTCTGTGTAGGTAGGTATTTATAGTGTAATGGCTGTGTCTGTGCGAGCAGTAAAGGCGATTCATTCGACACGCAGTCATATTATAAGTACTTAGTCGTTTCGACTGCTTAAAATATAAATAATATAATGCATAGCACGCGATAGTGATAATAATTCACCGTTTAAGTGAGACATTATCAAAATAAAATTGTCTCATATTTTTTTTTTCGTTATTTTACATACCTAGAGGAATTTCGTATAGAATATAAATAATATGTACCTATAGTATTCGGCTAGAGTGCAAAAATCGTTTATTATGACATTGCAACGGTACGATTAACGTTGTAATATGTAATTATAATCAACAACCAAAATTTCTAAAATCCAATACAATATTTTAAAATGGAAAATTAGTATTACTCGATATTTACGTACTTTTTGTTTATATCCAGCTCGCTTAAAATAATATTTTTTAAAGATTTTCCTAATTGAATTACACACAAACACAGATGAATAAAAATAATAATATACCTAAAGTTATTTATCATAAAATATAATGCATAACCTTTTTGACTTTTAGATACTTACGTTATAAGTATTATAACAGTATTTTCGTCCAAAGAATAGTTACAACATCCATGGATTATTTTATGAATAAAATCGTTTTGTGTATATTAAAATATACAAGCATCGCAGCATTCAGCTCTTATACATATTCGCGAACAGGTATTGATTGTAATTTTCTATTATGCGACGTAATAGCTTTGGCGAGCTTCACGGCCGTTATTTAATTCCCTCGGGGCGCCTTTGGCGCTTCTATCTGTGATAATATTATATATGTTTATTGTTTATGTATACATATATTATATTATATTTTAATGAGAACTAATTTATTTGTTTTAGATTCCCATCGAAAAAATCTGAGTTAATTAATCTATACGCTTTACAATATTACTCTATTAATGCAGGGATATACTAAAATACGGCGCAAGTGAAAAAAAAAAACAATTCGGATGCGACGTGCGTGTATAAAAATACAAACGGCGAACAATCTAATTAAACTACAGTATGTATAATATATATATATATATATATATATACGGAGGTTATAATAACAGAGAAAAATTAAAGCTATAGCGTTGTCTGCAAGTCCACGCCCTGACTAGAATCCATAAAGCGCGTCTGAAAATTTCGCAATCCGTTATTATATAATATTATATATTATATATACTAGCTATATTTTGTATTTCTCTTAATACAATACGTACGCCTTTTTTTCCCTAGGTCCTCTATACCATAGTTGGGCGGACCTTGTGAACCCTTGTTAATTATAACGAGATCTTGAAGAATGTACAAACATACTATAATGATACTCATATAACAATAGAAGTGTATTATATCCTGTTGAATTTAAGTCTGGTGAATTATTGTTTTACTTATTTTGGTAATTGAAATAGTATTTCATTACGTCACAAATATTATGTCAAGCGTATAGGTCTGCGACAAATGAACCGTTTTCATTTTGTATTATATCCTACATATGTACGACTAGTGGATTTCCGCATCGCAATACACGTTATTACATTTTTTTCTTAAATTTTCCGAAATATTGCAGATTTCATGAAAAATCAAAAACTTGATTATTATGCGTTCGTCTCGCTCGTGTACTTCGTTCACATGTAAGCAAAAAGTGTGTTACGACGTTAAATTTGAAAACATTGATAAACCATCGCATTAAAAAAAAAAAAAAAACTTTTCTAAACTAGGACTTGGAGCTGGTAAATTTTTTTTTTTATATTTAAAAATATATTCACTTAAAAATAAAAACATAATTACACCCTATTGAATATCTAATCATTGTTACTTCCCGTTGGTATATGTAATACGATTGTATGCATAAATATTTTTGTTCATAAATATATTTTATAAGTACAAATTAATTTAGAACAATAAAATCTATAAATATGTAAGTATATTGACAGTTCAACGGTGAAAACTTGAATATACTACCAAATACTCGGGAGACTGCGATGCGTAGAGAGATAATTAGACTTGACGTTTTCATTTACATATATAAGTACGCTAAATTATAAATATATATATATATATATATTATATATATATATGTGTATATTTTCCCGTGTGTCTAACTTTGCTTTTAATACGATAACATATTGAGTTAACGCATGAATATTAAATCACTTTTAATACATATATTCCAGCTTTACATTTGAAAAGTTTTGGTTTTAACTAATACTTTTACTATGCATGCGAAACACATACACGTGTCCATATACTTTAAAAGCTCTGCTACTAATTAGCACTTAGTACAATTATTTTACAAAAACAATATTAAATTTCACATGAGTTATATACGGCGATACCATTTCTAATAATATAACCAACAATAAATATTATTTACATACCCCACCGCAAGTACGTAGAGGATAATGACTGGTTTTAACCATTCACAAATTATTATATACGTCGCGTGTAATTTTTCTTTGTTTTTTTTTTTTTTTGTTTTAATTGTACAGTAAACGATAAAAATTGTCTGTTTCACCGATGATGATGAACCAACGTCATGAAGCACACCATTTTACATTATACGTATTCGTATTTAATCATAGATTTATAATAACTATAATATACGGTTATTCGTATGCTTCTGTTATTGGTTTTTGCTTTATACTTTATTTTTTTGATTATTTGTTGTATGTATCATAAAAAATAATTTAACAAATGTATGATCTAAACATAAAAAGCCCTCCAGGTTCAAGACTTAATTGTATCAGTTTACAAAACAAACCGTGTTTTTTGCCAAACGCTCATAACAGTCATAACCATTTGAACACTTCTGCAGTCAACACAAAACGCAATAACAGGTCATATTCTCTCGAAAGCATTCTATAATGAAGAATAATGTTAATAGAAAAACAAATACAATAATATTTATATTTATATCATCGTCATAGGTTATATCTAATTTTGTTACAACAAGAAAATAATATTGTAATTTTATTCAATAGTTCTTTTTTTTTTTTTCAAACAGTTCTAATTTTAAATTGTCTTCGGTAATAAAACACACGGACTATGACACTATACGATGCTAATATAACTTAAAAAATTGCCTATAATTTTTTTTATTTTATACAAAATTTAGCGGTATACACACACATAAAAGCGAAAAAATACATTTTATGCAAAAACATACGTATAATGACTTATTTTAACAGAAAATGGTGCGCCAAAAATCATCAAAATTTTAGGTTTGATATTAATTCTAATTTTTAGTAGAAATATAGAGTTATGTAATAATCGCACTGCCGTAATATGTAACGGGCATACTCGCAGTGTAACTAATACCTATACCCGAACAGAACAGCACATACGAAACCTCCCGAATAATAATGTATAATAATGGAATGTAAAAAAATACACTGCATCGTCAATATAATATGCTAAATATCATTTGGTTTGTTTTGTTAGGAACCGGACGAATAGTATCGATAGTCTCGCGTGAATATCATACATGTACCACGGTCGATTTACACGGAAAAGCATGGTATATGGATGTTAAATCCGGAACTATATTTTATTGCAAACGGACAAACATTTTTTGAATGGAAAATATCGAATCATGTGCAATCGGTTGAAGCGTCATTATGTGTAGGGCTATTCGATAAAATGAAATATTAAACTTTACATTCGCAAATATTTTATAATGTTGTGTATGTGTATATAGTATAATGATGAGCCATTACGTTAGCATGCACATATTATTATGAATTGAAAAACGTTTTCGTTTTCCTTTAAGTGGCGTGACCCGTTAACATGAATTCGACTGTACCTATATAAAATTATAAAGTTATGCATTGGAATGACTGTGATTATTATATTATTATTATTATATATAACTATATGTGCTTATGTATAGCGAGGTTAGATTAAAACAATTATAATAAATTAATACGGAATGAATGTAAAGGCGTGTATGGGTTTAAAATTGGGCATTATACATAGTACGTACACACAGATTAACTGAAATAAACACGTTTATTGGACAAACATTTTAATAAACGGTGTTAGCATAATTTTATGTAAGTATTGTTAAAGTGATCATACTCCATAATATAAAAATCAAAACGGCTTGGTGTGGCGCGTTGTCTGCTACCAGTCGCGGAATGCGACTGAGAGTAAGTAACGGCCATAGCTACTAGTTCCCGGATGGGTGACCACTCGGGATCATAGTGGTTAAAAACCTTGCCACACATACACGTGTTTGCTATCAACCGTAACAATCGTAAAAATACAACCTACCGTACCAACCTTACCCCTTACCATAATTCATAACCCCTACAAACAGCTAATGGCCCTAGTTGCCGGGCTTAAGTTCAATAAAAAAAAAAAAAAAAAATCAAAACATAAAAATATTAAAAAAAATTCTTAAGAATTGTTTTTTTTTAACGGTATTACGATATTAATTTATCATGCATACAGCGGGGTACCAAAGATTCTATAAATAATAAACACCGATTATTTTTAAAAGTATTATTGTTGCAAAAAAGTCTTTTTTTCATAATTTAAATTTATTATAGGTATTTAAAAAATATATATATGTATAAATATATTATACACACAAACGTTTTACTATATTTTTAGTTTTTTAAGTTATATACATTTTTTATAAACTACATAACATTTGGATATGATACATTATTAATACATATTTTGAAAATTTCTATTTATTTATAAAAAAAATAATTTAGAATAAATTTCTGATTAGTTAATCTATTTAGTTCTTAAATAAGCAGAGTAGGAATACCAGCATTTTTTAAGTCAGATGCCACTCCATTCCACTCATATAAAATTTAAATACAAATTAACTATAGATTTAAAAACTAATTATTATATATCAGACATCAGTTGCTAAAAATATGTTTTGCTTCGCGTAATACGAAATTAATATATATATATATATATATATACATATATGATAAAAACCATAAAAATGTCAATGATAAAAAATTAGAAAAAATATAACCATATACTTTATAATATACATACAAGATTATTCATGGAGAATTGTCTCCAATTAAAAAAAAATAAAAATAATATAGTTTATATAAACTCAAATCTTTAGAATATAATATATACAAAATTATTCATGGAGAATTATCTCCAATTAAAAAAAAATAAAAATAATATAGTTTATATAAACTCAAATCTTTAGAATATATATATATATACATATTTTATAATTAAAAACCATATTATTTTGCAAATACTTTAATGACTTTTACTATTTTTTAAGTGTCTTGTGATGGTGATACAAAATTTGTTTGGCAATAACCGCACTTTTTAACTTAAACAATTACGTAAATTACTAATTAAAATGTTGATATACACAAATTGAAATCCAAAGGTCTATGTTCAGAATTAGTAAACTATATGCGTTTAGTGCCTACTGAGAAAATAGTAAACCATTTGTTGAAGATTAAATTATATAATTTATATTAATATTCCAGCATTTTTAATTTGTAAAAAATTTTGGATTATAAATAGAAAAAAATTTTAATTTAGATGCATCAACATTTTTTTTTTTTTTTAAATCGAGTGCTTAATAATTTAAAGTAAAAAAAAAAAAATGGTGGGATTCACTTCGAAAATAAAGAATTTTGTATAACCACGCAGAATACTCATTAACTGGTATAAAGGATCTAAGTATCTGAAAATATAGTCTTTAAGTATTCTTTAAAATTCCAAAATCAAGAATTGAATAAATGATCAAAAGATTTAAGGATAAAATGAAGTGAGATGCTTGGTGAATCACCATCCTGAATAATGAATATGATTGTTTGCATATTATTGATGTCTTAGTACACATTTACATTGCTGTAAAATATTGTAGGTTTATTTAAACGGTATACAGTTGAAATTTTTGAGAAGTTTAACGAATTGGTATTATAGATAACATAATACGTATTTGTTTAAACAATATCGCTGGCGGGTATATTATTGATTAAAATATTTTGTACACTGTTGAAAAATAATAATAATAGACGATGGTACACAATCATACACAATGGTTATAATATAGAATGTTTGTAAAATCGACATTATTATTATGCAATGAAGAATAGAGATTTACGGTCATATAATATAATATATACACATTATTATGATTCACGATAAAACATTTAGATAAATAAAATAATATCATAATATATAATAATATAATTTTAGCTAGGATTTATATGGATTTACATATCTTTTTTATTTTTTTTCCTAGAAAGAATTTGGTTAATAATTTATGTGAAACCCCATTAATTGTTACAAATTATCGATTTTTAGTTTGAATATTTTATAATAAATAGTGTAATAAATAATAGTAAATTATTACATATATTTTTACTATAAACACGAAAAGTTAATGTTTTATGGTATTGATATATCTAAATATTAAACAAAAATACTTTAGAACATATGTCATACTACGCTACTGATTTAACTTTAATAAAATTGAGGAATTTGTCTAAGACAAAGGTTATCTATTAGAATTTCCATGGGTTTATTAATGAAAATAAAACTAACAAAAGTTATTTATATTAAATTAACAGTTACTTTGGTTTTCTCATTCAATATATTAAAAAATAAATATACTCTTTATTGTCACTTAACGTCAGTTGAAAAATTATTGGTAATTTCATTGTATATTTTATCATATATTTACTGTATATTTTAACATATTTTACTATTATATATTACAGAATATTATGTATCCTAGCATTATAGTAACAACGCACTAGCACTAAAAATATGCAATACAACATCGCAGTTGGGTCGAGTCTTGACTTTATACATAGCATAAGTTTACACGAGTATTATAATAACATATTTATACATCTGTGACAAGTACAATAACAATGTATGCACCGAATAAATCTCCAACCATCGTAACCAATCTCCACTACAACTCAAGTAAAGTTTCCAGAAATGTCTAGGTACAATACGCATATAGACATGCGTTTTATACACACACACACACACACACACACACACACACACACACACACACACACACATACTTGTGCGTGGGTTGACACGTGTCTTGCGGACTATCGAAAAATATTATTGTTCGCAGCAACAGACAGCTCCAGCTGTGAGCTTAATAGTCATTTGACGGATATTTTGAGTTTTTTTTTTACTCGTCGACTTTACGCAAGTTAAAAGAAAAGCAATAAATAAAAAAAAAAAAACAAGTAAAAAAAACGACATTCTTGACGCATTGAGTCGTGGAGAGCAAACACCATTTAAATGTCGTATGATTTACACACACATCAAACGCTTCGATTTATAACTGAAATGATTCGTACTCGACCAACATAATAATACATAGTTACTAATAATAACCTATCAACCCTACTTCTACGGTAAGTATTAATATAAATAATGACTTCGGGGCTCCCACATTATTTAATAATTTCTTTTGCTTAGAATCTCAATCCTCATAATAAAATATACTTAAGGTAAATATTTAACTATGTGCACTGCATTTACCCATAATTTTACTAAACAAATTGACATTATATAGTTATAGTAGTTTGTCGTCAATAATTTATTCGCTGATTGAATGTGTTAGCATATTGATAAAAGAGATGAGAAATATAGGTGTCATGTCTCCTCTTTCTTTGGCTTATTTTTAATCAATTAATTTCTTATCAATTATTGTCAAAATTAAAATTTCATTATTTTTCAATATTTTTTCGTCTGTATGATTTTGAATTCAACATATAAATTTAGATTATTTTCTTCTTCTTTATTAATATTAACTTTTCAAGAGTTTTTGCCGACATCGACACCTTCTACTCATCTCAACTCTGTACTTTTTCTTCCCATTCATCGCTTCTTTGGACGTCCTCTTGATCTCTTCCTTGTGAATTTTCACTTGACTGCCGTCTTAAGGTACTCTGATACTTTTCAACACGTGCCCAAATCAAATTTTTGATTTATAAAAATAAAATAATAGAAGAATATTTACTGCAATCACTGTGTGTTTTACGTCATTATGTTATCAATAAGTAATAGCATGCATAATACAATATAGTATCCCTTTACACGCGATTAACGATATACTGTTATTTAACAAGTACCTGGAAATAAAATTCTCTATATATATTATCATGGTCTAAGAATTTTTAAAAGTTCATATCCCCTCTTTAAAAAACTGAGCACGTCACCTTAAACAACACATCAGGAGGTTACGGTTAAGTCTTCATTGTTAGCAGCTGTATTTAGATAGTGCTATTATAAACCATTAATACATTCTTATCATAATATACTGTGTTTGAGTAAAATAAATATATATGGGTAGTTTTTATTTTTATATATTTTACTCTCTGCCTTTTAAAACTAGGCATTTACTGAAATCTGTTCCCCACTCTGAAGGTTCCATGCAAATAAATTTCTATATTCACAACTATATAATATACGATAACGTGATAATAGCCACTCTTCAATTCTTTTTATCGTCGTTTATAATATATTCTTTCACAATATTTCAGGAATGTGCAAAATAAATGTACTTATTAAAAAATTTCATCGAGAATCCGTCTATTATATAACTACCTAATAAATAAATAATAGTAATAATACGAAAAGATATGTACTGCACTATGAAAGCATCGCTCGTCTGGCTCTTGGAAAGAGGAAAAACCGTGTCATTTGTTTGCGTTTATTAAATCTGTGCGACGGCGGCTGCAGTGTCTGTGTATTTGTTCATTCAAACGCACGTCCACCATGCACGCACCGTGTCGGGTTTTCACAGCTCACACTCACCCCGTATTTGAATATATATATACATGAAAATATAATATATGCGTATATCATATTATTTTACACAATAGCTGTTATATATAATGTATGACGTGAGCTTTTGCCGCATATATACACAGCCACGTGTTCGTATGAATAAAATATGCTCCGGCGAGCCGAAACGTAAACGGTTTTTAGCGCTGTGAAATTGAAAATTACAATAATAATAAACTCTATACGCAACGGTAGTCTCGTGATTTAAACTTGTCACTTTCGTCCCTCATATGTTAAAAGTGGGCTTTGTTTTTATACGCGTTTATCTATAAACGCATATGTGCACATGCAAACACACACACACGTACATATATAATATAAATATATAAATAATTGTATAAAAATATTATATATGCTGCATGAGGCGAGTTAATAAATAATCTTAAATCGGTCAAGCTAAAGAAAAAAGTTCAAAGTGAATATATAATACCTAGTTAATTAGATTATGCAAGAAACTCAGTAAAGTTAAAAGTTAAATTAAAAAAAAAACAACGTAAAGCGAAGTAAATGTTTCCATTTTTTGTTGGTATTATATTTCTACACCGCATAATACAGTATAAGAAAAGTACCAAACAGGCGAGTCATAATTTCATCTGTATGCGATTAAAAAATCTGAAACTAATTTGTATTATTTTGACTTGAGCTTAAAAATGAATTAACTTTTCCTATTAAAGTTAATTAGAATTTTTAAACACAGTACCCGAACTATACGTTTACAAAATATAATATCTTAAAGCATCGTTTAAATGTATAAAAACCATTGTAAAACGAGTGTACAGACGTACTAATATATATATACATAATATATATACCATAAGACTATGTGTATAATATTACATTGTTTAGTTTTTCATTAATAGTCCTAAATATAATGCAAGAAAAAAATGTTTTCAACTGATATTTTGAACTCACCGTAATATAATATTTACAATTCGTAATCTCAGCGTGCCTTTCAGTTGTTAATTGGGCAATAACAATTATACTTAGAACCAGATAAAAATAAATTCGTAGAATGAAAGGGTAGAATGAAAATATTAAAGTATAGTGAGCGATGATAAAATATAGTTTCTACAGAATCCGCGAAACGTACTAAATAAGTACTTTTAATACAAATTTGTACATGGTACACATGTTATCGTAATGGTCGACGAATTTAATACATTATCATATGAGATACCATTAAACCATTAACATATCACGTATACGCATATACGCGTCATGTAATCTAATTATACATATATAGCGGGCTATAGGTTAATAAAAAGTTATATAATACTTACAATCGTCTCTGAATCAACATTAGAAATTATTTCAGCATATACTTACCTGAAAAAAGAAAATATAATTAAATTTTGTAAAAAGGTAGCACAATACATTAAAATAATATTACAATGCTTTAAATTACACTGTCTTTATAAATAAATAATATTGGATCTATAACAGTAGTCACGAATTAGATACAATTTAATGATAAATAAAATCGATACTTAAAAATAAAAACTTCAAACTCAAGTTCAAATATGATTTATTATTTTTATGTTTTTTTTTTTTTTCAAGTACAACACTAGTATCGAAACATTTAGTAACTTACTAATGATATATAACATCTCAAATCTTAAAACAATGTGTTTCATTTAAAGCCAAATTAAATAATTAAATTAACAATGAAACAAAATTATAAGTAAGTATAACAGCATCATTAAATATCAAACGTGAGTATTATCAAGTACACAAGTTAGAACAACTATTAAGTTCATTAATCATTTTAACTTATTAAATTTGACTTGGCGTTTGCTTTAAATCAACTAATCGTTCATTTAATAATCCTAAATACTTCAAGTTTAAATTTCGATTTACAAAACTTTTTTTTATTATAAATATAACCATATATAACTGCATACAATGTACAAAAAAAAATTATCGAAAAATCAAAATTTGTTACAATTATTACAATAGTGTCATTTTCAGATAAAAAGAATTTTTAAATTATCATAATAAAACTAATAATTTAATGAAAAACATTAATCATCCGTCTAAAGACAATAATTATAATACCCACGAGCCAATGAATAATAATCATAATGCATATTATTTATTAATACGAGAATTATGGAGCTTACTCATTTAAATATATATTTATCATTAAATTAGATACTTTATAGACATATTATATATTATTTGCAGTACTGCAGTATTTTACCAACTACCTATTTAATACATCAGTATTTACTACAAAAAATGTAATTTAGTTACTACTTAATTGTTATTTTAATACTGAGTTACTATTATTATTTTTAAATTTATTTAGCTTATATTAATTGAAGTAAAGTTATGTTAATGAAATCGATATAACAATATTCACACAAAAAATTTTATTTTTCAATAACATTATTAAATATTTTGAAGATTCTAATAATTTAATGACCCAACTAAAAAGTACCATTTACTCTTCAAACATATTGGTAAGTATGCAGTAAATGCATACATAGTCTACATATTATTTAATGACCACCAAAAAAGAAGATTATAGCATAGATGTGAATGTTGTGTGCATAGTGACTGTTATGCGCATCGTGATTATAATATATAAAGTATAAACCCGCGAATTCGTATTGTACGGCAAATATCATCAATTTTACGCGGAGCCAAATGTTCGCTTCGAGACGTTAATGGCCGCACTAAAATTTAACAAAATTGATGGGCCACATCTATTTTCGTTAGAGTTTGTATCCATTTGAGAAACGTACGTTATATCTTATATACTTATGTATAAACAAACATACACACAACGCGCAGGCGCACACTCAAGGCGTTCTCGTCGGAAAACAATAATTAATCAATCTTCTCCACATACAACGCGCGTACATATTTTTGCGTACGAAGTTTAAACAATTATTGTCTCCGTTCATTCTGCTACACTTCAATAAAATAATAAAATTATTCGGTTGAACGACGACAATAGCCGAGAGAACGAGAATATTTCAAGCGAGTCACCTTTTATTTGATGTATCGTGAATATAAAGTATAATGAATACAACGAGTGGCCACTCAGAAAGTAAGCAAATAACAGATAATAGCGTGACTCGATTTAGTTTGAAAAGAAAAATCAATTGTCAGCCATTTAAGTAGATTTTTTTTTTTTTTTTTTATCAATATTTTACATAAATAGTTTTAATATACATTGATTTCCGACGGTACAGCACCAACCAACGGATAAGAGCCAAGAGATTATTGTTGCCGATCTATTGTTTTAGGCCAAGCGTGGAACTTTCTTCTTCGGTATACACCATGTGACTGGGGTTAGTCTTGGGGCTGATACGAAACGCACGGGTATTTCTATTGTACTCACGCAAATGGTGAATATGTTTATTAATACTATATAAAATAAGAGCGAGTGAAAGATAAGACGAAAAATAATCGAGATGAATTTATTTCATTCCGTTTCCCAGTTATTTCGGGGATTGAGTTTCTAGGAGCTGCAGTTATTTATTTACATGTATACATAATACAGTATTGTATAAAGAATGGGGCGGTGTTAAGAGAACCGTCGGAGAAGGAAAGGGTATCTTGAGCGTGAGATAACCATCGTTAATGCGCTAACCCGACCTAACAGACGATGGGTACGGTGGAAGACGAGGAAGACCAGAAGACAGAGGAACTGGTGAGCGTGTTTTTGTGTGTGTCTTGTGTTGAAGACTCGCGCCGAATGACTAATGGAAAACGTTCAACCATCGTCGTATATTATGTATATCGTACGTGCTGTATATTGTATTATTGTTATAATATCACGTTGGAAACGTGATGTCTATGCTCAGTTGTATACAGAAGAGGTCGATATTTGAAAAATGGAAGGGTCGATCTTGTACATACACAATACATACATATTCATATATATATATATATATATATATATATTACATTTATATATATACTGATACAAAAAATATATGATATTTAGAAATGCGTATTTGCTATTTAGTAATTATTTCACTCCACTATTAAACGTTCTTAGTTCTTTAAATATCGTACTTCGGTGAATTTTTACACATAGTCATAATATATTATTTTATTATTATTGACCATAAAATACACTAAATTGCCTATCTATAACGCCGTGTCACAAAAAGCATAATAATATCTATAATATATAATATAATATTCGGGTTGTCCGATCCCTTCAATCGAGACAATTTCGAACCATGTCATAATTCCCACTACTGGTGCTACGTGTTGTTTATAGTGTCCACTCTAGGCCAACGATTTTCAACAAAAACTATATATTATAATATTATTATTATCTGATACGATTTTTCAGTTATCATTTTGAAAAATAGCCAAAGCCTGCGTTTATTTGTGTATTGGTTTAATGCAAAGTAAATAAATTCGATTAGCATATTAAGCGTGTATAGACTTTTATTATTATTAAGAACCTAACCTAACTGAGACAAATTAAAGACCGCTTATGTATATGTTATAATCATCTGAATATATATATATATACTTGCTGCATAACAAAACGCGGTACGATAATTGGTGGCACGTCGGTCATTAGTGAAAAAGGGAGATCGGGCCTTTATATATAATATATACGCGGATCAAAGGCTAATTTCGGTCGTTTGCATTTTACTATGCCACCATCGCCTCAAAGTTTACCATCGCCACCACCAACCACCAAAGCTATATACGTGTAAACTTGCCGGGTTATCAATTAACGTTTGTCAATAATTCAGCAACGTTAATTATAATTCATGTACCGCATGGGGAACTGAATTCCAATGCCATATCTCGACTGCAACTTTATCCATTGGGGTGAAAAAAAAGGCTAATTTTTTAACATAAATCGTGTAAAAGGGATAGTAAAAAATAAAACTTTGCTCGTTTGTATTAATAAATGCAATCTGTATACATGCGACGCCGGCGAAAATGGGTCGGATGGCAAACGTTCACTACTACAGACTTCTATTACATATATTATAATATTATATATACGTATTGCGATCCCGACGGTATGAACGTATTTCGGTTAAATTATTTACTGAAAAATGAACGCCACGTTGATTGTATGTTCATTTTTTTTTTTTTTTTTTTTTACATACATAAATTATCATGTTATAATTATACAATTCTACGTGCCCGTGTGGATTTGAGCAACGAAATAGAATGTTAACGCAACCGTATTCGCTGTAACGCACATTTCGTATGACTCAATAATATAATAAGTATATGCATTCGTGATAACGCGATTTCGTTGGATTTTAGTCGCGTGCATCTCGTCAGTCACCGGCTACCGCGAATTCCGTTTGGCCGTTTGGAATGTCGACAAAATATATTATTATTCAACGACGCGAGTCCGAATCACGTGGGCTCAAATCCTGTAGTGTGGAAATTACGAGATTCGGCAGAAGCTAACCTAACCTAACCTCACCTATACATGCCATGCAAAACTACGCAGCAGATATATTTCCACACCCGTCCGAGACGTGTATTATACTGTATATAACACTATAGCGACAATAGATCTGCGAGATGAACGTCCGTCCTGACCAACCCGAGTGCGTGTGCATTATAATAATAATGACCGGTCGTCTCGCACCAATTGAATATATCCTCGATGGAAATGACCGACACGCTTAGCGCAAATCTCTCGGTGGACGAAGGTCGTTGTCCACTACCATCACGCTTGTGACTAAATTATTAAACATAATATATTCGTACTTCATAATATATCACTCACAGAGCGGCCCATTTACGAGGTAGGATAGCGTGGAGAAGATTGATTCTCTCTCCTTAGAACCCGGATTATGATAATTGATATACATTATGATAATAAGTTTCATTATTTTAATTTTTTTTTTTTAATAATGATAAAATTTAAACGTTCGTATTTATCACTGCTAGTGGCGTAGTTATGGTGGGGGGACAAATCCCTCCCCCTAGAATAAAACCATAGTTACGCCACTGATTACTACTAGAAAAATCTTAATTACTCATAAAAAATAATAGTAATAATATAATAATTATATCAATAGTCGTGCTATATGTTTTAAATAGTATATTATATATTAATTAATTACACGTGATATTTTTGTGCATGGTTTTGATAAATTTGAATTTATTAGTTCGAATTAAAAAATCGATGAATTGAATAACGACGACTAATTTATTTCATACAATTTTGATCGGGCTTAACAACGTGACAAACTATTCAAATTCGCCAACAGCTAATAAAAATCAGCGTTCCTCCTCGAAATCCCAACCAAGCAGTAAGCAATAGGACGGCCTTTTATAGCACCACAATATGCAAACATACTCAAATCGCTTTCAGCTAAGAAACTAAAGCAGTCTGATAAACATCAAGTTTGTATTTTAAACAATACATTCAATAATATAACACTAATAAAGATATATATAGATTACCGATGAAAAGGATTTCTAATGCTACTCATCGCCGACTACATGATTCGTATAATATACACAAAATGGCACGTTTCACATGCTTAATATCCCCGTTGTGTAATATATAAGAATCACGTATTGAGTTATAATATATTTTTATCTTTAAAACATTTCCAAAAGAAATAATAAATCGTCCGAAAGAATAATACACTTCCTTTTTTTCCTCATTCCGGCCCCTTTATTTTCATTACTCTATCTTCCTACACAAACTGTGATACCCACAAACTAAAACCAAGAAAAAAAAATGTTCGGTCAACGATGGGAATAACAATAATTATAAGGCCTACAATGTAGTTACGTAGTACGTGCGCGTATACCGCGAGAAAAGTGAATAATTTATCGTTGCTGCACCACCCCCGTTGCAACAAAGTCATCGCGCACGCTCTTTCTCCCTTTTTTCTGTGTGATCTTTTACCGCAGTTAATAATTGATATTTTAAGTGTTTCTTTAACAACAACGGCTACGACTATTCTCCTTCTTCTCATCCAGCCATTATATACAAACATACATATATATATATATATATATATATTTATATTGTCTTAAAAACTACTTTAGAATTATTATTATCATTATTCTGTTTTTTTTTCAACTACCCCATCTGACTGGGCGTGCCTGCGTATATAACTGTTAATTACAATGCTACTTTATATATATATACCAAGGTTTTCCTAATTTGGTTATTACATTATTTTATTTTTTTTTGTTTCCATACGATAGACAATAGTTATATTCGACAATGCCAAAAACAAAAACCCTGTACTGTAATATATTACACATAGAACGATTGCTGCTGCATTTAAGTTTTATTTTACATGCTAAACATAATTACATTAACGCATCATTCGTCACCGCAATCATACACGCAATCGGAAAGAAACGTACGCAGTAAATTATTGCAATAATAAAACAAGAAAACGGTGTGTAATATTAATGTATAAGCGCCATTAATATTATTTTACGACTTTTTCGTATACATTTGTTTTATATTGATTTACGATATCAAATCAAATGTATACATTTAGTAGTACTACGTAGTTTGTGTAGCCTTATATTATATAATAACTGCAGTTGATAATATTGTTAGATTTATAATTCGATTTCGTGTGCATTATGATTAACGCTAAAAGAATAATGAAAGGAAAAATTGCATGATACCAAAAGTGAACATAGCACTGCGGTAATGAATTCCCAGGATTTCAATATAAACTTTGAAGTTCAAACACACGGTTTTTAGGTATCTATATAGACATTACTCACGTAGCAATGGGAAGTGAAGGGAATGGTTCCGAAATTAATGGTCTGCTACTGTGAACGCATATCGCAAGAGTTTTGTTTGTTTTATCGATGTTCAAAGAAAACTTTCTCGAGTCATATAATAATAATAATAATAATATATATACACGCGCGCTCTCGCATTTCCTGTACCGTGAATTACAATCCGTATAAAATGTGTTTTTAAGTAATTCGATCCCCTAGGCGCGTAGATGTTTAAAAACAATCTGTGGATTACAAAGAAAAAACGTTAACATAATATTTATTTAGTTGAAGATCAAATTATAATTTACTATACTGTGTTAAGTATAATATTGTAATTATATATTAATTATTATTTATTACTTTAAATTAGGCGACAATACATTGCTTTTGAACACTATATAAACTTAGAGTTCATCTATATTCTTTTTATATTATATAGTATAAATGTTTTTGTTCCTAATAAAAGTCCAAAATATATTATAGAAAAGAGACTAATTTATTTTTCATTTATATATATATATGTATGTGTGTGTGTGTGTGTGTGTGTGTGTGTGTGTGTGTGTGTGTGTGTTTAACTGTATCGGCCGCCGGCGCATCCCAAGCGAACCGTTTGCAATAATAAATCAACCGATTCTAGGGTATTTGAATAAATATCTACATCCATGTATATATCTGCGTGTGTGTGTATGTGTGGGTGAGTGTGTGTGTGGATATTTAATATGTATATTTAGATCTGAGAAACTTTTAGTATTTATAGTAACTTTGACTCAGAGAAGTTTATGACCACTCTAGTATTATTGAAACGGCCAGACAGATTTTATCGCCAAAATATTTGCATGTTCTACAATATATAATATTATTTAGATACATATTGTATTATGTTTTCAAGGTACATCGATGTTTCAATATTATTTTACGGATTTATTTTGAATTTAATATAAACATATAAAAAAGGCTATGTAACTACATCTACCGAATAACATAATTTAATGTACGTTTTGATCGATGTACAGTTGAATAATTACAATCCATCGAAATGATCATAACAACAATTTATTTTTTTGACACCTTTTTTAATATTAGAAGTGTAATTAAATATAAAATCTCACAAAAAGAATGATACCAAAATTACGTTTTTATAATGCGCTTGCCTCAAAATTTAATATAATATTTTAATGGTTTGTAAATAAAAACGAGATCCAAGTATTCCTATTACGTTAATTGCTTTTGTTTGTTTATTAAGTGAGCTTGACGTTTAAAAGATATAGCGTATTTGTTTTAAAGTATACAATATGTAACTTGCCAACTTTACTTAAATATAATTTAAGCGTGCATAAAGGAAACAGATTATTTACACCTTTTCGGTTTTATGCAATTTTAAAAACTGCTCTCAAAACTAACTAAAACTAAAAATAAAAAAACGAAAATGTAATTTTACAGATCTGACTTGATAGTGTCAAAACAACTGTGACGTAATTCGTGTAAATAGATGACTTCTGGACTGTTGTGCGATTTATGAATCTAACGTGTTGGACTAGAATTCTAAAGATCTAATTATGCGACCAGTAAATTATGCGTAGATTGGTGGATATGATGGGGGAAGGGTGAAGGTGAGCGGTTCGATCATCATCGTTTAGTTTCTTCAACTCCACATCCCAAACACTATAGCCACGACAAATACGATGGGAGATGGGTGGAGAGGATCTCTCCTAATTAGCGATTCCCTACAACGTTTCCCTACACCATTTTACAGCGTGCATGTGTAGTGTGCTTTCGGGAAAAGGGATCGCCGTCCTGAGGGTGGCGACCGAATATTATTAAAACCATCCCGAAGGATACGCCGACGACGAGGTAGACATTAGCATAGTATATTATAGTACAGCGACGGCGCGGCGCGGCGGTGGCGTTTAACGCGGCAGTACCAATAACTCAGCTACAGCGGTATAATAGTTATAATAGTGGTAGTGGTATAGAGTACATTGTAGCAGTGTGTGTGTGTGTGTGTGTGTACATGTATATACTGGATAATACTCAGACACACACATATACGTATCTTTATGTAACGTCGGAAGGTTATATATATATATATATATATATGCATAAAATGGAACGGTTAAGGCATCACGATATAATAATGGCTTAATAATACTAACGCTCATGGCTCGGGGTCGAAGGCGGCATGGGGGTGCGCCACAAAGCCGCCGCTGGGGAAAAATGATGTTGTTTTGCACGCATTACGTACACCACCACATGACGACGACCACTACGCCACCGCCACCGATTGCTACCCACCACTACAACCTAAAAAGTATACATGTATAAATAATCGGTCACTTTGTGACTATTTTTCTCGGCAAAAATTAAAATGTACATATTATACATGTACAGGCCGAGCAACAATAATTTATGTATGTTTTACTCGTCCTAATATTGGGTGAAAAAAAAAACAACTAGGACTAAAACGAACTATACGCATACTCACCATATCTACGCACAAAATGCATCGTGTGTGAGTTAAATATATATATATATATATATATATATACTGAAGTACTCTAACGTGCTACTTAATTGGGAGCCGATAAGAAGTGTCGGCGAAGGGGTTGAAAGCTCGCGTGATAAATGGACTGGTGTTTTTGTCTCCTTTGTCCGGCGGCGTCTAATCAAAATCGCTTGCCAGCGTTGATGACGTATCGCGATTTATCATTCCTCTCTAGCCTGCCCTAAGTGAACGCTATATATAAACCTGCAATACGGTATAACGAGACGTACGCCTTCTTGTACAACTATTTAATATATTGTGTGTATCACATATATTATAGAGTATATTATATAGTTCTATGCGTCTACTGCACTCGCGATTACCGTAACTGCTGATACGATAGACTTTGTCAAACCATACATAACGTATAGATTATACATACCTAAGGCAGCGGTTGTATCGCACACTTTTACAATACGCATAGAAATATGAACTTTAATGGATTTTTTAGTTTTACTATTATACGTTTGATGTTTATAGCAATAATTGATTCCGCAGTTGCAATGTATTATAAAATATAATATTATTACACCTATATATATACTCGACAACGACGACTGAAGTCATCATCATGCACAATGCAATTTATCGCCACACTTAGAATGTGTACATTTTTCTATATATATATTTATTATTTTGTGATTTATTTAGTGAGATCAATTTTTCAACGTATTATAAATTATCTGCTGTAGTACTTATTCGTTTATATATAATGAAGAAGGTTGATATTCAATTTTCATAAAAAATAAATTTTTTCATATGCCTCTCATATTGTATTAAATTTAAAAGTAAAAGATTTCGAATATAAAGAACGTATATATAGGTGTTAAGTTTCAGGGGAGCGTTTTTAAACGTTAGTTTATATATATATATACATATTCCGCAAACATTTAACATTATTATTCATAACTTGTTAAAAAAAAAAAAAAATGAAAAAAATCCCACAAGTCAATATATTCCTTGACTTTATCTTATTTTTACTCACTCCACAGCGACGAACACGAAAAATCGTTTAAGCTGAAATTTAAGTTTTTTATATATAAATAAGGCGCCTACGCCACCCTTTACGACAAATCCAATGCACCGATATAATATAGTAACAATACGGTATGGTTGAAAAAAATCTCCTCCTCCTGAACCCGCAAACAAGCATTGGCTTTTCCAAATATCATCATCATAAACGCGTTTCTTATCTATAATTAAAATCTTCAAATATAGCGTAAAGGTCCGATTCCATATTATTAAAGGTTTTATTTTTTTTGAACTTTTTTTTAGAACTTCTCAGTTGCATCACGCACTCGTATTAACGACCATCGCTCGATCTTATTTACAAAATGTATAAATAAATAAAGATATACCTTATACTGCAGTTGTAAAGAGTGCTTCTTAATAGTACCATTTCGGAACCCCTTTATATTCCTTTTCCTTTATTTTTTTTATACCAAACCGTCGTTTTACAACTCTTTATGCAACCCGTACATGGTAAGCACCTTTCAAAGAACCTTAATAAAAAATAATAATAATAAAAACTTTACCTCAGATAAAGATTTTTCATCGAAGTAGGTGTGGCGGTGTTACGGTAAAAAATACTTACACATGAAACGTGTGTGCTAACACTACTTTGATGTCCTGCAAACCACTTATATTATTATTCGCGTTCATAGAATAGCTCGATTATTTTATCTGTAGTAGTTATCAATATTAAATGTCAGAATAAAATATTTTGAACAATATGTCAATATACACAAGATTTTATTGCACCACATTTGATACGAATACTTCTATCGTATTATAAACACTTTTTTTCAATAATAATTTCTGCGTAAAAATAAGTATCTACTTATATTTTATAATTTGTGTTAGTTAAAGTTTATAAGGTATAAAACATTATACAACCGTATCAAATTTAATAATATAGAATTAATGGTAAAATCATAAACAAATCAAAATGATAAAATCTTATTTCTAAACAAATCATTCTTCGATTTATTGTGAATATATAAGTATTACGTGTTGGGTTTATTTCATTGAAAATATTTCCCTACGTCATTTATACATAAACATTTATAATATTATTTTTACTGTCAAAAACATTTTTTACCGTGACGGATATAACTCACAGAGATGTATATATATAAAAAAAAAATTACTAATACACTATCGAATATCGATATACCTCATATTATTTACCACGTACAATACAAAGCCGAGTCACGTTTTTTTTGTGCAAAAGTGGAATAATAATAATATGATTCCAACAGATGAATGATGCAGATAATATATGTCTTTCATTATTATATTGAAGCATTTATTATTACGACTTACCAGTACAAAAAAAAAAATCAAGCACATTTTAAATAATTTGCATTATCATTAAACTTCTCCTATACAGATTGTGTCAGTTATAAGCACACACAAAAAGGGTTTTACTCAGTATTTTACCTGCTATAAATTATAATCTTAAATCCTAATTAGTTTCCACTAGAATTGCTGTATTATTTTGGAATGCTCTCGTTGGCTATTTATCACCGTATTATGAAAATGTGTACTAGACTCATTATACCATATATAATAAGCAGTAAAATATTAATAAACAACCTTAACATTTTCCTTCATAACACCACAATCATATATAATTATTTTACTTATAAAACTATTGATGTAAAACGAGTCTACACACGGAGTATTTTCAACTACGTAATACGGCAATTCGATTTTTTTTTTTATATTTATTTTAATTATATAAAAAAAAAAAAAACCAAGAAACTCTTAGCACGCGTTTATTGATGTAGGAATTCCGTTTAAATATTATTATCGGGCGAATTAATATTAAAATACTCAGTGAGAAAAAATACGTCCTTTTCTTTTGTATACGTATACTTGTTGACCCAAAAGTTTAAATCGTTAAAATATCACGTTCGTATCATTCATTATAAATTGTAATTATATTAGTATATTATTAAATACAATTAACGAGTAAGTCGTTGGTTAAATTTCATATTATTTTACGGCCTAGTTTCTTTTGATAATCGTTCTTATATTACGCTTTTGAAGTAAACTTTGTATAACATTCACTATTTGTGATAAATATCAATAAATTCTAATTTAACGTATTTTAATGATTTTAGTAATGTTAATTTATAACTAATAAACGGAAAACTTATTAGCGAACTTCGTGGAACACGTTTAATAAGTTTGAAAATTGCTATTCCATTATATTGCTAGATGTTTGCGTAATAAACGATTTTTTTAAATACTACTTAAACGGAGCGTAAATTATTAATAACGGCAATAAATTGAGAGCAAGAAATGTTATAAATAAATACTGTGGAATTCATTATGGTATTATATGAAAGGCATAATATAATATTGTTACGTGAACGTTGGAAAATCTTTAGATCCATTGTTACATTTTAGAAGGCTTTACTACAGAAATCTGATTCCGACGATTGATATTATACAGTTCACTGGCTGTTTTCGGAACTGTAATTGCCGTCTTTATTCGCCATAATCGATAGTATTTGGTCAGACAACCATCAGGTTTTATTTACACATCCGAAACTACACTACTCAGAATGCTGCGTTTGCCGACATCCCATGACATATTATTTAAAACAGATATTGTGACGTTAAATAAATGTAGTATAATGGTCTTGGCCAGAACTCGGCATGTTTTAGTTTTGTCGTTATTTTTTTTAAACGCGCGCACACAGTCCGACGAACCCGTCGCGGTGGCGGGCTGGTTGCCAGGCGTCGGCGGCGCGACTGGAAAAGCAACGGAAACGATTTATTGTTTTGATTTTTTTTTTCACCGGTCTTTTGGCGGTAAGTTTTATTTCCAAGCCATATAATAACTAATGCCGCGACACACGCTACGTACGACAGCCGGACGGACTTGTCGCTCGTTGAATCCCGTTAAAACCTGGTTTGTTTTAACGATGGGAAGAAGGGTGCAGAATGGCGCTGGATGTAGAAATCTGGAGAAAGGACACCGATGTTCATTATTAATATTATTATTTTAATAAACGTGCTGGATTATTATTATACAGCCCAAACGACGACGATGACCGGCGGCAGCGGCGGTGACGGTTGGATTAAATTAATGGCCGTCGCACGCTGTATAAAGTGATTCTCCGGTTCGCACGTAATTAGAACAGGGGGCTTTATGCACGCGTGTTTCCCCCTCTATTCTCCAACCGCTGTCATTTCCCCTTAACTTTTTGCCCCCGAGTCCTTCCTGTTAGCATCGCCATCGTCTATCTTTTAGTCACACGTTCCATGAATAGATCCGTACCTCACTACACCATAACTTTAGTCCAGCTTTTGTCAGCCTGGACTATATAAAAAAGACGATCGTTCTGACGTTGGCCCTCAGAATTGTTCTTTTCGAAAATTTAAATTTAACATTTAATTTATTATCAACAGTTTTATTAATCAGTAGTTGAATCGTCCTAAATTATACCGTTTTCAATTGTATTTATTTTTTAACTGTTCCATTGTTTGTATGAATATTATTTTTCAAATAACATTTTATTAATATAATATAATATTATATAAAAAAAATATAATAAGATTGATTATTGAATAAATGTAGTTAAAAATTCATTAATTGTCATAATCCTATTAAGAGCAATACAATTTAATGACAAATCTCCATTTTAACTCCAGTTATGAAACTTTAAATGTTTATAAACGATTTAACTATATTTTCAGTAATACAATTAGAAAAAATATTATATTTCGGAATATTGAGTTATAACTTATAAATATAGATCGATTGAGAAAAAACTTACAAAATCACTACATTAAAAAAAAATTTAAAAAAAAAATAATGATGGAAAATCGTTATTCAACCCCGAGAAGATTTAATCCGTTGAGTTCTATCACCAACAGTAACGATGAAAATCAATTTCACCTAAAAACTTCGTCAACTAATATGATGAAAAGACGGTCACTCTGTACATGGACAATACACACTATACACATATACGTATTTATTTTACATTTCTACCATTACTCCACACGCGCACATACATACAAACATCGTTAGATTTCCATCACATCGTAAAATGGCGACGACGACGACAACGACTCCAACCCGACCCGACCCGTGTTATTTATTCTTCGTCACTTCCGGCGTGCGCTTTCGGGTGAATTTTAATCGCACGCGGGGCCACCCAATTTTAATGAACCGGAATTCAGTAAACCGCCAGCGCCACACGTGTATATATTATGTATATAAATAAACTCACCTAAACAATAGAGACACGTGTATGCAGTGTGTATGTGTGTGTGTGTGGGTGTGGGTGGGTAGGAAACTTTGTCTTAGTGTATACAAATAGGTAGTCTATTGCATACACCTGTTTTTCGTTGTTGTAATTTTCCTATCGCTTCCATCAGCGTTGAGCAATTAACTCGAGTGTTTCGTATACATAGATAAAATAGGCACCTATGCTGAGAATCGCAAATTTATTTACTGACTTATTTTTCTCCATTAAGCTGTTCGGTATACATAAATTTTCTCGACGAGAAAGAAACGCGTGCTACGCCGTACTTAAACACTAGACGTCTAAATCGTGTATCATCGCGAATTTCATTTACACCATTGATAATATAATAATATAGGTATACACTATAGTCGAATGTATAATATAAAACATGACGACGCTATAATAGGCACACATGTGTAATCATCAATACAATTATACGTATTATGTAAAATTATATAAATATGAAGACAATATTTTATCGTATTTCCGTTTGACATCACAAAGGATGGACATAGGGTTATTCAACGCTATAACGCGTAATCACATCACATGATTATTAATATAGGTTAACATATTATTATTACAATACTGAACATAATGATTTGTGACAAGTCAAAACCATAAGTATTATTACCGTTGACTGTACAATGTTCTGCGGCACTATATAATATTATATGATATTGTTGTAAGTGATTTTCGATTTCAGCATGTAGTTACATATATCTACCATAATATTAAATATAGTTACACGTCGTTAGTATTTAAATGTTTTTTTTTATAAATTATAGACTTTTAATTTATTAAATGTTGTAAAAACTTTAATTGGTATTTTGAAAAAACATAAAAAAACAAAAATTGATGGCCCTACAATTATATTATAATTAGTTTTATTACATAATGCCGTCGATAAAATTTTATAGTTATATTCAAATTCAATTTAATATTATTATCATTATTTTATATAAAAAGAAACTAATGCAGATTTAAAGTTTTTCATGTTTCTTGTCCTCCAATCAGACAATATTATACAATATTATTTGAATAACATAGCTTTTCATTCATTAAAAGTTTTACTTTTATTCTTAAAACTGTCACAATGGCGTTTCAAAAAATTATAATAAATAGCAACAATGATAAAATAAAAATTGTCATTTAAAATAATAATTGAACCGGCAAATAAAGGATGAGATGTGATGTGTTTCTTGCCTTGCACTATCTCTATAAAGTACTTTAGCTAGAGAAAAAACTTCAAAGCCCTGAATGGAACTTAGACCTATTGGGGTGATAATTTTGATCAAAAAGAACGGTCAGACTCTTTGTCCTTTTGTTTTACGACTTATCTCTGTTCTTACGATTCGCCTTACTCCCGCCAATGAGTCATTATGTTCTATGACCCGTGAAATAACCTTGTCCGCCCAAATAGCCTGTTTTTTCCTATAGCTGGATTTTTAATAGCTTTTTACTGTACAAGGTGCTTTCAACTCAAAGTGTGCTTTAACGGTAGGGTGACATGGTATACGGTTCGGCAAATGGCAAATTTATACCGTCAAAATATAATTTCCTCTTATATTATACAGGTTTAATGCAAAACAAAAATTGCAGGCTTAGAAGCATCGGTGAAGATTACAGTTTTTTTTTTTTATTCTTATTATTATTATTATTAATGGTCGCCATTAGAACAGAACGTTATACAATTTTAAAATATGTGTGCCCAAATTGCATAGATCTTGTTGCATACAGATATGTTCAGAGTTCTTGTAAATTTAACCTAAGTATTATTTTTTAAATATTGATAATTTTATTACTGATTTATCAGTGTTAAGTAATTTACCAAAAATAACTTCTCTTTTGTGGCACGTAAATTTCGTTTGAGAGGTAAAAAAAAAATTACTAACATAACTCCGGGGGCGGTATCGTAATAAAATAGCATTCGGATCACGTACATGAAGAAAATTGTATCCCGTAAAAAAAAAACTGCTGTCTGGAAGTCGAAAAGAAAATAAGGAAAGGCACATCGTTTCTTACAATTCCACTGGGCCTCTTTGAACCATTACGATTTCTACCATACCGCCCGTCAGTTCATTGTGCTCAATCAACCGATATACAATTAAACCGGATTTATATTAGTCCTGGTTTCGATGGTAAAGCAATTTTTTGTCAGGCGATGCATACGCACATACACGCACACATACACGTATTATATATTATAGATATAAAGTACCGTGTACACTGTACATATATGAGACGACAAAAATAAAAATAAATAAAGAAAAGAAAAAAAGGAATAAACACACATGTAATGTATAAATATATATGTATACACACGATTGTGAGCATAAAAGTTAGTGTTTTAACGATATATGTTCGAGCCAACAATTTTATTAGACTACCGTGTCTCGTTTAGAGTCCAGTTTAATTTCACCTAGGGATTCATATGCAAATAACACTTGCTGTATATAAATATATATTTGTAAATAGGTATATACATACAATGGTCTCTCAAAGATATTTTCATTCTCGCGTTTCACCTGCAATTATCGTGAACTTTATCCACGCGTTATTAAAATCGCACTTCCAAATAAACGACAACGGTGGAAGTTTAGAAATTTTAAGTGCGTTTACGGAAGACACTTTTCGTCACTAAATACGTGTGTATATATATATATGTATACATTCACTCAATCGATATTAAATTACTCCAAAGAGGTCTCCATGGGTCTTTAAACTGAAATGTCACATGATTCTATATATATATATATGCATTATAAATAACATCGTATAGTTAATAGACAATTTTTTTATACTCTTTGTGTATCCTACATATAATTTCAAATAATACAAGCCATAAGAAGCGTTTTACCATTTTTGTTTGTTAAATACACGTCATTTATAACGAAAGTTTTAATAATTAATACACAATGTTTTCAAAAAATTTTCTATCATTGAATTTGGATATATGTTGTACAATACTTCGAATGTGTACATGTGAAATTTAACAAAAGATAAAACAATAAATATAAATTGAGATTTTCTATTTATAATATATTTATGTTCGATGATACTGGAGAACCAATTTATTATACAACGTATTTAAAGCGTTCCTCATAACGTACATTGCATCGTACTTTTTGTCATTTTAAAGTCTTACATTTATCAATCTTCAACAGCTTTCGACCGTCTTGATGAATACATTCTAATCGATCAGATGTACGCCGATACTTCATATGCGTAATGTACCAAACTTTTTACTTTGATACATTCCAGCTTTTCGTTTCCAAACTTTAACTTTTCGTCGAAGCTATATTTCTACGGAACATAATCTTCACATTTCTTGGTTCAGATTTAATAATTACGATGAAAAATTTCAAAATAAAATGATATAACGTGCAATTTTTGCAGATTTATTCTCACATCTGTGTTTATCAAAAAATCACAATAACGCTTAAATCACTATTTATCATATATATACTCACTGGGGGCTATACACAGTCAACAAACTGAAACTCAAATAAAACAATGATGGTTTAATGAAATCTGAAGTCATATTATAATATGTATTAAAGTGTATTTATAACATTTATGTGAACATACACTTCAACCAGTTCCATTAGGACTTACAATTTGTCCACATAAATTAAATCAGACTTACGGTCGCGATAGAATCTCACAATAGCGAAAATGGAGACAAAAAAAACTCGCACATTGCCAATTTTAATAGGAAAATAATGTGCGCAACAGTGCACGTCATTTTTCACGTAATCTACCACGTTTGTCAAGTATCACGTAATCCCTCGGGATTACACAGCTCTCCGTGTTCGTGTGCCAAAACCAGAGTATCACAATTCATGGAGCATTTTGGTATTAAAGCCCTCGATGTCTCCGACAGCAATCGTACAAACTTTTTATCAGGACGTATAAAAATTTTTTCGTAAAAACATAAACTGCGCGATCGTAAAATAACATAAACATTAAATTTGTATCATATATTATAAAATTATTGAAAACATATCGGTATATTATTGACATAGTATAGCCCAATTTAACAAAACCCACAATAAAATATAATTTATATTCACATTATTTTTTGTTCGATATAATCATATGTAAAAATTTATTTAATTTATCAATAAAAATCATTATCATAGTTAAAAATTGTATCATAATAACTAGTTTGTTTAAAATGTATATATAGCTGGAAATTAAAATTTTAGTAATGCTATTCGTCTAATTTTAATTCAGCGGTTTTAAAATATTATATTTTAATACGTACAAATTAGAACGAAAAACTTTTCATTAGAATTTAAAATATAAAGCAAATACTCTTATACGTTCAAACTTAAATATGATTTATGGGATTTTGGCATTTGTTATTTTTGTCCTTGAGATTAGGTACAATAGTAATTGGTATTTTAATTAATTAAAAAATCCACGAGGATGACTGTATATATAATTTTTACTGATGATAAATTTTGAAAATTCAACGAGTTGACAAATTAGAAAGCCTAATACCCTGGAAATGTTGAATAGTCGGGTTTAGTTGACCTAAACGCAAGAATATGGTTTTCCATCACTTACCTGGAAGTGTAAAATGTTTCTCTCGAGTTAAATAGTACGGTATCCGTAATAAACCGTAATCAGTCATGTCTACTATTACTATAGTCATTTGCGTTTTATTGATTATTTTAGGACAACGCCACAAAACCACGTGTTTTGTTTGGTTTGGAGGATAGTGAATTATTTATACAAATTATATAATCAAAGGCCAGACTAAATATAAAAAATAAAAAAATAATATGTTAATTACTTTAATTAGTAATGTATGCCCATTTTCCACTTTCAAAAAATATTCCTTGAATACATCCAGAATAGTTCTTAATCAATTTAAAAAAAATTCTACTTATACCTACTTCATTTTAGTTCAGTGACAAGTGATAGTAAAAATGTATACAAAAATAAATATGTTAAAATATATCTATTCTGAAATATGATAAAAAAATTAAAATTAAATATATATTTACAATAACACTCTGTATACGTTTGTGTTACGTTATTCGTACATATTTTTTTCATAATTTTTTCAAGGACTCGCATTCATTTTAAATTATTCGCTTTTTCTTATCGAATGCAATAACGTAATACCGTGTTCAATTATAATTTACGTCAAAAAATCAATGTATACACATATATTTTATATGACCTATTTTTTTTATTGTAAAATAAGTATATATAACTCTTTGTTGGCCTATTTCTCATAGAAAAAATTGCAATTAAAATAAATCCCTATAGTAAAACATCGTAAAATTTATAGAAAATCATTGTTACAATAATCACGCAACACGTTTATATTCTATATCACTATTCTGTTTAAAACCACACGTAGTGCGTCAACATTTCTATGAGTCAATCTCTTTAATGGGACGGACAATATTATAGTTAATTAGACTTTTGCAACTATTTAAGTAATACGAACTTAATACACTAATGTATGTTATCATATTCAATGATTGAAAAATTATAGTTTGAACTTTAATTATTGAAATTAAGTCTATATTGCAATATTTTATTGACAAATTAATTTCACAATTTATAGTCAGTAATTGGTTAAATTATGAAATCAAAGAATAGCCACTTCGTTCTAGGATATATTATTCTTAAAACTAGTTAAAATAAATTGTAGTTGTATTATTGTTAACAGTCATTTGATTTGTTCTGTTGGGTTTTATAGAACGAAATATGGGAACCGGACAAGAACCTGAGCAAATCGTTGGTGGTGTTAGATTTGAACAGCGATGGCCGATGTAATCTAACGGTCAGCTATAAGACATTGGCGGCATTCGTTGGCCTTCGGTCATTTAACGTGACCGGGTTCGACCAGGTAATAATCCGATCGCAAGGCATACTTGCCAAAAATGCTCGAACAAACTTTACCGTGACCATCAGCCATGTACGTCAGCTGTTCCTGGACACGAATGCGTTTCATCCGTACGTTGGCACGGTGGACGTACTGGTGGAAGACTGCGATGTGGTCCGACTGGGCAGCGAGGTGGTGTTCAAGCTCCAATCGTTCGTGTTCCGCCGAATAGGCATACTGGACTTGTCCAAGAATACGTTCAAGAACGCGGCAACAGGTTCATCAATTAAAAAGGTAATGACGAAAAAAAAATCTTATACCAGCTATTATAAAATTATACACCTATCTATACTTATAAATCAATGATAATCGTCATGCCCGTTGTTTTTACATTTTCCTGTTCTTCGATAAATCGATATTTTAGCGTTTAGTATGCCAATCGCAAAGGCAAGGTATAATTTCCACTACACAATATGCTTTCATACCATCCTAAATACATCCACCAACCTGTTAACTCGAAATCAACGTCTCGTTTCTTCGCATATTTCCCTTATTTATTACTGTATACGTGTTTTAACTGTTCGTACACTTATTATTATGTTTATCGACCACACTACTACTACGGTTGAATCTGCTGTAGTATTATATAGTCACCTCAGTTGCAATATTGAAATTCATAAAAATCAAAAATGATCATCTGATTTCATTGGGTGTACAACCATATAGTAATCGATGAATGCCTTCTTGGTTATTCACGCTCGTTTACTAAAAACGACCACCATCTCGACCCAACGGTAAAGTAGTTGAAATTTACCGCCCGAAAACTAATTTTAAAGAATTAATGTCGAACAACGACTATAATAATATTAATATATAAATATATTAGCCCTGAAGATTTTACGACGGTATGCGACGGTTACGTGGATATATGGCTTATCATGTTTATAAGAGCTTTAAAAGTTTGAAATGAATTATATAATACAGAGATCATAAATTTTGTAGATTTTTTATGGACCTAAAAGTTTAAAAAAATATATAACGTTGCTAACAGCACGAGAATAATGCATTTTTAAACTAAAATATATGTGTATAATGCTTGGCAATAATTTTTGGAACTCAAGTCCGTGGCGCGACACACGAGTGTTTTTAACAGATACACGATATAATTTCTGCTACTGTTACGGGTGTCAGGTCACCACGGTGAAACGATACGACAGATTAACAGAAAAAAATCGTTAACGTGTCTTTCCCGTGCATCACACGCCGATATAGGTTCTCGATAATAATTGCATCGGTACTGAATTCGACTGTGCTGTCATAATATACCATTTGATTTATATTTTATAACTATTTAATTAATACTTCATATATTTTAATATAACATTGAATCGAATTTCAATCACTATTTACAAAACGCTAGATTAATATCTCCGATGTGCTGCACTATATATATTAGGTAGACGGGGAAGATGCGGTGTGTATTGTATGGTTGACTGTGTAATTAAACGACTATATTTTCGAGTAAGTCAAAGGAATTTTCGATTTTTAATAACATTTTTATATTTTTTACCTATTTTATCATTTCTTAGAGTGATTCCATAATACTGATTTTGAAAGCAAAATAAACTTATGTACACGTTCCGGCATAATACTAGTTTGAGTTTTACTCCGACAATAATTTTGAAAACATATTTGAATTCATTATCAAGTCTTTAAAATGTTTAAGTCAAAACGAAATTAAAAAAAGATAAAAAATTTAATTTTTTCCATAGAAATTTCTAAAAATACAAGATTTATTTCCCAAATTTCAATATGCTTTTTTTTCTTATTATAGAAAATAAAATAAAATACTAAAACACGTATATTATTTTATATCATTTACTACAAAATTACGTTTAAATATATAAAAAAAAAAAAATTACAGACATAGCTATATTAAATAAATACTTAATTTTTAAACCTGTCTTTATTGTTTATAATTTCAAAACAGATGATATTGGAAGATCTAACCGCCAATAGATTACCATCATACGCGTTCTATACATCTATCGATGTTCTATCAATCACTAACTGCAAGTTTGATACAATCGAACGAAAAGCATTTCCGCTCAATGATATTGGAAACGTGACGCTGACCAACGTCACTGTGAACCTGGTGGAAAGCGAAGCGTTCCAAAACTCGGCACTGATCAACAACCTAAGAATGACAAGATGCATCATCCACGAAATGCAGAACGATGCTATCATGTCCGCCGTGCAGAATATTATCATCGAAGAGTCCGAGTGAGTATACAGATACATTATTACGTTTCTAAGAGTATTTTAATTTTGGATAGTATTTATATAATGGTGATGCTCGTGCGATTTGTAGAACTTTAATATCATTGAGATGTTTATATTAACGAAAGTTTTGAAAAATATATTTTATACTTTCAAGTATATAATAAAAGTACATCATTTTATTTTTTGAGACCAAAATAATGCATCGTCGGGCGTGCCGTA
Organism: Melanaphis sacchari; assembly: GCF_002803265.2. Taxonomy (NCBI): domain Eukaryota; kingdom Metazoa; phylum Arthropoda; class Insecta; order Hemiptera; family Aphididae; genus Melanaphis; species Melanaphis sacchari. The sequence continues at coordinate 1,219,509 of NW_020271519.1, read as the reverse complement.
ATAATTTTAAGTCACTTAATATCATTATGATATTTGGAATGTAATCAACATGTGTTTTAAATTACTCGTTAGATTTATGTTTGATCGAATCGTTTTGTGTATAATTTTAAAACTATGGTTAAATTTATGCACTATAGAAAATAACACGCAAAATCATACCTAGTTGTAGTGCGTGTTGAAACACAAGGAAACTGTGTTTGTGTTGTAGAATATGATAATTTTTTTTTTTTTAATTTATTATAAAATATAACAAAAAAATTTAATATAATATGCAAGTTCTTTTTTTTTTTCTTATTGAACTTAAACCCGGTAACTAGAGCCATTAGCTGTTTTTAGGGGTTATGAACTATGGTAAAGGGTAAGGTTGGTACGGTAGGTTGTATTTTACGATTGTTACGGTTGATAGCAAACACATGTATGTGTGGCAAGGTTTTTAACCACTATGATCCCGAGTGGTCACCCATCCTGGAGCTAGTAGCTGTGGCCGTTACTTACTCTCAGTCGCATTCCACGACTGGTAGCAGCCAACGCGCCACTCCACGCCACTATGCAAATTCTTTTCATTAACCAAACTATGTGTTTATGTTTTGATGTATACTCGATATTGCCGTCTAAATAATTTAACATACGTATACACCATACACATACGATAATTGCAATGGTAGACAATATTATATGACGTATACATAAAAAAAAAAATAAAAACATTTTATACCGAACATTTTATTTAAAGCACTTATAAACATATTATACTAATAATATATTTTTATCAATTTAAAATTAAATTATAAAGATAGAATAAAAAGATTTAATTGCATTGAAACAATGTAAAAAAAAAAAAAAAAACGATTACATTTTAAATACCGGTCTAATAAAACACATCTGTAACTAATTGGATAATTCTGAGTAACCGTAAAGGAATAAAAAAAAATGAAAATGTCTAACAACCAAGAATTCCCTAATTATGCAATATCTTCTAATGACCATATTCCAATAACATTAATCATCGTAGCCATAATCACGTTCCTATAATGTAATACACGCGTGCAAAATTTGTGCGCAAAAAATAAACACGTGATGTATAGGCTTGTCGTATGAAAATAATTACCTTATTAAAATTTTAGCCTTTCCCGTAGCGTTAAAATGTTTATGGCTCACTAAGAAGATACCGTTACGGTGTTATCGCCACACGACCTGCATTTTCGTACACGTTTAATCATTGAAATACATGCATTTAAGTACCCAAATGGTTGCGGATCGTTATTACAGAAGGGTACCTACATACCATACAATATGATGACATGTGCCTGGCGAGAGATAACGCCTCGTGTATTATAAATATTATATTTTCGCGCAATCAAATCGATTGATCCGCGGTGATTGCACATTTATAATGACTTAGTGACTATTTCTACTTAGACCAAATTATAACATTATAATTTAATCAAATCAAAAACCGCATGTCGATTCACGCATATTATGTTCCTATTATTTTATACGACATTGACGACAAATCGATGTCGTTGTTTAGTTTTTACAACGAATTATTATAGTTTTATGCTCAGCATATCGATCGACGCATAAACCTTTGTTACAAAAGCACACCATAATATTTTTTATTAACTCATACACGCAAAACCGGATTAATTGATACAGCTCTTGACTCCGGCACTGCGACGCATTATTAAACACGTCATCACAGTTACAAAACGTAGGCGCATATCAAAGAGCTCTTCGCTTCCTGAATTCTAGAAATAACTGGAAACAGGAATTCGATAATAATTATCGCATCATATTATTGTCTGGTTTTAAGTTAATACAACAAAATATAATATACAGACTAATTCGCAAAACATGCTAAACGCATTTTTCTGAAAATTTTGACATATCAAAATTGAAATTTGATCGAGTATTTTTAAGTTATTTAACTTAGTTTACTAAGAATAATAAGTGTATATAATAATAGGTTTGAAAAACATGAAAGCTATTGAAATTTGAAAGTTTTAGCTAGTAATCGATATTAATATATCAATATTTATCATTTTCCAAATATAATAAATACTATGGATCCAATACTACATTCTATTAAATATTTATGCGTAAAACTACTTTTAAGGATTATTATTCTTAGTATAGACATTTTAATAATTAAAACTTTAAATAGATACACCAAAAGTTTCAAAAAAAATTATATTTGAAATAATTTACAGTGTAAAAGAGAGGGATTGGGCTTTTAAAACAGAACATAACCCATTAATTAATACAAACAATTTTAAGAATTTTAAAAATTGGTCTTTAAATATACTTTAAAATTCAAAAAATCAGAATTAGAATGAAAAAAATACGATCACACATACTTGGTGAATCATCTGAGTAGATGTTTATAGGATTATTAGTTAATATTTTAAGTGAACACACACATTCGCTCTATTTTGAAAATTACGAGTATTGACTTATTTAAACATTTTTCTTTAGAAGATGGAAGTTCCATGACATTTATTTTAAATGTACCTATTTGCATTTCTAAGAATATTAATGAACAAATAATAATAAAATATTTAACTGGGATTTTTTTTGTTAACAAAAATTTAGAGTTTAGAAAAACCCGTATCCTACTTATTCAGTGTTATTATTTATAGATGATTTTAAATGCGAAATGTTAAAAATAAAAATTCCGTATATTTATTTTACACTAAATCACATAATTTAAATGAAAAAACCCGCCTGGCGAAAGTTTTTCAGAATTTTTTTTTAAATTTCCATGTATTATCATCATACTTTTTTATCATTCACCTTGCACTTAATATTTTAATATTATATATAAATATCACCGTTTTTGTTAACCGGTATTCGACGCAGCGGACGACGAACATTTATTCTTTAGAATGCACACGAATCCGCCGGAAGACGTTCAAAAACTGAATTTTTCACAGAATTTTACACTTGGCTTAGCTGTACAGCGGCGTTTCACCATGAAAAACTGTATTTCGCTATTATTTCGGTATGTCCACGACGACGAGATAAAAGTACACATTATTAAGCATTCTTATATATAATTTTTTTTCGTCATTCTTTCTTTATTTCTTTCTCTTTTTTCCCATTCTTTAATTCAACAACGTCACGGGACAATAAAAACTAAGTAGCAACTTTTTAATTTAAAAACCGAACTACCCTACGGTACAACTGTTGTGCGGCGGAATAAATGAGACGAATTCCACGACTGTTCTCGTCCTCATTGTCGTCGTTACACGCCGAGTCAACAAATAACACTACATTTTTCAACTCGGTGGCATGTACGCTACGACGGTGGAACCTTCGCCCAAAACGTCAACGTTACTCAACCAAATGCCAATTTTCCTTATATATTATATAATATAATGTTGCCTTCAACTCGTATGTGGTTTTCAAAAAAAATGCCGAAACTCTTCCTTTTAACAAAAACTTTTCCCTACAACGAAATTGTTTCAAACTATACGCATATGCATAATAATGTATTGTACCTATATATTATTTACGAAAATTTAATCTAATATACAGTAAATTACAATATTAATTGGCTTTTATTATATTTTTATTTTTTAGTTAATTTCGTTACATCTCCATTTTTGACTTGTCACTGTACTGTAATAATTAAGTCATTTTTCACCACATTATATAATATAATCGTAGCCTCACATCTATATGAATGATGTTTTTCATATCTATTTATTTAATATATATTATAGCAAGATAACGATAAGTTTTAATATACATCACATAGTACAAGGGTGATCGGGTCAAATCCGAGTATACAGAACTAGACAAAGTATATCTTAACGAAACAATTTTAGTTGCATTTATTCGAATGTTAAAAAGCGTTAACGGAGAATTCGTAGTTATAAACTGCTAAAAATGTGCGCAGTCTTAACTTTTAAAAATAACTAAGTTGCTTAATTGAAGTCTTGATAAGACACCACATCCGCATAGCCGCAAGTATTATCTATGCCTTACATACATACAACATAAAAAAATTTTGTTCAGCAAAATTAATTTTATGTCGTTAGCTTTAATATTAGAGTAAATTTACCCATTGTCAAACTTAAAGGTAAAAATTTTATCTAGATTATTGCATAGGCTTTTATTGATATTTAAACTTCAAACTAAGTTATAGCTACTTATGTAAATTATAAAGTATTAAAACGCTTATAACTCGTTTAAAAATTATAGTTTTAATAAAATCCTAAACGATAGCCTAGATAAAAATTCTTACCTTTAAGTTTGATAATAGGTAAATGTACTCAAATATTAAAGTTAATAACATAAAATAGATTCTGCTGAACGGAAATTTGCAAGGTTGTATGTATATAAGATGAAGATAACACATGCGGGTATGGCGTCCTTTCAACTCTTACTAAATAAGAGGGTAAGTATATGATAAGGGTTTGAACTATGAAAATTGTGGTTTTGACTATCCACAGTTCATATAATACGGTAATTAACTACAAATTCTTAATCAAACTAAACATAAAATTAGGGCAAAATGAAATTTAATAAGAATTGCATACGTTTATAACAACGAAAATTACATCTGTTGAAACCACTGAGCACTGACGCTTACGTCATTCTACATAGTAAACACAACATACCTATATGATATTATGTACAAGTACAGTAGTTCGAAATCAGTTCTTCGATTACCTCCAGGCAAAAACGTAGGATGCGTATTTACAGTTTCTAGTCATACATACATCGTGGTCATCAGCGGCGGCGACGTTAAGAGTCGTTTAATATATTATTATTATATAATAGCTATAGTTAAAACTTAAGTAAATCGTTTAGAAACCTCATAGTTATAATAAACAATAAACAGCATTATTTGGTAGTCAACAGTTCAAATCTAGATTAAAAATCCATTGAAAGACGAAACACAAAACCTTTAGCGAGCCCAAATTTTAAACTTTGTCTTTTTTCCTTGCTTCTTTAAAAATAAACTTTAATTACTTCTTTTTTTTACAATTGTTGTACCATTCAAAAATAAAATTATCTAACAAAAAAAAACTTGTTTAATTGTTAAACATATATTTAAAAAACATCAACAACTAACAATTTTACATAATAATAATAAAACGTATTACAAATCTTTGACCTATAAATCAGCTGTCATTTCTATCAAATAAAAACTCAATTAAATTCTTGTCAAATTTGTTATAAATGTATTAAAATGTATTAACTTTTTGTGATACAAATTAATTTTTTAATTTTTTAAACTTCTTTTAAATATAAACAGTAAAAAAAAAATTACGGAAAAGGACAAGCTTTTTAATTCAATTGGCCTTATGACAATGTCTTTTTTCCTTCATTTTAATCTGGGCTTGCTAACGGAATTCTTAAGAAGACGGTAATGTAGCAGCAAGTGGCGTTTGCATAACATAATAAAAAAATATGCAACGGAAATCGAGTTCTTTTTCGTCCTTTTTTTTTTTTGTCCGTTAAACACGTATATTATGTAATATTTTTTGATGTTTTCACTACGAGAAATTGAAATTGAAATAGCTAAATACCACAAACTCAATTCAACTACACTTGGATCCGCACATTTGTAACTGTAATTAGATTACAATAAATATAAATCATAATAATTACGTATTATTTGGATTCAATGCGATAGCGATTCCAAGTCAGATGTCCGTGCGAAAATTTTTCCAACAATAATAATATAAATTCGTTACGTTATTGTGTCTCATCTGCACTTCATATCACTCGATCAAAATGACAAAACATTATTAATGCTTTTACGTATTATTATATACCTAGGTAGTAAACTTGCGCTACGCAACAAAATTATATTACACTTCACATTACACACCAATTCACTAGTAGGATGGATGTAACAAGCACTTCAAAGTCGTATAATACAAATCCTCCCACCAAACCGAATGAACAATTCACTAACGCAAACATGTTATCTTTAAACGATATCGAAAAAATTAAGTATTTGGAATGTATCAAAGAAAACTATGTAGGTACAGATATTTTTTCTTAAAATATTAAAATATTATAACATGTTCGTTTGATAGTTTTTTTTTTTTTTTTCTGAAATAAAAGCTTTTCCAACGGTTTACTGTATAGTGATCAGTTAATGGTAGTTACCTACTTTTTTCGAGAGTAGGCGTGATTTGAATTTTAAAGTATAGTTTTCACGAAGAAATATTATCAAGATTTCGCCGTTCTCACAAAATCTTATCATCCTCGAGAGTTATAGGTTCAAAATACAGTGATTTAAATCAAAATATATATTACTAAAAGTACCTAATCCAGTCAAATGGGCAGTGGTCTATTATTGGCTATTTCCGACATTAATATCGACCGTGATTTCAACGATAAACTGTAGAAATTTGCACGTGAAAACCTGAGAGGAAGATTGCCACGATATTTTTGTTAGAGTTACAACCCAAATCTGTCTTCTACCCTCGACCGCAAAAAAAAAAGGTCGTCGACCTACGCCACGCGTCTCCTAACAGTAGACATTTTGTAGCCTGGGGAGGTAAAAATTCCTCTGCCGAGTACACAATTTATACGCAACCGCGTTTTAAGACATTCCGCTGATCTGTAACGAATACGTTTTGTCAACAATTCTAAATTTGTATGTCGCAACAAAATTGTCTTATGAAATAACTTCACCCGACACGCGCATTTATAGTTTATATAACAGGGGTGACCAGCAAGAAACAACTTGCGAGCCACCCATTATAATAATAAACATGGGAGAGCCAAAATGAAAAAAAAAGTTCATATTAATATATGTAAATGATAATCATAAAGAAGATAATTAGATATTGATTATAATAAAATGTATAAAATAGGAAACAATATATGATATTAATTAATAATTAAAAATAAAAATAAATGCATATTTAAATATTATATCAAAAACACTTATTTTTTTCTGTAAATTTTTTTTTTTAATTGAAATTTAATAAAATGTTACACTTTTTAAAACATATAAATTCATATTGAAAATATTTTTTTTTTATAATAATGTTTGTATGAGCCATATGAGTCTATGACGGGAGCCACAGTTTGGCCATCCCTGTTATATGATTATATTAACTTGACATTATTATACTTTATCAATATATTATTTTCGAGGTCGTAATATATTATGTTCGTATTCATTCGCAAAATGAGATTTTAATAATAATAATAAATAATTGAATTTTTAATTCTTTACGACAATTGTTGATATTATATAATATTACATTAAATTGTAATTGCATTTAATAGAATATAATAAACATATTTTATCTCTTTAAGCAAACACGCTATGTGTGCCGTTTATTTGGTACGTTAAGTGTTGACCATTATAAGTTTTTGATTATTATTATTATTTTATCGTTGCAGTATGTGGTATGTACCTAATTACAGACTATCGAATTCGCAAACAAGATTAAAATTTACCAGGAAAATAGATAAATGGCGAAAATATTATACCATATTATAATAACATTGTTTTCATATCACGTATATTGTACTATTGTTTGCATAATGTATAATGTGACTATATATATTATATATGTATATATATATAATAATCAAGACCTTCAATCGAGTAGACTTTAAAATAAATAATCTTCGATTGTCCGTTTAATTAAACACTATTCATCGTTGTACAAATAAATCTCATCCGTTTATTACTTGTTCGTTGATCGATATAGTCTCAGCTGTATAATACTAATAATAGTATGCATAATATATTATGTACATACAATTGTATTAGTGAATCGTTATTATTATAATAATAAAAGACGACATTATGATATATTAAACACGATATAACTATAGCAAATTATTGTATAATATTTTTTTATTTTTTTTTTTAAATATGTATTCGCGTAATCGAATTTAACCGAAATATAGGTTTGTTTCGTGAAAAAAGGAATTCGGATTTCGACCAAACCACGTGCAATACACTGCTGCAATACATTAATTTAATAATATTCATAAAACCTCTAGGGACAGAAAAAAAATAGTAATTGAAAAAAAATACGTACCTATATTGTATACTCATGGTTTAAACCGAACATATATCATCATACCGCACTCTTTCCAATTTACCTGGGATCGAAATCGGAGCAATAAATTTTGGTCGTATGACTTGAGAGAGGGGAAGGGGTTTCCGAGCAGTTATAGTGTTTTATGTTCTCCTGTGTGCAGGCAAATGAGTGATGCGCCCTGTAGCTGTGCGGACATACACCGTTGTAGGGGTGTAGATGGATAGAGAGAGAGTGAGTGAGATAGAGAAGCACCACATATCAAAACCATAATTTTTCGGCACGTCGATTCATGACAGATTAAAAGAGAGAAAAAAGAGGCGCCAACAAAAAAAAAAAACCCGTTTGCACAAAAAGAAAAAACCTCAGCTATAGTAGTATTAATAGTAGTAATAGTCGTAGTCGTCGCCATAAAATATATCGTTGTCTGGACGGTTAAGGGTCTTTTTTTCCCAACGACACCATTATAGGCTCTTCGCACACTATCGCACGACACTATAAATAATATACAGAATCTCGGCGGTCCGTTAAAGCGGTCATCCGTTGTATATACAATATACATCATCTATATATATATATATATTACGCAATTAAATGTCAGCCAGAACTGGTGAGTGATAGATGACGGTTTAGTGAACCTGCAGGTTGCTAAATCACACACATGCGTATTGTTATACGTATATATATATATGCAGGGGAATATTAATTAGGCTCGTTAGGGATTGAAGAGAGTATACATAAAGTTTGTAGGGTTGACCTTTCGGACGAAATTGAAACGGGTACAAGCCACCGTAAAAAATATATTATGTTTAATAAGTATAATGTATAATATACTACAGTATACATTATTTACTTGTCCCATCTCACAGTACCTACATGAACAGTCTAACATCGGTATTCTACAGGTGTTCAATAGTAATTGTTAAAGGTAACACAAAATATTTCAAACGCATGGCCCAGAAGTTTATGCCAAGTTTTTTTTTTTTTTTACTAGATTTAAGTAAAACTTAATATTACGCTTTTTTTGAAAAAAATAAATTTTAAAAAGTTTTTTTTCAGCACATGTGCAGCTAGACGAAATTTTTCGAATTACATTCCCCCTTTCCTTTTGAGTTTAAATTCGAATTAAATTTGTTTTTAAACGATTTTGACTTGATTTTATTTTTTATCTTAAAATTTGACTTATTGAGAGTTTGTTAGAGTTTAGATTTATGCATGTTGAATTTATCATATTTTTAAAAGTGTATCTATTTTACAATTTTCCATGACCTTTTGTATGATTTATTTGAAAACTTAAATGTGGTGTCGTAAGTACGAAATCACTGAAAACTTGGTAAAATTGTAGATAGATTGTTAAAAAATACGATAACTCAATTTTTAAGATAGAAAAAAACTTTATTATTCTAAGCTGTTTAAAAAAATAATCTAATTTGAACTTGAACTTGAACTTAAAAAGAGGAAAAAATTAATTCCAAGAAGTATTATATGTTAACTTTATCGTTGAACACACTATATATTAAATAAATAACACTCTCTGTACACGTCACATCTTTCATCTTTGGACTGCGGTATTTGGTTATTACATCGAAAAATATAATCAACAATAATAATTGATTACATGCAGACACTATAGACTCTTATACACAATATAATTACTCTCCTAACTTGTAAATCGCTTTTCGAGCCACCTTACTCATTAGTGCGGAAGTGCGCGAAAAAAAATGTCTAAATCGCCACTCCCTTATCTCCATCAGTAATATGCATCAACGTGTATTAAATATAGGAACTTCACACACCTATTATAGTGGCTATATATAATATATATATATAGGTATATATATATATATAATGAAATAAAAATTGTACATGTGTACGTAAATGAGTAGGCTTTCTGATAGGATGTGACGGATTTGTATGTGTATATAAAAGAGAGTATGCGTTTTTGGAAAGCAATCTTTGAAAGGCACCCTTACAACAATATTATAAATATATATATTATACAGCAGCTGGTACTTACAGATACCAACCCGGTCCAACTACCAAAGGAGGTGGTGTGGTCGAAACGCTGGTAGGAACGTCATAATAATTGAAGAGACACCGTAAAAACGTCAAGATTTTTGATGAACACTTATGTCCCTAGCGGTTATGCCATATATAGTTCATTCTATATTATATATACATTGTATATAAAGAGCAGCGGCCCTGAAAACCACTCGGCGGTGTAAAATACGGTAAATGGATATGGAAGAAAATGTTAAAAGAAAATATATACGAGTGTACATACCTATAGATATTTATATATAGTGCGTTTTATATATATATATATATAATATATATTATATACCGAGTGTATGCTGTGATTTCAAAAGTTATGTTTTTTGTTTTGTTTGTTTGTTTTTGAAACGTTATCATATCACTGCCCTCCAAGCGTTATATACATTATAAAATACATTATTTATGTATATTTTATTATATATTATACATTATATAAACATTATGGACAACATATTTCCCATTTTTTTTCCATAGGTTAACACAAAAAAAACAGGGAAACATGGCGTGCCTTTACCCCGCGTAGACACCGTATATAATTCACTACTGTATATCGCTAAAACAATAAGATAATATGGTATTGTTATTGTTATCATTATTATTATTTTTGTTAACGATTAAAAAAAACATTCTACTACTACTATTATGATTAGTGACTTTAAGATATCGAGGTAAAAACGGATTTACGAAAGTTTTTATTTTTTTCGATTTAAACGAATCTGTCGCGTCTATCTGGTGATTGCATTTTCATTAAAATTCATCACCGCAAAGACGGCACAACATTACTCGTGTACGCGGTTCTCCGTGATAAGGGTTAAATAAATCCTGAAATTAAAGCTGCCATCACTTTTCCAATTGGTACGGCTTGTCTCGTCGCCAGAACTTCTCGAAACCGCCACTAAGCCGTATAGACGTGACGATTTATTTTCGGTTTTGTCAGTACTCTTATACATCTTCCACGCATTTTTGAAATAATATGATGACGTGTAATCTATAATAAGTTTTACCGAACATTTTCAAATCTCATAATAATATATTTTCTCCGGATTATTTCGTATTTATTTCGTATATAACATACCCGAGACATCTGAAACGGATGGATTCCATTATTCATTCATTCAATAAGTTAAAAAAAAAACATTTTGCGGTCTCAATAGAGTCACGTCCAATAAAAATATAATTGCACTATTTGATTAGATGCGAAAAACATGGTAATTAAATGATCGATATTATTCGAAAAAATTCAACATAATAATAAATGCCCGCCACCACACTTAAAATATTATTGTGTAGTTCAAGTCCTTATCATCGAGCGTACGCTACGCGAGTATGTCGTATCTTTCGTCGGAGTCTGGTTATTCGAAAACTGGTGCTCGGTTCTATTTCGCTACGCTATGCCATTATCGCATGATTGTATATATAAATTATGCAGCGAAGCTCATAATCATAGTTTTTGTTTTTGAAACTTTTATTTCCGCTCGAATATCTGCAGATCGTCATCTTGTTTTACGCACGCTGCGTGCACACATATCTATTTATTATACACAACGATATTACAATGTTTTATACGACGATTCTCGTTTCCGGGGACAAACTTTGAACAACTCTGAAACGTATAATATTATAATAATAATAATATTATAATAGGGGTACTTATAGAGGCGGCGGCGGCGACGGCTATCGGAGACACCCCGCAAGTCCGGACCAGGACGACTGTATTTTGCACGAACCCGTTTTTTACCCACATTAATAATAATACAATCAAACCGCGCGAGTAATCCATTATACGCGACAAGAATCTAAAATGTTTTCTTAACGAGATTTTCTCTTCAGAGTTGCCGAGTGTTTTTTTTCTCTCTCGTAAAAGGGCATTAGATAAGAGGTGTATTATATAACTGTTATTATTATTATACACACGCACGCGCGTGGACTAGTTTCTGATAAATTGTAAAACGTTACGGCGTTGGTATTTTTCGCTATAACAATTGTTTTCCTTCTCAAAGTCTGTGATAATATGCCTGCCGCACATATTATTGACCGAAGAATACGGGCATATTTAATGATAAAGGTATCCTAAAGAGGTACAGATTTTTTTATATTCTAGTTTTTACATGATATCATTGTATTACATACCTACACGATTCAGGGATCGAAAGTTGTACCAATCATATATATTCCTATTGAACGCCTTACTTTAAAAGTTAAAACAATTTAAATGAGTTAAACATTTATTTATTTTTAAATTATAACTTTCGAGCGCCAGTAAGTGCGATTATAAAACGATAGGATCAAATTAAAACGATAGCCTGCAATAAATGGTCACCGTTATGATAACAGTTATGAGAATGGGTTTAAACTGTATATATTTCGAAACTATACCTCTTTAATTGCAGACAAGTACAAAGAAAAGTATTCCGGAAAAACGCGTTTTCCTAAGTATCGTTTTCAGAGCATTTAAGTGTAATACGCGTATGCTTTTACCGTTACTTGTGGAAAATCGTAGTCATACCACTCAACTACGACTCTCCTTATACCTATACAAATAAATATGTGCACAACCTCATCGATTCCATTTTGGACGAAATCCGGTGAATTCAATCTCACTCTTCACAATAACTTCGGGGGCCTCGCGCTTCCCGTTGTTATTGAATCCACTCAATTTCGCAAACGATTTCATTAATCATTATTTATGCGATATAATCAATCGACGAGCTGGCGTACGTTTTACAGTCACGTACACTTCGTATAATTCTCGCTCCGGGATCTCAGAGAGCCACCCGCGGTCTATCAATAATCAGCGTAGTCACCAGTCTCCTACTTCCACTCTGTTGGTCAGTCATTATAGTCATTACTATACATATACTCAAGAACTATATATACACACGTATAAAAGACGTTATGTTGTAGGTCTAAAACGGTTTTCACCCTAAAACAATTTTACCATAACTTCCAAAAGAGAGTGCTACCTACAATTTTTGTGCACCTACCTACTCTTATTTAAAAACTCGTCGAAAACATTATTATACCGGAAATTGATTCGTGTAATACTTTCTAATACTTTATTTTCAACCATGAAAATAGTTCATTTATTCAAAAAATAAAACATTCTTTATCATAAAATCAAATTATATATATTATTTTTAGTAATAGAGATTTGTTAATATTGATATTTATTAATTTTATTATATCAAACTTAAAAAATATTGAAAATGATGTTTACCAACGACTCGAAATGATTATAAAGTTGTGTATATAAATGTACTGGTTATAAATTAGTCAGTAAATAATGTGTTCTTTAAGGACATACATTTGTACTTCAAAACTTTCAATAACTATGCAATACAAAGATAACAACGTACTTCAGATACTTATTTAAATAAAAATTATTACGTCTTGATATGCAAGGTACTTTGTCCTCAGTCTGTGCTTACATACATATTATAATAACTAAATATATATAAATATAATCTAAAAGATTAATGACATCGTTGACAAATACTATTTTAATAATGTAAATTCATATTTCATGATAATAATAATAATTTATTACTTTCACTATATTACTTTTCATAATGATTTTCAATGAAAAAAAAACACGCGTACCGCGATACCGGTACAAAATGATTATACATATAAACTTTACTACTTTTAATCGATATATTATATTTATGTATATATTTACTTGTTTTAAAATGGGTTACGAACCAAGATTTTATTGAATGATAGCCAAAATAGTTTAATTGATGCGTGTACACGCATAAATAGGTATTATCTACTCTTTTTCTCTATCCCTGTCGATGAACTTTTCCTGTATTACTGTATGGTTTGTTTTTAAAGGATAAATTTCAAGAGTGCGTCTACCACCAGACTTCGTGAAATTCTCGTATAATCTATGATTTCTGTCGTAACACCAACAATGGACACAGTCCCGCTTTTTTGTAGATTATTTTATTTATTTTGTTCCACATAATTTTATACACGGTGAATGAGAAATTGTGTGTTCAAATACGTTATTACTTATTACTTAAAGTTTAAGTCTTAAACCCACACAGTTGCTACCACATGCATAATACACTTTAAACACTAGAAAAGTTGTTTCAGTAATTGTATTATCACTCCAGTTATGACGGAAAGGCTGAAAGAAAACGCACGTATACAAAATATATGAAAATGACCAATTTCCATGAATTAAAAAACTCAATGGTCTTTAAACGACTGATAAACACTCAGTGTGCACGAGTACACAAGCATTAATTATATTTTTTTTTGCCAAATAGGATTTTGACAAAAATAAAAATAAAAGTCGAAAAGCCACGAATTTTGTTAATGTAATTGTTGTGTAAAAAAAAAAACACGTATATTATATTCGTTTACATGTTGAGTGTATATAACACATGTGGTGACGTGGTTACAAAATAATAATAAAATACCTACCACGAGTACAAAATAAAACAATATATTATTGCGAGCACATTTACCCACGTTCTGACTTATAAATTGTATAAAAAAAAACTGGAAGATTAATCTGTAACAACCCGAAAATTATAACGAACATCCCCCCTAGGTCGACACGAAAGATATCGGGTGTGTCCTGAAGCGATAACATCCAATCACTCAGCAAGCGTATATTATAAATGATACATCTTTACGATGACACAAATTACCTAAATGATAATTGGGGGCTTAAGTACCAGATAAATTTTAGAGAAGAACCGTGAGTAGAGGTAATTTATTGTGCCGTCTACATTACGATTGATATTGCTATTAATAAAATCAAATTAATCATATACTTAAATCAATTACTTTTAACATTTTTATGCTAAACAAATTATTTTTATTTACCAATAAACAATAATATTACACTATAAGATATTTATTTAAAATAGTTTGGAAATTAAAGACAATATCGATGTGGTAGATGTGGATAATAGTTGATAAACGCAATACCTATTCAAACTGGACCCATAGCATTTCTAGGATTTTTAATTATTATTATTTAAGTCAACTACGAAATTAGTCCAGGGTACCAACGATGCTAAGCCATACAGCCAATAGTGATGATAGTCTAAATCAGTGTATAATATCATATTTCTTCGTTACAGGTTCGAATTGATGAGGACCTCTGCCGTGACGATGGCCACAAAGCTGACGTTGTATAACAACACTTTCAAGCGAGTGGACGGCCGCTGTTTCGTGTTGCACAACTTACACACAGTGCTGGTGCACGGTAACACATTCAATCACACCGAAGCCGAAGCATTTTACGAGTCGACCGCGTCCAGCCCGGAAACGAGATCGAGTACGAGGTCGGTGTTGCACATCAGCGACAACAATTTTCTGCGATCCGTGGCTGACGGCAAATGGTTGCCCGCTATCCAACTACAGAGGGCCGCGTTCGAGATGAACATCACCGGAAATACGTTCAACGGGTCGTGTGGCTGCGCCCCGTGGAAGTTTGTTGCCGTTACCGTGGTCAGCAACGATAACGGTTCGATGACCGACAACGATAATGGAGACACCGACTTTGCCGACCGGAACTATTACAGGGTGAACAAGGTAGAAGCAGAATGCGCCAACCTGACAGGTGCAGAGATCGACCACCTACGAATCGCACAGTTCGAGGAGGCAGCTGGATGCGACCTAGACGACGGAGCCGCGTTCGACCTGTGTGTCCGGGATCGGGTGACCGCGGCCCAGGTCAGGGGCGTTGGTAAATTCCCGTCGCTAGGCGACGTCTTATCGCCGACCGCGGAGCGCGGAGTCATCACCACGGTGGTACTGTTGGTGTTGTGCGGTTTCGGCGCTGTGTGCGCAGTAAGCGCAGTCACCTGGCTAAACGCACGGGGTTACTTCATCAAACTCCGGTCACTTCTCACACCAAACGGCGGCGTTGGCGGTGGCGGCGGCGGTACGACGTGCAGGACCATGTCAGCACACTCTTTGTCCCGGGTGTCTGTGCACGAGTACGCAGAACTGCAACGGCTCAAGTTAGGCGGCGGCGGCATCGGAAGTCGCGGCAGCGATGTGGGTGCCGTGCGGGTTATCATATACCAGGATAAGGGAACACAGACGGTACCGGAAGAACTGACGCACGAAATGTTGCAGAACCTACGCGACAAGCTGGACGATCCGGACGATTATGCAGAAGCACGGGGCATAATCGAACACCTGTACGACCTGATTCGGGTGGAGGAGACCTGCTGCGGCAGTGGCGGTGGAGGCGGTGGTTGGTACTCGACGGACGGAAGGGGACTGGACGATATGACATCCACCGTCACGACTAAGTCTGTAACCGTAGATGAAGGACCACCGCGGGACGTGAAGTCTGTGGGCACGGGTGCCCCATCCCTGGACAGACTCAGGACGCCCAGGATCAAGATGATCGGGTCGACCGGGGCGTCAACCGTAGCCACAGGATATCACCACACTCGCCGGCCGCAGCCGCCACCTTCCCCGTCGCCGTCGGTTGATAGCGATTACGTAGACCCGGTTGACTTATTGTACGGAGGCGCTGCAAATGTGAGAGACGACGAGTCATACGCTGACATCTACTGCGAACTGACCGACCTGAGATCGACCGCTGAAGACCGTCCGCCGCAGCAACCGCCACCGGTACCCGAAAAACCGACTGCTATTTAAAAGCGGCAGTGCTACCAATCACACTATCCACATAGTCGTGACGGCCATCAACTATTATTATTCCTATCGATCGATTTCGCGAGCGCTGTTATTTTTTCCAAATTTCTGTACAAGCGATCTACATACGATAACATTATTTTTCATCGATCGCATTTTTTAAAATATATATATATATATATAAATATTTTTTATTAACCTTGGTACAGTAACTACAAACCATCCGCCTGCTACCCACATAGGAATTATACACGACGAGAAACGCGTTATATTTTGTAAAAACCTATTATTATTAATATTATACTGTCATTATAATTATTGCTATTATTATTATTACTATTAGTGCGTCCACAATTTATTTATATATGTGTTTAATATATTTAAGATTACATCACAATATTTTCTATGTGATGCTTATTATTCTATCTTGTTTTAGTTTTATTTTATTGTTGTTTTTACGTGTTATTTAATATATTACACTGAATAGTTTTTTTTTTTTTTTTTATCGTGAATCAAGCAACATATTTAGGAAACATTAGGATTCAATAATTTTTTTTAATCTTATCATAAAAATTACAAAATTATAGTGATTAGAAAAATGTAAAATAGTATCGTTCTGATAAAGTTGAATAAAATATTGTTAAAACACCTCATTTTTCTTTCCTCGCCCGTCCCAATCACAATATTGCATAGGTCACGATAAAAAAAAAAAAGTCATCATGTATAATATATAATGTATTATGTATAAATAATAAATGTGTACATTAAATATTTTATACACACACTTACAAACAATACCATTATTTAAAAGAGAAAAACGAAATTATAAAATGTATAAAACGATGATTGTGATTTATTTTTAAAGAAAATACAAAAAATTATGAAAAATGAAGAAGTACTGTTGTGTATTTGTTCTCTCGGCGGACAATGACGTTTCGCGTCGTTCTCGCGCGAATGAGTTTAATTAAAACGGGATTGCCTGGACCAAGTGACGTTCATTAAAAAGCACTTGCCAAAAACGAAACCAACGACGGGAACAGTCGCACATCTGCCGTTCGGATGATGCATGACACACCGGATGCTTTAGACTTAAGGAAAATAAGAAATACAAAGCGTGAAACGTGCACGAACAAGACAACAATATTATATTATACAGTAGGAGAAAGCAAATTTTTATCCTATAAATAGTATCAAACAAATATACTTTTTTAAGTTGAAACTAAACAGCAATCTGCACACGGTAAATTTCCGTACCTTTGTAAATGAATATGAAATAAAAATTTTTATTTAAGACATTTAATTTTAAAGGCACCTATAGAGCACAATAATGTAATCATGTACATCGCAAATTTGTAAAGCACAATGGAGTATGATACTGTAGATCTATAAACTTTAAATGGATCTTCTATACACATATATATGTATATCATTATTATATTTATTATAATGTGTTAGTTGCAGGTAACAACTACAACTTTAGCAGAGAACTTTCGTTACTTTTGACTTTTTGCAGTAGGGCGTCAAAATAATGTGACAAAAAAAAAAAAAAAACGCGCATTTTAAAGACATAAAATATTACATAGCTTATTATATAGCTCCGATTGAAGCCAATCTTTTACCCACCAAATTATAAAATTTTCAAATTCTTGTCCGACATAATTTAAATAATAAATGCGTGCATAGTACGTTATACTTATGGTTATTTCGAAAGGATGCAATTTATGTTTTTTTGAAGTAGATAATGTATTTGAGTACGTATTTGTCTGTGTCTGTTGTGCGCGCAATACTTCGTTCCTCGTAAGCTCATGTAATCATGGATGTTCAACATTCGCGAATGTGTAATTCGAATACAAGCGCGCAATTATATTATTCTCAGAAATTCCTAGCTAGAAAGCTTTTATACTGTACAATATATTCTAAATTATATTTTACCAGTCCAATTCTTTGAAGTTTTGTATGATTACAGCGTTAAGCGAAAAAAAAATCATTCTATGCATTCTGTATAACGTTCAAAACCCACGACTACTCGTAAGACTCTTGAACGTTAAATAAATGTTTTGACAGGAAAACTCGATTACCTTCCAGAGTGTTTAAACACACCCAGACAATTGGCTTAAATAAAACGACTTAAAAACAAATTAATTAATTTCGAAAACTTAAGATTTATTGTGTAAGAAAACTGCAAACGTACATGTCACACATATTGAAACGAAAAATGAATATGTTTTTTATTCACTATCAAAAAATGAGCCGCACTAAATCGATGTAGTATTCAATAGTACTTTTAACGATGAAATGCGTTTAACTAGCATCAAAAATATATATGAAGTATACGATGATTTAAATAGTGTTGCTCCCATATTGATCTGTCTACAGACCGATGTTTTTATTCTAGGAATTGCAATATGAATATAAAAACTAGAACTTCATTAGATTTTTAACAATGACGCGAAATTATACACATTTTTCAAAAAATTAAATTAGGACCGTTGTAGCAACTATAAAAAGCATAGTAGAAACTCGCGTACAATATACATCAAATGTCAATGCAAATAAAACGTTTGTAACAATAAATAAAAGTGTACAAAGTTTTTATTCCGAGATTATTTTGTTATGCAAAACACAGTGTAAACGAAAACCGACGACGTTGACCCGAGCTGGGTTAAAAGAAAAACACGAAGACTTCGACACCAACGGCCCATAATCATATCCTAACGTCTGTTCGTATACTAGGAGGGGGATAAACAACTGGAAAAACTGAGTATTGACGTTTTATGTCTTACGTCCCTCTACTCAGTCCCACAATCATTTCTCTCAATCTACGAGAAGGGGTACTTTGAGTATTTTACGAAAACATGGAGAAGTTTTCGTTTCACAAAAATTATAGACCTAACAGCTAAGTAAACTATACTCCACTCCGGCTAACAAACATTTCAACAGCATCGAGTAGGCGATACATTCTACAATTCTGAATAATATAATATGTATAGCAATCCTTCGTTCAGTGCAAGACATGTACCACTTTTAGGTTTTTGTAAAAATTACTTTGATTAAAATCAAATCAAACTTTGCGAGCAATCGCCCTTCATATATATGATATATTCATGAACACTGCAGGCATTACATTATATAATATACGTTATCGCGTCTATTAAAATAATACGCCATTTCTGTACAACACTTAACTCTCGCAGTGTACGTCACTTGCATGTTACACAAACACTGTACCGAGTGTACCGACATAAATGACAAACATAATTTGGAACGAAGACTGCGCGTGTATGTATAATTAATAATAGGCACTCTCTTGCCGTCCGCCATCGAAACATACTCTAGACGAGCACGGCCGTCGACGGTTTTAGCAAACCATTCGGTATATATACAGAGTGATTCAATAAGCTCAATCACTATTATATTATACTTAAAACAATCAATTAATTCAAATTTTAATTTTTAAATTTTATAAGTATACTTAAGAGCATATTTTAAAATACCTCATTGAGTATTACTCATTAAAAGTGTTCTGTGAAAATACTAACTTCTGGATTTCAAATGAGAACTCCCCCCCCTTTTTTTTACTGGTTACTATTAAATGAATATTTTTTTAAATAATGGATATTTTTAATTATCAATATCTACAATTACTAAAACTTTCAAGTCACAGCATATCTTCTAAATTCATTATATCACGAATATATTATACTTAGTACACAAAGTAAAATAATTCAATGACCACTCGTACAAATTTTGGTTAGGATATGACAAAATGTTGATAAAAAATACACTGAATAATTTACAGTATAAAAAAAAGATTTTCATTTAAAACACAGAAGTGTGTTTGCCATAAGACACTTCATAAGTAGTACAAAGATAACAAAAATTTTAAAATAGGGTCTTTAAATATATTTAAAAATTTTGAAAATCAGACTTTGAAAATTACATTAATTAAGAAAATAAGGATAAAACATTTTTAGTGAAACACTCTGTATAATATTTTATATAGTTTAATAAACACTCCGGTCACGTACGCAAAATTAGCAAATGTAATAACAATAATAATAATAGTAAGCTGTACTCTCGGCACCGTGGGAGTGGAATCATCTGCACATAATTCGTCACTATACGTATAACACAGCAGGTTTGTTGGTTGCCGTCGTCGTCGTCGAGTCACTTTAAATATAATCCATTTTCAAGTACACACAACGGAAACAAAAGTCCCCACCACGATGGGTCAAATTCCTATTTCTCCACTAAGTTAATTTCTACGTATTTATTTTATCGGGTATACAATATATACAAAACGTATAATAATATAATATGTGCATATTGAGTTTTATCCGCCAAAAGCCTATATTATTTACTTAAGACGCACACAAATGTGGTATTCGTAAAATAATTATTACAATCATTGTAACTCTGTTGCTCTATCTTTTTATAAACTCCCTTGCCGTGTTTATACAAGCAAAATAACCGACACATAGCTACCGAGTTGACGTTAGCTTATTCAAATTTTGAGTAGCGAAATAAAAATGTAAAGTCCATGTTTTTAACGTTGAACGCAAATTAAAATATACATACATATATATATATATATATTATCTATAGTTAATATTTTCAATAAAAAAAAAGAAAAAAAAACATTTTTTTTAAATATTTTTAAATTTTTATTTTATTTTTATTTTTTATTTTTTTTAAATTCAACGTTGGTAAATAGGAATAACATCTTTAAATCAAATTTTATGGAATCTAAAAAGGTATGATACATTATATAACCCAACATGATAATAAAATTATTATCGCATGGCATAGTAATTTTAACATTCAATCACGCCATCGTCGTAGTCTACTTTTCCAGTAACTGTTATGTCAATATTATTAAAATTATTATTTTAGTATTTTGATCGCATAAACGCATACCTGTTGGTTCAATTAATCCAAACCAGTTAAATAATAGAATTACGCAAGATAATGTATAATATATAATGCAGTCCAACAATAGGCTAACGAATTAATATAGTATACAATTAAGTTTTAGCAATCAGCACGTTGTTAAAAATATAATATTAGTTATTGTATATTATGTCCCTGTTTATTTCTAAATTACTTGAAAATAATAAAAATAAATATAAATACCTAATCCATAGTTTGACAGTTTAAATAGCTTTTAAAATTGTAAAAATGGGATTTCATTCAAAATTTCTAACGCTATTGAAGAGCACAATTTAATTCGAGAAATGTTCATTGTTATAATCGAAAACTTAAATATTTGAACATTAACAGTCATAATAAATTTGTTTTTCTAAAGTAACATTTGATAATATAAGTAAACATATATTTAAAAGATAGTAAACTTCTATACTTACCATCAATTGAACGAAAACAGCCACAAGTTTTTTTTTTTTCATTAATATATCAAAACAACAATATACTACTAGCACAACGCATTATACAATAAGTTTGTTTGCCAATATTTTATAGCTGCAAGGTAAGAAAAACTATGAACAATGCTAAAAATATATATAACATAAACATGACAAAAATATATAATTAACCAGAGATTATGTTTATATATATATATATATATATAACACAGTTTTATACAAATAACAAAATGTAACAAACTGTATAAGTTTAATTTTTTTTTTTTTGTTATTGAAAAGTTTAAAGTTGTACATTATGGCGCTATGGACTTTTTAAATGAAGGCAATTTCGTGAGTTAGTGAAAAATCTTAAAGAACGAACATATTTTAGTTATAATAATCACTAATGAGCAACCCCTTTGTTTCTTGATTCTTGGTGTACAACTCTTAACCACGTCAACAAGATAAAATGACAGAGAAAATGGTGATTGTGGTGGAGAGGGTGGAGAAGATACACAAACACACACAAAAGAGCCATTCACAATGATCTAGGCAAAATACAAGATTTTGTAGTCTCGGTATTATGTATATAAATAATATCGACTGAAAACACGAATTCGCACAATGAACTGGCTATAGATTATAGCCGTCCTTTGATCAGTCAGTTGTTATTCTGCCGCCGTTAGTATCTCTGTAAGTTGCTTTAAATTAATTTAAATAAAAAAACCTTTAAATAAAATACCTATGAAAAAAATAAATACCTCCGCGTTTTATATTACTTATTTATCTGTCAAATATAATATGTATATATTTTTTTTACGTTTTATTGTATGTATAATATGACTCACTATATATGTGTGTACTTGCGTCTGTGTTAGATCTATCTACTACAGATTAAAAAGGTAGGTGGGGAAAGAAGCAGTCACAGTATAAATAATTCAACACTATGTAGGACAGACCGATACGCACACACACACACACACACACACACACACATATATATATATATATATATACGTAGGTGGGTGGTTGATTGAAACTTATATATAAACCTATCGAACAAAGTGCAATGTGTTTTTTAGTCGGAAATCGTCTTGTGAAAAAATAATAAACACGGCCGAATGAATTTTCGATGAAAACCCGAGCTGTGCCAACGAGAACTGCAGCAGGTGACGACAATAGCGGCGATTTCATTGTAATATATATTATTATTATGCATTTATATGAAAACTTGCGCGCTCATTTTTTGATGATATGACCTAAGTAAATTATACATAATATAAATAAATAATTAAGTAAATATATGTATGTATAATATGAATATATATAGCGGTATTAAATAAATTATGCCCTAAAGTCATAATAGCTAATTTTTATATATATTTTTTTCAAATTTTCTTGATAAGAAATATTATTAAATTCAATGAACACAGGTAACAATAATCAAAATAGTAACAACCTTGATAATGATGAATATATACGCACGTGACTAAGATTTATAATAAATATATTATGTTACACGAAATCGCTATACCCATTCAATCATAGTAATGTTTTATACTATTAAAATCACAACCGTATCTAATTTTTAAGAATCAAAGAGGGGTTTGACCACAAACTCTTCAAATACTTCCGAACCATTAACCAATTTAATTCACATATCATATATATATATACATCCAATTTTCACAAAATCAAAAAAATAATAATCGCATTATCTTCAAAATTCTTATCATCTTTTGTCAACATAATTATCACTAAAAATCAACGTATAATTAAAATATTATACGTATATTAAACAATAATAATGTTAGACAGAAATTTCAAAGAAGGAAAAAGACTACTCTTTCATAACGTTTCCACAATAATTACACTCAAACGAAAAAAAAATGTTATCTACTTAATAAATAATAATACGAGTACTTAAAAAAATTTATCACAGCACCGATAGAATATACGATCGCGACAAAGTGAAAAAAAGTAATATTGTATTTATATTTCTGTGCTAGTCCTTTGAGAATACGTATTTCCTTCTGTTTAATATATAATTTACAGGGACAAAGAAATCTGTGATATTGGCTTCAAAATATATGACGCAGAAACATTTTTCCAAAATACTTGCATAACAACTATCAGATATAATTTTAAAAAATAAATAAAAACATGCGTTAAAGGCAAGATTAAATATTTTTAGTTGAGTCAAAGTCAAATTTAAAATATCAAAAACGATTATACGCTTTTACATTTAAATGCTATTCGCAATTTTTCACAAGCTATGAAATATATTCCATTAAAAATAATTACTAAGGTCGTCAAATATAATTTTAAAAATGTACTTATACCTTATTTTCACTTATCTTAGTTTTCTTGCACAAATATAAATACTTACCCATTAAATAAAAATATATATTATCCATATAAATGGACTACCTCAGTCACTCGTTTTAATGGATACTATAAGATATTAAAATTTTTCGGAAACGAAACCGGCACGAAATTAACAACAACCCGTCCAGGGAAGGAAATCGCTGTCAAATGTTGTATTGTACTTCGTAAACAAATAAGAGTAAAATAAAAGACTATCAAATTGTATTCAACACAAAAAGTAATTAAAACTTTTATTTAAAATATGCAATGAATAATTTCAAACTGATATTCTAAAAATAACAATTTATTAAATTAGGTAACAAAACGAAATTTGATCTATTTAACAATTAAAAATACCATCAAGGTTTTAAATTATAACTCGTGCATTAAATTATTTAAAACTAAATCCTTAAGAAGTTCATAAATTAAAAATATCTTATATTATAATTTATAAATGAACAATGAGTAAGAATACAATAATAAAATATCAATATTTAAAGCATACTTAAAGCTAAAAATGATCAATTATTTATAGGTATTCAAATGCGTTTTTATATTTGCTCAATTTACAACTATTATAAACAAAAAAAAAAAAAAAACAGTAACCATTATCATTTAATATGAGTTTACCCCAATGTAGAGTATGAATATAATATATTTATAACATGTTCTCTGCTTTTATATACATTAAAAATCGTACAAAATTATACTCTTTAAAAAATTATTGAAAAAAAATAAAGCCGAATAGGAAATAATATTGATTGTTTTAAAACAAAACAGTTATTATTAAAAAATATTTAATTTAAATCAGATAAATTAAATCTTAATTCAATTTTATAGTAATTTATCCGTTACGTTTAATAAAAAGTATTCAAAAACACATTTTGGCATTAATAAACCATGAATTATTTTTATGAAATATACTTAATACTTTTATCAATAAATACATATAAAAACGTATTGACCTTTATATGTTGAACTAATGTAGTGGAGCAAAAGTTTATTCTTTATTCTTCTGCAGTGGTACGAATAAGCAATGAGCACAATAGAAATTTCAGTCATATAATAGGTACATTACACAATTACAGAAAGAACATACGTAGAATGTTAAATATTTTTGTTTAAACTTATTTGTATAGAAAAAAAATACGAAATGTATTATAACTAATAGAATAGTTTTAACTTATAAAATATAAAAAATAGTATTATTTTACACACATAATGTATACATATAAATATACTAAGTAACTACTATTTGTTATAGCCTATAGGTATCTGAATTTATTCACTGCAATGAAAATATGAAAATATATAATATTATGTGCCTAATACTATTTAGTATTTATTAATAATTAAAAATATTACTATTTAATAAAATGCGTTAATTTGATTTACATTAAAACAAATACTATTAACTTGAATGCTCGCACTCACAAATTTAATGTTTCAAAATTAAATTCGAAAAAATTAAAATATCAATTGAGTAAAAATAAAAACGAAAGTAAAAGAAAAAATTAACTTTTTAATGGAATAATTTTACTAAATGTATTTAATTCTATATGTTATACCGATGTATAAACATGATAATGGAATAAATGTATAATTATTTTTGTTCAATCTCTCAATTAAGCTTAGGAACATTACAAAAATTATAGAGAGAGATGGGGCTTAATCGCTTGGTTGAATATTAGATGTTGAATATACCTCATC
Organism: Melanaphis sacchari; assembly: GCF_002803265.2. Taxonomy (NCBI): domain Eukaryota; kingdom Metazoa; phylum Arthropoda; class Insecta; order Hemiptera; family Aphididae; genus Melanaphis; species Melanaphis sacchari. Next base: position 1,193,354 of record NW_020271519.1, on the reverse strand, counting down.
ATTGAGTAGGTCTCCGTAATGGATTCGTTGAATTCGAATTGAATAGTAAATCATTGCATGCGAAAAAAAGATGCTGAGTCGTAACCATCTGTCGGTCTATATTTCTATTGATTTTTTTTATCATATATTTAAATTTATATTACATACATTTATTTTTTTATAAGTAATACGATAGGTTAAACTAATTTTTGACAAAAAACAAATCAAATAATACACTTTTATTACGAAATTGAGATAATTAAAATATTTTTCATAATATAAAACTATTAAGTAGTTGTTATTAACTTATAAATCAATATCAAAGTAATGATGTAAATATATTAGTCGTATATTTAATTTTGTAAAGTAATTTGCGATTTGGTAAAAAAAGACAAAATTATTTTAAAAATGTTATTTTTAAGATATACGTATGTATGAAATATATAGTCTATACATTTGTTTGTTTTTATATTACAACCAAATCAAAAACTATAAATGTTAAACTTATAATGATTTTTAATTTTTTCTTATTTATTTTGAGAAGTATTACATACACTATCAACAAAATCTAGTTAGCTAACAGAAATCATCTTCAATGTTGAATATTTAAGTATTTTAACCGCTTTTAAAGGTGACATCTAACAAAATTATTTACACCAAAACACATAATTGTAAGATAAATACTTCATCGTTTTGCTCATGCTCAGATTTTAAAATGTGAAATTTTGATGTAATTACTGATAATAGTTACTTATAAAAATATAAAAGAATAAGGATATTTTTTTCAAAATAAATCACTGTTAATTTAATGTCTCAGTTCTATTATAACTTATAGTCGTCAAAAAAACATATAAAAACAACGGAATCGATGGGAAGACATACGGCATGTTAAAACTAAAAGTCATATGAATTAAATTTAAGAAACTAAAATTGTATACCACCGAAAAAAGTATAATTTATTTAAAAGTCAGTATAGTTGTAGTATAGCAAGTATGAAAAAAAAATTAAACAAATTTTCAAATTATTTATTTTTCATTTCCGGTAAGCTTATTTACATTTGTTTTGTACCTTTTTATAAATAAAATAATAAAATATAATATTATGTACGTGTAACGTATGCAAATGTAAATAGAGTGTTGCAATAAAAAATGTTATTCTATCTATGACTTTCGTATGTAAACAATAATATAAAACGGTTCCATGTGAAGTAAAAATATTAAAAATCGCACGAATAAAATAAATACTAACGTGTACAGAATACGACATGGGTTGCTACGTAATATTGAATGCACTATGTTTATCTAGAGAAAAGGGTTTGTATAGAAGATAAAAATTTGTTTAAAAATTTTTATACGTGATGATTCACCAAGCAAGCTATACTTTAAAGCAGGGGTGTCCAACCTTTTGTGAAGTCTGGGCCACGTCATATGGGTAGAAGTTGTTGTGGGCCGCATAGTTTTTAATAATAATAGTTAATACATACAGTGTTTTATTTTTATTTGTTGATAAATGACACGAAATCAATGCCGTGAACATATCTCCAATAATAAAATATTTTATCAAAATCGGCTAGAGTTGATCCACTAATCACTCGTATAATTAATGTATGCCCGTGGTATTATGCTAAGATAAAAATATTAAACACTATTAAAGTTTATTTGATGTTTAATATTATGTAGTTTTATATTCTTATGATAAATTTGTTCTCGTAGTATTAATATATAATATACAATTAATTAATAGTTTTTAAATTGAAGTGAGGGCCGCATCAATATCTATCATGGGCCACGGGTTGAACACCCCTGCTTTAAAGTATAATTTATTATATTTTAGAAAATCAAGATAAAAATTAACTTATCCTTTACAAAATTAATGATCGACCTATATACTTTCATTTATTTTTTTTTATAGTTGATATTTGATATAGACCAGATATTATCCAATGAAATCTAGCAATCCTATAGAAAACATACGTAAAGGACAATACCCTTAACCTTACATATTTTTTAAAACTAACCATGGGACGTAATAAGCATAAGCATTATTGAGCATAAGTGTTCGCGCATAAACTCGTGTGGAATTCCAAAAAAACTAAGAACTATTTAAACTTATCAAAACATTGCATTAAAAGGACCTAGAAAACATCTTGGATCGACCAAATTAACGTTATATATATATATGTTCGTGATGATTTTATTCACTGTAATTATTATATAAATAATTATTTACATATGTTTTTGTGCGTGTATAAAGTTCCTAATTTATAAATTCAAAGAGTTTTTTTTTATCAGAACAGTCTCCTTCGAAATCGTAAACGCGCGCAATATGACAATCTCTATCAAGTATACGAAAAATAAGTGAATTTGATAATGACATAATGGTTACATTATAGTTTACTGCGTAGTTACCAGGTTGAACCTGCTCATTAATTCTTGAGGATAATATTAGATTTGCACCAAATCTATGCCACACGAGAAACTTGTTTGGGTTTTCCGATCAACCAAATAATCAAAGAAAAAATAAGTTTAACCTAACATAACTTACCTAATTAAGAATAAAAAATTGTATTCTGAAATTCATACGAACTATGCTAACTATTTGCCAATAAAATAAATTTTATTCTACGGTCGAAAATTAAACGTACACCAAAAATATAACGATTAAAGAATTCTACACGCAGAAAATATTTTACTACTGTAAAAAATTTTTTGACCATGAAAATTCAATCTTTTTCACAAACAGAATATTTTTATCGATCAACTAGAAAAAATACATAACTGAAACACAGAGTTTCTAGCGTCCTACCTTGGTGATTTAAAACGCATATCTTAATATACACATTATGTTATCAAAGAAAGTAAACTTTTTACGCATTTTTCATATTTTAAAAATTATTCTAATATTTTCGGAACACAAATCGACAATTATTATGAGATATTATCAATAATAAATCAAAGCTATAACACATACTATGACACACACACACACATATATATGTATATATATATTTATAGTAATAAACATTTAAATAAGCAACAAACAAGACAAACAATTATATTATTATATTTATAATTTATAAATTACTTATTTTTCATAAAAATAATTAGAGTAATAATAACTCAGTTATTTATACATCATTTCCAGTTGTTAGAGAATTATAACCTACTTAATAATTGTAACTAATACTTGCTAATAGATCATTTATCTCGTACCTTAATATATTATTATGAACAATCCATTCTTATAAAATATTGAATAGATCTATCACAGTAGTGTAGCTAAATTGCCTATCCAAAACGCCACGTTAATATAATTAGATTAAAATATTGTAGTAGGGTATAAAATGCAAATGATAAAATTTACAGTATTCATATTAAAAAATAAAAAGTAGTCGTCAAATTTAAGTGGTTATTTTATTATTCACTCTAATATTAACATACATATTTTTATCACTTATTTAATAAGTTGATGCAACATAGATTATTATTGATAAAATAAATTACCAATGATGTATCTTTATCATTTATTAATAATTTACCAGTCGTTAAATTTTCTTTGGTTAGTTTTAAACAATGTATTTATATGATAATTTACCGAAAATTCTCATTCCTATTTTTTTTGTGAGTAAATTTATTCGAATTTTTATTTCAGAAAATTTTATTTAAAAATTATAATTTAAAATTCATAAGATTTTTTTTTTTTTGTACTATTTATGAAATGTTCTATGGCAATATAAACTTTCGGTTTTTAAATGAAAACCCTCTTTTTTTAAAAATTTAAATTATTTAGTGGATTAACTTTTGAAAATGTTAATGTTATTACCTAATTTAAAATTTTAACGAATAGTTTTTTCAGTTATCAAAATAATTATGCTGAGGATAGCAGTCTTTAAATTGGTTTTACAAAAATATGAACTCCATATAACACTAAACCTAATATACATAACTTTTTAATAATATTTAATAATAATAATAATAATTTTAATTGATGGAAATAAATTTCAATAAAATAACAATTAGTTGACAGTATAAAATACATGAATTATGTAAGAAACATAATATACAAATAAAAATTTGATTTATACATAATTAAAAACAAAAAATTAACTATTAATTATAAATTAAAAGCATGATAAAATACAGTAAAAAGTGAAAGTAATGTATAATATTAAATAGGCAAAATATTTGACAAATAAAATAAGGCTGTATTTAATAAATAACTAAATTTTGAATTTCCGGAAAATATAAAATCTTATGTCAGGATGTATAAAAAAAATTTTAATTTATAATAAAATCACTTATTTTAGAAATGAATTTGGTTAACTCAAAAATTTAAAATCTCACGGAAATCAGGGAAGTCAAAATGTTATATAATAATTTATAAAGAAAATTTAAAAATACTAAACATTTTGTCTAATAATATTATTTTAAAATATCTACAAATGATACCATATCCTAATATATGGAAAACTTTCAATGTAACATTTATTATATATATGATACACATCTTAAGAAGTTGTTTTGAACCAAAGATAAACCTTTATTATAGGTGATATTATTAGCGTGTCAAAAGCAATTTATATACTTGGACCAGTTTTATAAATTATAAATGTTGATGCATTAATATTAGTTATTACGGTTTTCAAATGATCAAAGCCTCAATATTATTCAAACCTATATAATATACCTTAATCTTAGAAGCATAGTTAAATAATTCAAATATTACTCGTTTAAATTTTGATTATACGTTAATATTTTGAGAAATATTGTCAGCTGAGTAATTTACACAAAATAGAGGTGTTTAATCAAAAAATTAAAATATCTTCACAGGTAAAAAAGAATCTCAAAAAAAAAAAAAAATTAAAATTAAGTGATCCAATATATGAATAAAATAAAAATCAGATTTACTGAAAAATAAGATATCTATGAAACACATTAATAGATAATTTTAATATTAAATTTAATTAATTTTTAAATATTATTTTAATTATCTATTATATATTATTATTATTCTATTATTATTATATATTATTATCTATTATCTATTATTATATGTAAATAATTTTAAATCTATATAAAAGTAATGATGATATCTTAATATACATATATATATATATATATATTACTAGATGAAAATTAAACAAATTAAATATAAATATTAATGAAAATAAATATAATATTCACTTCACATACTAAAAAATAAATATAACCACATAACTTCAACGATATAATTTAAATGTATCTAATACATACTTACACGAGGAGCGTAGCAATTACGTATTTTTTCCACGAGTTGTGGTTGAGCAAAATCATTTTGAAATTTTTATCTTTATTAAAATAAAATCGTTAACCGATTAAACTTAAAACTATTACTTTAAAAGAAATTTCAGAGAGCCAATCGACATATTTTGTAAAGTTTAGACTCTACTATAATAATACTTAATGCTATTTGGAGTATTAAGTAAACGTTACACTATAGGATGATGATCTTATGTTACTTTTTCAACAATTATTTCATAGTCATTAATTTAAGTAGTAGAATGAATTTAAATCGTAAAAACTAAAAAATACTAATAATAATACATATTTTAAACGAATACCACGCAAAAAACTTGCCTTGTAAAATACTCTAAATGTTTACTCAGTCTTGAATTAGTAGTTATAGTTACAATGGATTCAATATATACATAGCTAAACGTATTAGTCAAATTATTGTATGATTAATCATTACATGAATGCGCGCATTTCCATTGAAACTTTGGTTCATCAGTAAAAATCAAAGCAATATTACATGAATGTATATTGTGCACTCGAGGTTCTCATATTGTACATGTCGGTCTTAGCTCACGTTTGCAATACCATTTACAACAAAATTTTTGTATAAGATAGTAGGATATGTATAATATACGTATATGTGTGGGTGTTAGTGTGCGTATATATCTAAAGGATTTAATTAAATTTTACCCGTAACAAAATTTCCATACGTATAACATATTGACATTCCTAAATGGCGGTGGATAAGTATACAGCTAGAGACAGTTCCAAATACAGTGAACAATCACGCACCCGCTGCTGTTACATCAAGTGTAGAGTTTGATTTTAATTATTCATTTTAAAAATACGCTTTCCGCGGAATACGAAAAACGCATGAAAGCTTTATAAATTCGACGTTCGTCATAGTACATATAATATTATATTAATACGCAGAACCTTCGAGAGCGACGAGAATATATTAATATTTATTCTGTTTTATCATTTTATATATACGGGATGCCGAAAAAAATAATAATAAAAATTTAACATTCTACTTTATATTGCGTCATTATAATATGTACATATTTATAGTAATAATTAGGTAAAGTAAAAATAAAATTAGATACAACAATTATACATATATGTTTGAACATAATTTATCGAAGTTAACGAAATGATAAAGTTAGGGTATCATATATATAATTTATTATACGTCATACTATAAAAATATATTAACGCATTGCATGTACCACATCATAAATAACAAGTTAAATATACAAAACGAAATAGATACGATATTCGTAATTGGATATTTTGAATGAAACTATGATCTTTGGGTGCCCATTATTTAAATAGTAAAATTTTAAAAATATAGTTTAAGGAGAATAAAAATAAAATCGTATTTTTTATTTTTATAATTTAATATTTACATTTATATAACACAATAGATGTTTGATGAAATAAATAACTTAGGAATAATAAAGCGACTTATTTATATAAACTTCAGTTATGTAATTCGTAAAACATTAGGTGTATTAAAACTGACCTCAGCCGTGACCCGCACTCGTTATACAGAAACAAGTGTAATATGAGTAATGAACACATTTATTCCATGTGCACTACTCATTGTTATGCCTACAGCGATTAAACCTAAAATAATATAATATAAACACGCAATACTTTAACAAAATTCGCGTTACACTATTTTAACAGCAATTATGTTAACGTATTGTTAACAGGCCTTAAATATTTTTCCATACGAATATAGTATAAACTTAACAACTCACTGATATCGTCAATACAAGGCAGAACGTAAATTCACAATAAAATCATACTTCTCTTATACTTATAGGAATCAAAAGACTTTAATGCAATTAAACTAAATTGAATGTTTTGTTGATAAAAATAATATAATATGACTTTCGAAAAAAAAATGTCACTATACGTATGAAGCGTACTTCATTAATGAATAAATAATTATGTAATGTTAAAGTCAATAACTAAACATGGTATACAAAACACGATTTTGAGTGGAAACGATCTATTGGCTTATTGTCGTGTATACATATTATGTTATTTTTATTAAAAAATAAATATAATTTTCTTATTCATTATTTAATAAATAATTAATTTAATAGTAATTTAATTTACTATTAGTAGTATAATATAAATTAATAGTAAATAGTATACATTTAATCTAAATGCTTTGAAAATAATACAACTATGTACCTACATAAAATATAATAATGTACATAAAAGTTACACCTCCACGAAAGACCTAACCTAAAATTAAATCAAAATAATTAAAATCGTTATTCTTTGTTTAAATAACGAATTTTATAAAAATTTAAACAAAAAATTTTTAGAAAAAGTACTGTGTTCATTACTTGTATATTTTAAATATTTTTAATTCTATAATAAAACGTATGAGGCGGATCTTATATTAAATTTTCAACCTTCTTTATCAATATTTATGGAATAGAAACTAAAAAAAAATTAAAAATGTCTGTATATCACTCAATAAAAGTCAAACTATTTTGGAAATATTAGAATCTTAAGAAAATGTAAAAAAACAAGTATCAAAAATTATTCGTTTATTATTTGCACCAGAAATAAAAAAAACAACATAAATTTAGTTAAAAACTGGTATTTAGATAAAAAAAATTATTGTTTTCCTTTAACTTTTTTTCCAATTATTTGGAGAAAAAAAAAAATAGGAAATTTTCAACTTTAACATTTTAAAAGTAACAATTAATTTCTAATTTGCAATCAGAATCCATTCTTCGTGTTAAATAATTTAAGTATTTATCTATTTTTTATAAATACAGAAGAAAAAACATTATAATCATCATAATAATATCAATATTATTACTATTGCTCCACCCAAAATTTACAATAAAAACATAATTTTAACATGAAACGTATAGAAACGTGGTATAATAATATAAATCTATTGCGTATTACTGACATTAATCGTTTCAAAGATAAAAAATGCGATAATTATCCAATAGAATAGACGTTTTTAACTAAGACTCGGTATCCATTAAAATGGTCTTGTTTGCAACATATAAAATATTCATAATTATGCCTTTTGTTTTTAATGAATATTAATTTTTTAACTAATACGTATAATTTCATAGGTTAAACTCACTGTGAATCTCAAATAGACATCTAAATCTTTTGAAATATAAAAAATACACTAACATTAGTATATTTTTTTGAATTTCGACTAAGAAATGAAAACGTATTGCAATTTCATTATTTGCGCATGGAGGCTACAGCCACCATTTACATTTATGTCAATAATATATATATATATATATATATATATATATAAGTAAGTAGTAATTTCCCGTGTGACTATATTGTTAAATAAAGTCATCGAAAACCAAGCAATCGAACACTAGCAGCCATCTAACAACTATAACGTTTGTTTCTTGACAGCGGTAGCGGTGACAACAACAAAGTAAAGAATATCGGGGGGAATGAATATTTGTAACCAAATATAAAGAATAAATACATTTATCCACGTCAAACCTTGTAAAAGTTTTGACTCTTGCATTGCAAACTAAGACCTTTAGTCTTCTTAAAAAAAATACATTTAACTTAACTTTACCGCAGGCACGCATGTATGTCACCACGGGTCTCTAGAATTCATAAATCTTATCATTTTTTATTATTGTATACATGCATATTATATGGTAAACGCGGGATAATACGCTGGGCGATTCTCCATTAGAACGATTATCGTTCTAGACTAAGAAGTTTGTGATGAAAATCTATGACCAACAGACGCATATTTTACCAAAATTAGGTTTTTTTATTATTATTATTTAACATTTTTTTTCTATTTTTTTTTTTTTTTTTTTATAGCGTGTTATACGACCGCATTTCACCGCTTAGTAAGTATAATAATATATGTTTGCCTCACTATAAATTCGTACCGTGGTTATCGCAATAACAATAATAATAATAATAATAATGTAATCTTTTTGATTAACGGTTTGTTTGCGCGAGGATTTTCGCTTATATTGCTTGATGGTGTGATACATGTGCGTGAAGCTATTGTGACGAGGAATGGGAGGAAGAAACACTTTTTATCCGAATTCAGCCGGTAGCCGCAAATTGGAGCGCCCCCACCTCATACGCCATCCATACAATCGAGCAACAAAACTTTTAGACTTTTATTATATAGCATGAAAACACACACTCATGCGTTACCATCGTTTATCAGTGGCGAGCACTCAAAACCTTCGCCGCAATTGCATCGTTTAAAAAACTGTGGGCCAACCCTTCGTCATCCACAATCACCCTTAGCTAAAAACAATATTTTTATTATGCAACATAAAATATAATAGTATATTAAACCGAATTCGATTCTTAAAGCTATAGGACGGTAACAATTGTGTATTATTCAAAAATGCACAATTACCTAAGTATGAGCCTAAGTACAAAACTAGATAACCAACTATGTTTAAAATTGATCAATGAGGATTATAATATGTCGTTCCAAGACCAATAATTAAATTGACTGCTGTAACTCTGTTATAAAATTATACTTATAGAACATATAATACAGAGTGACTCACAAAACACATCTACAACTGTGATGTAAAAAAATGTATACTGTCATATGTAATAATATGAATATAATTTAACATTACCCGTGAAAATGGCATAGCGTTGACGAAAATTTATTGATTTCAATTTCTCGAGATTCGTCGTAGAACAAAAAGGCGTATCGATATCATTTACCTAAATATTTTTAATCAATATTCGAGTAACCATAATCTATCAAAATATAATATATTCACAAATAACATTATTATACAATATTATACAACATCTTTTTTTGTGGTAGTATTTTCACACAAAAGTTTCTTACGGGTTGTATTAACACGCATATAAACATAAAATCAATATTTAAAAAGATCACTATTATCTGCAAGTGGCGAATGGTCGAGACGGTGGAAGAAACGAGTTCATAAAAGCTAGTTAAAAAACGTTTTGTACACATACAATGAATATAATGACTCTCATGCAAATAAAAATAAATTTATTCTTATTTTTAAATAACAACTAAATAGTGTCAACTATACCAATGTTCGGCATCTACAGATTTCGTTTTTTATCGAAAATAACATGTATAATATGTGTTTTTAACTTTTGAAAGCGATATCAGCATTAAAAGGCTCATTGGTCTCTTCTTTAATGGCTTTCGTCCGGCCCGATTTATTTGTATCAATTTATCGCTGAAACGTGCAACTATATATATATATACTATACATTACTATATCCTCTCTCTAACGCCCCTCAGTTCTCACGACGATGACGATCTTATACATATATTTTATTCAGAACGTGTAAATACATATACAGACGTAGAGCAAAAACGTACTCGAAAATCCTGTGTATAATGTTTTTCTGCAAATTCGAAATTAATACCACATATACACACATTCTCTGTATACAGTGTACACGCTCTTCACACTGCGAAAATTCACCTCTTTTCATGAACGTAACATCAAAGTGGCAAACAACGTACTTGCGTATGTGCGTGTGCAAATGATACCATTCTATGTGTATAGGCCAGCGAGAAGATGCCGCGGCGGCAGATGTAAATATGAATAATAAACGCATTTAAATATTTATACACGTGTGTGAGAATTCTATTGCGAGAAATGAGGATTTCGGTGATGCGGGAAAGGACAGTACCACGACCGTGTCGTTGTTGTTGCAAAGAGCAAAAAGCGAAAATCGCAGAGTTCCGACAACGACGACGGATAGAGAGTCGATGGAGAGTCAGGTCACGTCTCCTGCTCACAGGACCCTGCTTGAGGATGGGTGCACGTGTGTGCGTGCTAAAGCATATACATGTAATATATATGCACGTATGTGTACCGATGGTTTCCAGATATATCCATACAGTTCAACTGTAAGTCGTTTGAGAGGCAAGACGGCACACGTGGAGGTGAGGATCATTTGGGTCATGATATAAGCCACCAGGTTTTTGCAGTGAAATTCAAAGGGCGAATAAAATATCGCATTCGGTCGACCGTGTGGTAGGGTGATGGCAAGGAGGGATTGGAGGGCGAATTATCCTTCGGCATTTGAATGTGTGAGAGGAATATAATAATGTACATGGATATAAGGTACGTCGTACGTGTATATATTATTATATTGCACCACTTTTGGTTTTTATTTAAGCTTACCAAACATTAATTTCACTATAACAAAATAAACGAATACAAATGGTACAAATGGAAATACCCACGTTACTATAATATTAATTTCCGTTTTCATATCTAACAACTTTTATGTGTTTGTGTATAATACTCATCATAATATATGCATATTTTATAATAAGTCATTTATGTGTAATAAAATGTATGTGCTTGAGCAGATGGTAGTTAACATTTCCAACTATATTATTTTCGATTACGTGTCATTGTAATTCATTATACATAACATAATATATATATGTATATATTTACAATACACAAACAACGTTTAAAATGTAACTGCGGAAATTGCTAGTCCATTTTAGTTATTTCAACGGGGCAAGCATAATATTAATTATAAAGACAGCGGGATTCAGTAGCCAAATCTGTGTAGTCCTGTGCAATCCTACACAATAAAATATCACATATAGACTTTTTTTATTGATAAAATCTACATAATTCTATAAATGTCCGACGAAAGTTCAAGCTCCGGCGATTTACACGCGTCAATTTCAGTATGAAATGAACTATATAATTTATATGCAAAAGCAAAATATATACACGTAGTTTTATACAGCATTTTACATGGTAAATATGTATGATCATCAGAATATGTATGGCGAATAACATAACAATAATATTCAAAGACATGTGAAATTAGAATATTGAACGCATACGCTACATGTCGACCACGCTGTACGTACTTAAATAAATTATCACTGTTGAAAAGAAATTACGAATAAGTTCAAATTCTTTTTAGGCGCGTTGACAAAATCTTTTTCGGAAATCAAACATAATTTTTACGTATACTGTAGCAAAATGAATTTATGCGTTCAACAAATTGAAATCGACTAAACAGATATGGGAAACATCGACATCTCTGCCTACAATAACGTCACATTATTAAAACTTAGTTACACTATAGTGCTCTTGATGCATATATTCCGGACTAAATGAAATAAACGGTTTTTAACATTTGTCAAAGTCGTCAAGCGCATACACACGCACGCACACGGTATTATTTTATTATAATGTCAAAATCGTGTAAATTACACAAAATACACAATGCGAGTTTAATAATATTAATATGTATAATATTGTTTATGTATTTATAAACACAATATAACACCGTTTTATGGCACAATTTTACTATTTTTGCGACCTAACTACAAAACAATATGACGCGCATAATGTAATTGTTATAATAATGATAATAATAACAACAAAGTATAGTTAAATCCCGAGATTTTTGAACTCGCATTGTGTGTGTATAGCGTCAGTGACGGTAATAAAAAGAAGGGTAGGGGCGATTCGCATTATTACTCATGCCACAACTAATAAAGCTTTTTGAATGGGGGAGCCGAAGAAGAGCTCAATGCGGGTCTGATGGGCCTATATTATACTAATACATAATATAATTATAGGATTTTGTGCTCTCGAGTAAAAGTGGCAACCGAGGAAGTGACACGCAACGCCACTGTCAAAAGAGATGAATGAGAAGGAAGGATTTTTTAAAAATAAAATTTTCATAACGATCCCTATCAATGTATTATTTTATATACAGGAAAATTCATCAAACAAGCTCAACTCTTTTTTTTCTTCAGTAATACAATTATTCAAAATTTGAGTCTTAAAATTTTCTAATAAACTTTTAAATATCATATTTAAAATTCTTGAGATTTTTTTTTTTTTTTGTCTAAATAGTGTCTTATGAAGATGCAAACTTCTATTTTTCAAATTTGAACCCCATTTTTCTACTATAAATTATCAGAAAATTTTTCTGAACATTTCAACATATTAAAGTCAAAATTCAAATGAATAGTTTTTAAGTTATTTAACTTTGTGTACTAAGCGTAATTGATCTATGATAATGGAGTTGGAAAATAAAATATATTGAAAATTTAAATTATTAATATTAATCCATCGACATATTTAGTTTGTTAAAATAGTTCTATTACAATAAGTTCTAGATCCAAATAGCATACATTTTATAATTTTTTAAGGACTTTTATCCTTTATATAAAATAAATATTTTAACAATTGAAAAAATATTCGTTAGAATTTTAAACTAAGTACATCAAAATATTCAAAATAGTTACAGTAAACAAAGAAGGTCCTCATTTAAAAACTTATGTTTGTATTACTACACGAGACTCTCATTATAAGAAGTATAAAATATAATCTTAATCATATTAAAACATTGTCTATAATATATAGATAGCATGTATGTTTAAAAATTCGAAAAATTAAAATATAAATAAATAAAGTATTGAATGAAAAAATCTGGATGATTATGCTTGAGTCGAGAATAATAAAAACTAACAGGTACAACAGTACAATAGTATAACACGTAAATTACGCGAGTATCAAATAATATCATTAAGCTCACGTGCACGCAATCCTCATGAGTATGATAAGTGAGGGCTACGCGACAGAACGATGTGTGATTGAAGCAGCGAGGCTATTTGCTCGTACAGATAAAATCTCCAAAATTTATACCGTTCATTGTTAATATATTGATAATAATATGAAACATTAATTGCGTACACAATTAGAGATATTTACCACATGGTCGTATATTTTAAATTTTATCAATTATGCGAAATTATTATTATACCTATACTTATATCTATTACATTGATAATTATGCTGTACATTGCATTAATGATGAATTTTTAAGAATTATACATTATCCTAAAGTCAACTAATTTTGAAACAATTCAAACTGAGATTACTAATCTATAACCTTAAAGTACTATATATTCCCCTCCCACGACAGTACACATAAACGCCCTACAATTTCCTAATCGCGACACTGTATATTATATTAAATATAAAATATTGTAACAGAACAAAAAATTAAGAGGAATGTGTATCATAATTCAATGCTCACACATTCAACACAATAATATCATATTGTTCGAAGTTCAAATGTATTTCTAGTATAATAATAGGCTGGAAGTAAATTAAAATTTCACAATCTATTTATAAGTATCTATAATAATAAAAGCATTATTTTTATATGTGTGTGTGTGTGTGTACAATTCAAAAGTCTATCGCACTTTTGGTTCTGAAATTTCGTTTTATAAAACCTTATAATCAAGGATGTGCACCTTGAAGTCAATATTTAAAACTTTTCATTTTAAAAAGAAACTCATACAGAAATTTATTGACGTACGAAAAACGAATTTTTTTTTAGAAAGTTGCCATTAGTTGCAAAATATAAAATTGTTATCATGATTAAATAAAATTTTAGATTTACATATTTGATTAAAATAACCAAAAAAATGTGTTTAAGATCTGTGCAGAGTTATATTTAATAAAATTTAATAAAGGATAAATCCAGGCGCATTTAATTTTCTATGGGCAATTTCATGTAGGATCAGTTACTATTATATAATTGTGTATGTGGTTTTATTTTCTTATTGAGAAATTAATATGAATTATTATATGATCTTGCACAAAGTCTCAGTAAAATAATCCAAATCATTCGATATGCAAAACATGTTTTTTAAATTTTTTATCCTATGCGATTTCTATACAAATCTACGCGTCATTTGATTTCTTTATGAGTGTACGTAAATAGCGATGGAATTACTATATGATATGTGTACAAGATAGTGAATGGTATAAGGCGAGGGGTATCGTGTAACTGCATGACGGGTCGGGAAAACTCGCTGCAATGCGTTTCAATGAAACGATATCGCTCAGCACTGTATCGGGTTTTCGGGGTGATTTTAGTTTAAACACGAGCCAAATAGGTTATCTAAATAGTTTTCAAACGGAGCAAAATTTCAAAGGAAATATTAAAGGACCACGCCGCCTCTGCCCTAACGCCGCATCATGGAACAGTGACAGATCCCCCACCATACACCATTCGCGTGCACGCCTACATGATAGATAATAATATTATTATTATATACCATGGTATAATCTTATATCGTGTATCATATATAATGTTTGTCATCACGACCCGCATCCGAAACTCAATTCTACAACTATCTAATATGTACCAAATAAACAGAGTAGTTTTTATTCAACATGATCAGTATGGAGCCTTGATGGTACATATTTGTAATAAGCTTATTCCTACAATATTTTTACGTGATTCTTTTATTAGTTTTACTTAGTATAAATATATTTCGTTTGGGAAACAAGATATTTTTTTAAACATATAAATCAAAAACAATTTTTATTATTAAAAACTTTAAGATTTCTAATTAATATGATTAATAAGCGTTTAAAGTTGAATAAAGAGGTTGAAATACTAAAAGAGATGATTTGTGAAGTTTAAACTAAACTACAATAATCTTATAAACTTCGAATATCAAAAATATTTACTAACGATAAATTATTAGTAGAGCAGTTAATGCATTTTGAACGCCAACATACATTTATTTTTTCTATTATTACTATTATTATTATTATTATTATTATTAATGCTTTCTATAGAGTCTTATAGTCTATAGAATAATATAAGGTTAAAAAATAATAATAATAATAATAAAGCAAGATAATAATAATTATTAGCAAGAAAAAAAAAACTGTAAAAGTATGTAATGTTATATACACTTATAAATTTAAAGTAAATATAAAAACAAAATTGGTTGAAAAATTAAATGTACACAATATATAATTTTGTATAAGAAAAAACCCATTATTTTATATAATTTATATTATCAAACATCCGAAAAATGTTTTTAATGAAAACCTACCAAATCTAAAAAACATTGGAATTATGACTTTATACCAATACGTCTGTTACAGATATATCTCCTATAAAATATATTTTATAAAATGAATAATAATTAACATACAAAATTAAATGTTAATAACTATTGTTTAAATTTACCAACTACCATTTCAATTGATGTTCCCGACTGAATAAAATTATTTTAATTAAATTCCTTGGCGAACGGCATTTATATACATATAATAATAATAATAATGATATGATGTAAAATTAAATTGAACCCGTGTTATGATAACGAACGAATACATTATTATTTTCGTTGTATAAAGAAATAGAACCCTTTACAATCCACTATAATATGGTGATATAAACGCAACGAAAATGTTAAATTAACGGGAGCTTGTAATTAAAATTTAAGTCAAAAAATTTATGTCTTTTGATGAATTATTAGTTTTTTGAACGTCTTTCAAAACTGCAAAACCGAGAAACACACTATATATATTATAAAGATAACACCACTCATCGTATTTCGGGTTAACTTGACCGTGCTCTAGCACTAATAACTTTCAGTATAATATAGATCGTAGTGTTATAAACCGAGATACAATCTTATAAAGTGAATTAAGATCGTAATAGCTTTTACAGCATTGTAAAAATTATTAAACGGCAAAGTTAAAAATTGTTTTCATGCAAAATCGAGAACTTTATAATAAATACTCGTTCAACAATAACAAGAAAAACATTCTTAAACTCAAAACAATAAATAAATAATACCGTCCTACTTGCTTTTCGGTGTAAATAATTAAACAAAATATAATAATTGCGCATGGACTTTATAATGGAACTCGTAACAATTAATATAACTGCACTCAGAAAATAATTAAAATACCACAAAATGTTCTACATGTACATGTAAATATATATATATCAATAATCCTCAGTAGCTTTATCGTTATAAAGCTAATAATAATTTAAATTTATAAGATAAAATAACTTGTTAAGAATTTTCTTTATTTTAATATGAAATGATTCTATATTTTTCTAGTATATTTTATGAAAGGTATATGTACATGACATACCATTATATGCTACATTACCATACAAGCCAATTTCCACGAAGACAAATTATACTAAATAAATCACGTATTTACTAACAATAAATATATATATATTATACATATTTAATTTAAAAATGTGAAGATTGTGTTTGTTTTTATCAAAAACGTACATTTTCTCGTATAATATAAAGTGTAATAACTAATAAATAATAGGTACTTACGAATACCACCTACGCAATAATGTACCTATTTCTCTATACAATGCGCCATACAATATATATTTTGTTCTAAAACTGAACACAATAAGATATTATATGAGTTACACACATTACATACATAAAATATGTAGACATATAAAAAAAAAAGAATTTACCCAGTACTCGTCTCACTAATTCTTGTAAAATACTATAAGATAGGTGTAAGATAGTAGTAAAAGTAATAAAATTTTAAATTTGGTGACAATAATAAACCATCAAATTTAACTTCTATGTCCCATACTAACTGGTACTTTTTTACGATTAAAGATAATAAATAAACATTGAAAATTATCTATTTAAAGTATCCACGAAACAAACATCTAATCTAAAAATTTGCAACATGAAATATTAAAAGCACATCTACTATCACAAACATAAATAAAATACATAGAAATTAAAATTAGATTAAAAAAATAATTTTAAATATAAAATATCTCTAGATCTATTCATTAAAAATCTGTTTTACACTTTAGAAAATTAAAAAAAAAAACGTATGAGACATTTAATTTGAAATATTTTATTAATAAGTTTTTCAATTTAAATCAATTCAAATTATATTAAACAGAAACATAAGGTATTAAAAATATACAATTATGCTTCAATAAATTCCTGATTTTAGTTTCAAAAATGTTTTGGAAAAAAAATCAAAAATTGGCAGAATAAATTAAAAATCAGTTATATTACTTAGATTAATTATAATCGATAATTAATTTTCTAAACTTAGAATGATCATAGCTAATACAGTAATGATAAAAATATCTATCATTTTATGAGAAAAACAAACACTATCAAAATTAAAAATAGTCGTAAAGAATTCCAAAACAAAAAATTGAATTATGAGTATATAACATCTGAAGCATTATTATACTTATAAAAAAAAAAATGGTTTTCCAAGCAAGTAAACTTGTTTTTCTTTCATAGGATTTCCCGTTCTACATTCAACTCAACTAAAAAAACACCACATAAAATGTCATTAAGTACACCCTCGTAACACTCAGCACACAACTAAACATTTTGATTTTTGGCTTAGTTTATATTTAAACTTTAAGGACTAAAAGTAAACAAAAAGTGATTAATATTTGTAAAGTTTATATTGATTATAATGTATTACACCTAATTTAATTTTAAACTATTATTAATGATTATTAATCAGTTATTTGTTTAAATTTCTTACAAATTAAAATATGATGAATATGTTTTAATACTAAAAAGTTCTTCAACAATTGTTGTATAAACCATGATTTTTTTCTTTTTACCTTTTTTCAGTAATTGGAACCCTGAGAATGTCATCCCTTGAAACCAGAATTATTTAAAAATCTAACTTGATTTTAACGTAATGTATCGAATTGAATGATATTTCACATACTTAGTAGCGATAAAATCTTAGTTATCAATAACTATTATATAGTGTAAAATGCAGATAGCTGTTGAATGCATTTTGAATAACAAGGGAAACATAAATATATTTATGTATATTTATACGCGTAATTAATATTTTAATAAAAATAGTTAAACAAATTTACTTCAATTATAGATTTGTACTAAACCACTAATAATATGTACATACATACAATATGCAAAATAAAAATTACAGTGGGAAACATTTTATAAACGTAATTTTTATTTTAAAAACAAGTACATATAAAATTAATGTGACCAGCACTAGTTAAAGAAAAATTAAACACAATATGATACAGTTGTGAAACCGATTTAATCAGAAAGATTTTTGGTAGCAATTCAGAAATCCCGGGGTACAGTCAATTGGTCGTGGTAAAATTGGTCATCTAAAATTGGTCGTTTGGTAAATTGATCTTTTAAAAAAATTGGTCGTTTAGAAAATAAGTCATTTTAAAAATAATATGTATATTATATAAAAATCATATTTTGTCGTAATATTATTTCCCCCTGATATGTATTCATCAATTAATGTTCTATTATTAGATATTTTACATATTGTGTTTATCCCTTCAGCGGTGTCATTATATTTCTTCCGTTTTCTAGGGATTTCTGCTCCAGTACAATATTGGACCACTTTAAGACGGTTTATCCTGACAGTTTAAATTTGTACACGTTGTTATTCAAATTATTACCGCAAAACATATAATAATGATTATTCTCCATTTATACCTATATATAACGTTCTTAAACCAATATTCATGTTTTGCGATGAAAATATACTTCGACCAATTTATCAAACGACCAATTTACCAAACAACCAATTTCAAACGACCAATTTTACCACGACCAATTTTACCACGACCAATTTTATGCGACCAATTGATGTAAACTCAGAAATCTTTGCTGATGTACTGAAACGTAAAACTTTTTGAGTAGTTCTTCAAAATATTAGTAAATCATGTTTGGAAAAAATAAAGCGTAGAAATAATAGTAAAACTAAATTGTCAGAGGTAATGATTGATGGATATATCTAAACTCAGCTTTTACTGAAAACTACGAAAAAATACACTCTAAAGTTCCACTCAAAAAATTTAAAACAGTAAAAATGAAAAAATGATGACTTACAAAAAATTTAAATCTTATTAAATAAACACATACATATACTCATTTCAAGTTGGTATTTTTATATGGGATTCAAAATAAAGTATAAATATGATTACTTATGTTGTGCATAATTTAAGTAAATTAAAATAAATACCTATTGTTGAAGTTAAACCAAACTTTAAATATAACTTTTAATAAAAGTATATAAATTAGTTATTTTTGTTACTATACATTTTTTAAAATACATACGTATACATATGATATATACCTAATTAATAATTAATTGTCTAATATGACTTAAAACAAATATTTATGCATCTAATATAAAAATAACATCAAAACTTACAATGACAATTGAAAATTATCTAGAATTATAATAACTAAGAAGTAGAAGTTCTGCAAATAGTTAAGTCACAAAAATAAATCATGGCTATAAAAAAGATTTGTTTTTAAATAAACTTGTTTTAAATCCAGTTTGGTCACATGACATCCAACTATATGGGAATAAGCCATGTCCTCTAATTTTAACTTAATTTAAACATTCCAATCTAAATGATTTCCTTAACTAACCAAGGCCCTTTCTATGACCCAAATAATACATTCCATAATAACATATCCATTTCAACAGTTCAAAACGTCACTAAAACCTAAAGACCTAAATGCGATTTCATTCTAAACCATTCAATCACAATTATTTGAAATCTAACTTCACCATTCATATTAGAACAAAGACTTTTAAAGTAAAATAATATAACCTTTTAAGTGACTAAAATCTTCGGCTCAAAACGATAAATTCTAACATTGGATGGTTTCTTTACTCCAAAAATTCCGATAATAATATAATACTAATCGCTAGTGATTATTGTATAATAACCGTTTAAAGTTTTCATAGTATATGTTTATTACCAGTGGCGTATCCAGAGGGGGGGGCACGGGGGCCATGCCCCCCCTCGTTGGCCTTATTTACTAGATTTTGTTTTAAAGATTTAAATTTATTTGTATGCATGAGCGCATACTACAATAATACTCTTATACCAGCATTACATACACTTATAATTTTGTTGGGATTAACCCGTTTTTATTATTAAATTACTATTGCTATTTATTATTATGTACATATATATATATATATATTAACTTAATGACTGACTGAAAATATAAACAAATTATTTGCACTATAAACATTAAATATTTGGTTTATTTTATTTTTTTTGTTTTTGGTAGTAGGTAGTATATATGGTAAAATTTTAGACAGTGTGTGCCCCCCCCCCCCTAAAAAAAAATCCTGGATACACCACTGTTTATTACATATATATAATAAAATAATAAGAATACATTTTTATAAATATCTTTTATTCCATCATCAACTAAGTATTATTATCATTTTTCTCATTTTTTTTTTTTTAAGAATTATAATAATTATAACATCAGAAAATAGACGACTGACACGTATACGCATAATGTATACTACAAGTATTCTGTGGAATGTCATTAATTATATTATAAATTAAAAGATACGTACAAACTTTATCTTATAAAACAATTAAAAAACTCTCCAGTCTCTATTTATAACTGAAACTTTTGTTTATATTTCTCAAGTCTTTCTCCGTGAAAGATTCAAAACATAAATTCAAAACTGGTATTTAAAATCTTTAAAGTTCTCGTTTTAAACTCAAGAATGTTACCCTGTATTTTTACACATGATAAATATAATACGCAAATGTTTTATTTTATTTTTTTGTGGGGGGGAAGTATTCATTATCACAATACAGCGATAAAAACGATTAAAATCTAAAATAATTATTTTCTTCTTTGTAACACAAATTAAATATGCAGTATTAAATTATTTAAAAAATAAAATATTACTCTCGATATGGTTAACACGTGTTGATTGATCCGTTTACATGTATAGCAAGAAAAAAAGTTCATGAGTAGGTATAGATAGGTAGGTATAGCGCAAATACATAAAACCACCAAAACTAAGTAATACTAGGTACATAATATTTATAAAACATAAGAAAAAGAGGTTTTAAAAATTGTATATGTATTACGAGTCTATTAACACTGATATTTTGATTTTTTAAGCTACCTAGTTAATATTTTATGAGTACGTAAAATATTTCAATTCACAATAATCATAACTTAATTAAAAATCAAAGTTTTATAAAAACTACAAACCAACTTGGCTAATATTTTTACATAAATTGATCAACTCACTCTTACATTTAAACTAACTATAAAAAATTATTTCTACTAAACACAACATTATTTTATTATTCGTTTGTAAAACGAAGAAATCACTCTTAAATACATTCATAGTAATAATATTGGACTGATAAAAATTAAATCCACTTATAATGATGTCATTGTATAGGTACAAAATTTAATATTGTGTTGACTGGGTTTCAACCAGACTAACTCAACCATCTCAGAATTACCATAATTAATCATTTAAGTTGAGAAAGAGAATCCACGCCAAAAAAAAAAAAAATATAATAATAATAATAAAACTGCTCTTTTTAACTAAAGAGTAATCCATCAATAATAAAAGACAATACAAAAATGTAATGAATATTAAAAATTTTGCTGAGTAATAAATGGTAAACGATGTAACTAATTGAATATTTATACATTATGTGCACTTGGAATTAAATCAAAATAAACCAACGAATATTAATTAATACACATTGACCAAATTTTTAAATTTTAATATTTATATGATAGAGATATGGAATAACACAAATTAATTTATCACATATGAATATTATACTATAATAAAACAATAAATTTTCATTATTAACATGAAAACGACAAACAAGACATTTATATATCAAACTTAACATATAAGCAGTTTTGGAAAAATGAAATATTTTTTAGTATTCTTGCAAACCCGCATATTTTCAAAACTACAATTTAGTTTTCACAATATGCATATTTAATATAAAGTTTAATTTTTAAATTCGATTACATAATATATATATATATATATATAAGTATAAGTACACGGAAAGTATATTAAATAAGTACTTGTAAACTACTGCAAGCGATTTACTGTACACGAACGCACTGTCCCATCACCTCAAATTAAAATGTTTAATTAATCCGCCATAAATGATTCGCATAATGTATTGTATTCACCAACAAATAAATATACTGAGCGTGCTTAATAGGTTGTTCATCGAAAACAACCAAGTAAAAATATAATATATATAGTGCACAATAGACTTGTATTATAAAATTGCATATAATATTTTTTTTTTGTTTATTTTTTTTTTATTTATTTAATAATTTACTAATATGTAAATTATATTAATACTATTATTATAATTAATAGAGTCTTCTGCGTACGTTACCAAGAAGTGAATTGGAGGATTGTTGTTTTATTAATGGGTTACTATGAGGGTTTAAGTTGTTGTGAAATTTAGAGTAATATAATTTTGCTAATTGATTGAGTGTAGGCATTTTTTAGGTCTTTATGAAGATTATTATTAGTGAAGTACCAAGGGGAGGATGTTATTATTCGTAGGCAGATGGATTGGAAGGCCTGAAGCGTTTTGGTATTGGATGGCTTTGCAGTGTCCCATAACTGAATACCGTATGTCCAAACTGGTCGGATTATTGATTTATAAATGATAAGTTTATTGTGTAGGGGAAGTTTGGATTTTAGGAGTGGTTTAAGGATATGAAGTCTAGAGTTAGCAGTTTTACGTTTATGTTAAATGTGTGGGCTCCAGGTTAGTCGTTTTTCTAGGATTAGACCAAGATATTTTACTTCGTTTGCCGCTGGAATTATTAAATTATTTAGTGTAACAGGTGGAGCATCGAGATTTCTTAATGTGAAGCTTACTTGGACAGATTTAATTTCGTTTATTTTGATTTTCCACCTGTTTGCCCATAGGCGCATATAATATAAAACATTTTATTAATAATTTTTCATAATAAACTATACACATAAAATAATAATAAAATACTGCGATTTTCTGAAATAAAAATAAAAATTGCTTATATTATTATTTTGCAATAAATGTTATCTTTTAATTGGATTTTTTTCCAACTCCTCTGACAAAAATAAAAAACTTTAATCGATATAGTAGTGCATAATAGTATGTTTAAAAATACGTAAGTCACTAATGACACTATAAAGTTTTTTTTTTATTTTTATTTTTAGAAGAAAATATACAATCTATATCTTAGACATAATAAGTATATGTGCGATAAGGTAGACAAACAAATAGGATGATATACATAAATTTGAGGAAAAAAGCCACCCACTGATGACACTTTCGACTTGGTTTAGTCGTATGCGATTTAGTTTTATATTAGTATTTATATTATAAATTATATATTTAGTTATATCTTATATGTTATTATTTAAAGTAATAAATCTCTGCACCATTTACGTTTAAGTCGCCTTGGAGGGCTACCTGGAATTGTGAGGGATGATAAGTTTTTAATGAGTGGATTTGAATGAGAGGATAGACAGTTATGAAATTTTTTATAAAAGCGTTTAGTTTCGTCATGAATAGTATTTAAGTTACAATCTAAATGTAGGGTATGGTTTGATATGTATGGAGGTGCGTTAAATAATTTCCTTAAGGTCATATTTTGGAAAGCTTGAATTTTATTCAGGTTTGACTTTTTAGCATTTCCTCACTATAAAATAAAAATAAAAAAAAAATCTAAAAAAGTAATAAAAATAATATACATAATAGTATTATACATTATACCTATTAAATATGTTATAATTTGACGTCATGATATCAAAAGATCATGATTTCTAAGACTTCTACAAAACACTAAAAATACATTCTGGAACTAAGTACATTATATAATAAATTCAAATGTATTATAATACAACATAACTTCTGTCTCCTCAACGTATTACACAGTCTACTATAATCATAATTCATAGAGTATACTCTATGGCTATAACATTTTAATTGTTGAAAACGTGTACTTACAATACTGATGAACGCGCGATATGACAAGTTATTATCTATAAATACGTCAATAAAACCAATATTGTATTTATAATTCAAAAATATTACTATAATATTAATCTATAATGGTATAATATTATTATAAAGATACACTATAAAATTCTTGCGAAGTATGAAATGAACGTGCATTTAACATTTCATTTTATTTTTAAACATTATTAACAAGTGACTAAAAGTTGCAGGTCTTATCTTTTTTTTAAATATAAGAAACATTAAGTATTTTAGTCTGTATTCTGTAATATGACAAATAATATTTTATAATACTACATCTAGTTCTGAAACATTATTTTTCCATCTGATAATGAATAATATTAATATACATAATTATATTATAAAGTAAGCATTTTAAATAAAATTATTGTAGAAATCTAAATTGCTCTAAACTCGTAAAGTCAATAAAAATATAGGTATACTATTTGAGAGTTTGCAATATTTTATGTTAAATACTGTATACAATACCATAAACATATATTATAAACAATTAATTTCATGATTCTTTTAACATTTTATTAATTCTAGATAAATGTAAAAAATATATTTATAAAATATTAATAACTAATACCAATGTATTTTAGAGTTAAATAAATAACACTAATGTTTTAAATACATCGACTTAATCTACGATCGACATTTCATGAAATGATTATACGATTATAATGGAATTAAATATGTTCCCAAAACCATATATATATATTATTATATATAGATATAATATACTCTTAAACTACACAAAAGCTTTTACGTGGATACACAATATACATTATACATATATTATACTATACATTAATTCGTATATACTTAAATGTTAAAACGCACAAATGCGTTTACACGGCCGAACTTACGAAGTACACCTGGTTGGTAATATTTGTAGTATTTATATTATACTCAGACGCATGTCATATATATATAAATAGAGAATTTATGTTACTATACCTAAAGTTTTAAATCGGAAAGCGAAAAGAACAACAATATACTGTATACACGATATTAATGTACAGGATGATTCACTAAACATGATGCTCACCTTAATATTTAACATTTTTAAATATACTTAAATATGCGTTTTCAAATTCGTAAAATTTTTCCGTACTACTAACAGAGTATCATATTATGATGGCACAAATTTCTGTTTTTTTCAAATGATAAGCCCCTGTTTTTTTTTACTTTTTAATTATTTAGTGAATATTTTTTTATTTTTTTATATAGATATATTTAGTTAAAAATTCAAACGACTAGTTGTTTAATAATTACAATATTTATTCTTAGGATAAAAGTCTTTAAAAAAAATGATTTTACTAAAATACAAAATAGATGTAATACATGGGATCTAGTGTTCATTAAACTTTTAAACCATATTTACAATTTATACATTTTAATATATTAATATTAATTATTAAAATTTTCACAGAGCCATTTCATGAAATAATTATCCTTAGTCCACAAAATCAAATAACTTGAAAACTACTCGTTTGAATTTCGATTTGGATACGTCAAAATGCTTATTAAAATGTTCCGTTAAAAAATTACAATAAAAAAGGAAGGTTTTTATTTGAAAAAACAAACATTATTTTTATCTCAAAAGGACATAATTCAAATAATAAAAAATCTCAAAAATTTAAAAATATTGTCTTTAAGTAAAATTTAAGAATTCCAGGAATCAGATTTTGAATCACTACATTATTGAAGAAAAATAGGAGTTGAACATGCTTAGTTCATCACTCGCTTTAAGCCAGTACGTGCACATATAGTTATATACTAATATAATATAGGAAATACATTGTAACTAATTTCAGCAATAACGGTGGTAGTGGGGTAGATCATACAGAATAAGCAAAAGTCGATAGAGTATTAGTTTAATAATGGTCGTTGTCTACAAGAATAAATAAAAATTTAACTCGTTCGATGAACTCTGTTGGTGGTATAAGAGGAAAATGTCACATAATTATACATGTTACACCTACACTTATTTATTGCGAGAACGACAAATACGGTCGGTAGGCCAGGTAAAGTAAGTCGTCATATAACATGCAAGCCGAACGCTTATACAGTTTATCCGTGATAAATATACAAATTTTTGTCGCTTTTTCGCTCCGGTCCCTGTCCACATTGTTCGTAGGTACTTGTTTTCGTAACATTACCCGCGCGTTGTATTTTAAATGAGCCTTTTCTCCTATATATAAATATGTGTGTATATACATAATACATATACATTATACTGCACCATCACCCCCTGACGTGAGCAAAAAAAAAATATACCAGCGGAATTAATGAAACGTGCTCTCGTCACCCGGACGAAGCAAACTGGCTGCCTTGCTGCTGTTGCTCAACGAGAAAGAAGAAAACGTTGGCGATTTATTTTACCGGCTTTTCGTGGATCCACCAAAGACGCGCGTTTTACAACATGAAACTTATACATATATATAATATGAGACACACGTTCTTATATAAATTATATACAATTTACTTGGGTCCTCACTCCGGTACACACACACACACACACGCGCGCGCGCGCGCGCGCACACACAGACACATAGATATATACACTTTATACCTGCGTGAAATACGATGACACGATAAGTATGTTTCAACAAAACTCGTTTTAGGAAACAGTCACATAATTATCTCTAAAAAAAAAAATAACGTCGCAATCCAAGATTTCGAACGGAACGCGCGTTCGATGATATGCATCGATTTCATTCGAAGACAGTATAGTTTAATAATAAAATAATGCACAGATATAATAATTGCTGGTAATTTAATACACAGAGTGATTCATCTAGCATACTCACCCATTTTTTCCTTTAATAATGCATTTATTTGAATCATGAGTTTTGTAATTTATAAATAATATACTTTAAGACCATATTTTCATAATTAAACTATTTAAAGAATAAAGAGTATACTGTGGTGATAAAAGATTCTGATTTCAAATGAGAACTCCTTTTATTAACTGTATTTTTTTTTTTTTAGTGCATTTTTTGAATATTTTTATCTAGGTACGTTAAAAATTCATAGTAATAGTGTTTCAGTTATTAAAATGCTTATATTAAATATAGTAGTTCTCAAAAATGGCTTTACACAATACTATAAAGTAGTTGTGAAATTATCCACTTAATAATTTGCAATAAAAAGGGGGGGGGGGGTTCTCGTTTGAAAACAAAAGTTTGCATCTCCATTTAATACTCCTTGAACAAAAAATCTCAAGAATTAGAAAATATGATCTTTAAGTATAATTGAAAACCAGATTTCAAATAACTGTATTAATGGGGAAAAAAAAGGTAGAGCATGTTTGGTGAATAACCCTGTATAATAAAGATGCAAAATATTGATTTGTGAATATATACGATACTACGGGAATGAACCCGGAAGAAAAACGATTCGTCAATCTGATCAGCGTATAATTAAAAGTTAGCATCGAGAATTCGTATAAAAATATAATAAATATATGATATTAAATAAGTATGAAACATAATCATGGACAAAGGGTCTCAAAAAATAATGACTGTGTGTAAAAGTGGATTGAGACAAATATCCAAAGATAATTAATCTGTCGAACTTAAATTTCAAAGAAGAAAATGAATGTCCTTTGAAAATGTATAAAAAAAATATAATTATATCAGATACTTATAACTGATCAGTTCATAAAATACACTATACAGTTGTAGAGTTATAATGATTATTCTTATCATTTATGTTTTTGAGACCAATGTTCCTCGTGGTTTTTATTGTGTAATAAATCAGTTTTAAGTTAATTTGTTATAATGACAATAGTCCCCACGTGATCATATTTATATCTTATATTATATTTGTATTATTAAGCTTAAACGTAAATTATACACGTTAAAATATTACTTTCTACTTTTGTTCGCCCAACTCTTGAGCATGGAGTTCTTATCTAGGATCCACATATTGCTAGCAAATCAAGTCAGCTTGAAAGAGTTTAGCGAAGTTTTTACCAGTTATTTACTTAATAACGTCATTTGCGCCATACAAGTTGCATCAGACGTTAATGTGTTTGGCCTATTTCGGACATTAATCGGTTCCTTGAAGTGTTTTTAAATGGAAAGTTGAGTAGTCTACTCTTGTATTTCTGTGCATTTAAGATACCACAGCATGCGTTTTCAGCCCACAACTTATATTTAAATACCAAATGTCACCAATAATTAATATATATTCGACAAGCCTCTAAGACAACAATATCGAGCGCCAATGCCAATCTTACTTTTAATTTTTAAACATATTATAGCTAGTTTTAATTTAGCCATATAATATGTACATTTAAAACTCAATTTTTACATCGTACTTCATATATTAAGCCCAATTAAGGGCTTAGCTTATATATTAATTGAGAATAAATAAACCACACCTAATCATATTTCAAACACAAATTACACAAACTATATAAAAATGAGGAAAACTCGTTTGTTTTTGGTTGCACTTTAAACATTAACAGTTAACTATAACTGCTATAAATATCAAATGCTGTACAAAATTGAAAATATTATACAAAAAACGTTAGAACTAAAACTATAAGTAGATATATAATATTATGTACTGTTAATAAAAATATCATATAAAAAAAAAGTTTAAATAAATGTAAACGAGTAATATTATATAAACGTAAAATATATGATAATATGGTAGTGTTATTAAAGTATAGTATTTGTGCAAAACTTTGAAGTATAAAAAAGAATCATAAATTGAAAAAATACACACACTTCTATATCAAATACACCATACAAAATCATAAATGAATGATTTAATATTAAATTCGGTTGAATATAAAGGACAACTATTTAATTTATGGCCCTACTAAATTGTGCCTATAAAAACGGATTACATTTTTTAACACATCTTTTATGAATAATTATTTTGTTGTCTTGAATGATAAATAAAAATAAAAGATTTTTATGGAAAAAATATAATTAATATAACTACATAAATATTTGATTGGTATTTAATCACAATTGCAGTTTTGAAAGATAAAATTCAAATTAAAAATGAATTGAAAAATAAATGTTTTTCAATGAATAATTATCATCCTCATATTTTTCATTAATATCCGTATAACTTTAACTAAAAAGAATAATTCCTTATATTTCTCACAAACCGATTGTATGTAACATGCTTTTAAATTCTCTGCTATGAATGTATTTTCTTTAGCGCTTAATGGCCTTAAAACGCAATTAATTCCGTAAAATTTTTATATTTTACTCCAGATAAATATTAACGTCTGTTGTTTTATATGAATTTAAATTAGTTTTTCTTGCATAATGGAATTTCATATTTTAATTAAATTCAAATATTTTAAATAACTTTAACGATCCAAAACTGTTGATCCTAACTTACTGTACATCGAATTTCAATTATATATCTACATATGATATGTTAATGTATAAAAATTAAAAACTATTATATCGCGTAAATAAAAGCAATAAATTATTCGTTTTAATTATTTTTAATTTAATATGAGAATACAACATAAACAAATTGTAACAAATTTATAAGTAAACAAATATATAAGATCTATAGTCAATATAGGTCAGTATACAATATAAACACATCAATAATGTAAACTTCATCCATATACTTGCAGAAAATAAATTATCTGTGTAAACACGTAAAATTAAAATATATGCCTACCTATATTAAGTATAATTAACCTAAGTATTTTTGATTAAATTAAAAATTCTAATAGATATACTTATTTTACCACCATATGTTTTACAATAAGGCACATTTGTGTTAACTCAGCGTTTGTATGTTTTTATGCATCAAATAAACGTTTTTATCTAAGCAGTATCATATGTTAATAACTAATCATTATATTATATATATGTATATATATATATACACACACACAAAATATATTATGTAAAAAAATTATATTTTAATTTTTCATACACGCAAAAATCAAAACACGTAAACATTCCTAAAATAAAAACTTACTTAAACATAAAAAAAAACTGAGTGTTAAAAGTTTCTACTCTATGAAAATCTAGATTGGTCCGATTTCAATTCCACCAGGAGTAAAACACATAAACGGACTGTACTTTTTTTATTTTGAATGACACGAGGGACTATTTGCTACTCCTAACATTCAAAGCGTTAAAATTTTATGATCATACAAACGACTTCTTTTTCAAATATTCCTTCATTTTATTTAACATACTATAATCTCTCTTATGTTTTGATGCTTTTTTTATTCCAAATCCATTTTATGATAAACATAATTTGTTTACCAAGCTTCCTAGCTATTATTGTATTGTTTAATTTCCATTTCAAACTTTATTGTAGAACATTTTAAATACAAAATATAATTCAAATAAATGATAAATAAAATGGAAATTTACAAATAGAAATTTGATTGAAAGGGGTAAAAAACAAAAAATTTATTTTAATATTAACAATATAAGTAAGGATGTTAAAAATGAAAAATATGAATATCTTTTAGTTAAAAATAAACAAATTAAACGATATTTATTTTTATTTTATAACAGTATTTTTAAAATATGTAAAAGTAAAATAGCACTGAATATGGTATAACTGGTATAAGCATAAATATAAAATGTAAAACATAATTTATAAAAAAAATGCATATTTTCAAACAAAAAGATGAAACTTTTAAAAACAATTCAAAATGGCAGCAATTAAATAATATGTTAAAAAGTCAACAAAATAAACGATACGATGAAAAAATAACTGTTTTGTGACAGTAAAAGCTTCATAAATCATTGAGTTATTTATCTACGACAAAGGACTTTACGCCACGTGTCGTTGAAGAAAAATAATCGTGAGATACTAAAAATAGTCAACTATTTGATATATGATGATGCTATAATCTATTTGTATTTTTTTTTTAACGATAAAAAGAAAATTTTAGATTAAGTATTGCTATATTTTTCTTTCATACGTATATTATTAAATGTAAAAGTTACTTACTTTATAAATAACTTGTATCAAAGATATACTATATAGGTAATGTAAATAGAAAAATCAATAAATAATAGATAAAAAGGTGGAAAATTAATTATTACTATATATATTTAACTTTAATTATAAGTATACCTAAAGGAAAAAATGTGTATAATAATATGTCCTCGGAAAAACTTTAGATAATATTTTTTGTTTGTGTTTTCAATAAGTTTTGTATAATAAATTTGATGAGTAATTAAAAATCTGCAGTGGTGCGCGAGTAAAAAGCTACGGAAATTAATGTATATACATTATATTATATACTAGGCAATCCATTTTACGTACTACAGTATAGTGATTTTCTTTTGAAGTGATTATAATACTGCATTTTTGCAAACAAAATAAGTATTCATTTTCTGTTTTTATCACAATAATTTTATATCTTAATTTTTCGTTTCTATAAATAACCATTGCTATTTTGTATTTTATATTTTGAAGCAGAAATGCAAAAATAAAATAAATATGCCAATAATAGTTTGTTAAAATATAAGGAATAATAAGACTTAATTATATAAATATATTTACATATACTTTATTATAATACAAAATCCAATGTTCTATAATTATTTTAAATTAAACAACAAAATTATTATTATTATTATTATTATTATTAAGAACAAGAGTATATCATGAATTCATGACTCATGAAGAATTGGAGGCATGTTAAAAGAATACAAACTAAGAATTATGAATTTCTATAGAATAACTTAAAATTCATCCTGAGCAATAATCTGAATTAAAATTAATAAAAATATATGATAAATAGAGTATATCTAAAGTTTTTTTTAGTTGTGTTTGTCAAACAGTCTCCTTCGATTTCATTATATACGGAGTTTGATTTCTTTTAACATATGTCAAACGAATAGTTTTTTCAATGGAAATTCGAGCTGCCGCATGAGTATGCAAAAAATCAAATTATGAAACTTGGACGGCCAAAAGTTTTCGTACACACGTATTTTTCGTAGTTCACAAAAGAACGTGGCGGCTTCAATTATTCGCAGTCAAATATATTGTCGAGAGAATTCGTGTCTAGGGCTAGGAAAGAAAAAAAACCACCCAAGTGAAAAATACCAATAGGAGGTAAGGGAGAGAAAAAGACCAAGAACTTCAGCACACATACAAAAACTATTTGGCCCGTATGTCACCTAACTTCTAAATAAATTGAAAAAGGCGGTCACCGATGAGATGTGAAATGGCAGGAAAAATTACATATTTATCTCAAGTTTATTTTACCCTTCAATGCTTAACCCATGGAAAACTACCTCTATTCAAAAATATGTACATAGAAGAATTGTTCTCAAGAAAAGAATCTGAATATAATAATAGTAATGTAAAAAAAAAACACACGACGAAGCTCAAAAACTGTTGAACGTGGAGAAAGGAATCAAGTAAAAACACACTTTAACTTCTTATCAACATAAAAAAGTTATATCCAATTTGAGTAGTTATTTTAAATTTGATTTTATCTCATATACTGTTATAAATTTATACAACATTTCAGTTAATAAAATAATATAATTTATGCACCACGCACAAAGCAAAAATGCATACTTATAATAACTATTCAGCCAGGCAAAAATAGTAAAATACCTATCTTATATTTTATCCATGTATGAAGACGTTACACACACATTGGTGAAATTTAATCACATCTAATTTTACAAGATGATTTATTTGTAGGATTGGCCAATATAACAATGCTTATTTAGCTTATTTGGTCAAGACAGAGAAAACAAGGACAGAACTTCAAATCCCAAAATGCAACTCTATAATAAGGTCTGTTTTTGTTTTGTCAGCTTCTTGGCTCCTAAACTGTATTGAGTCATTAGTACACAACTACACAAGTACAAATACGTGTTTTCTTGGGAGTCATCGACTATGGCGTTGCCCGTGGCAACTGACCCTTACTTTTAAAATTAACTACAAAAACGATGTTTTAGATTTTAAAATGTTTTAAAATAACTATTTAAGAAATTCAATGGGTTTACAGATAATCTGCTCTAAAATAGTTTTAGTAACAAATCTTTATACAAAACAAATTTACACGCTTGATACAATAAAAAATGAAAAACGTGAAAAAATTATGATAATATACTAATATTTCAATAAAATCACCAAAAATAAGTATACATTAGAATACTTTTTTTTATTAATAAATATAGTTCAACAGTTACAATAGGTAATACATTAGATTATATTTGTGATTATTTTATCAAACATTTAAATATATGTATGTATGTATATAATTTTTAGACTACAATTATAAATAAGCTTTAGAATAAAATTAAAATATTACCAACCCACTTTTTACATTCTTTAGCGACTTAACGAAAAATCCATTGAAAAATAAAGAGGTTCTATTATTTTCAACCATCGCTAAATGAATATATTAAAATAAAATGTACTTCAGTGAATTGGATATTTTCAACGGAATAATAAGAAACATTTCCCACGATTGAAATGTGTACGAAAATAACAATTTAAATCATACGTTTCAAATGTAAACGAGGAATTACATACTTGTCTATGTAAACAACTAAAATATATACAAAGTTTATTGTGTGTATATTATTATAATTGCTAATATATTTTATACCCTGCATGTATAAGTTATATTTCACAATGTCCCGAAACTTATGAAGTTAGACTAAATGTTTACTCGATTTGAGCATTAGAGCAAACATTTTGATCTCCAACACCGAATGTTTGCCTATACATTCGATTGCCGTTGTTATACCAATTCAACGATATATGTATACCTGAATACACACTAAAATTAGTTATTATTTAATACACATATATAAATACATATACGTTATATAGGGAACAAAAGGTCGCGTATGTATGTATATGTACATAATATCACATATTATTATAATAATATATAATACGATGCATATTACGATGATGACAAAAACATTGTTTGTGATGGAATAAAATATACAAAAGTCAAGACTTCTAGGGTTTTGATGCTATTGAAAATATAATAATGGTAATGGGTAAACGAATTACGCGTGACTCGAGAAATAACCGACCCGGACAGCTCAATAAAAACAACATTGCGCGATTCATAGTCCGTGCCCGGCGCCACCGTTGCCACCGACGGTTAGATATAACATAAAATATAATATATATATTAAATATATAATATTGTATACATTATATTATATAAATACACACGCGTGGATGTAGATAGATGTATAGATATACGAGAAGCCGTCACAGATGCTCCTAACGAGCCGCACATATACTCTATCTATATTCTTTCGGAGGAATAAGAAGAATAAACGTGATTTACTGGCCAATTTAAAAACCGACGGGCTCGTCGTCGCCGTCGTAGTAAACAATTGCGGACGGTGACGGGCGCGGAGCGGATAGGTTGTCGCGAGTAGAAGGAAAAAGTTTTGCAGACGACGACAAAATCCCAAGAATATATATATATATATACAATACCCCTCATCGTTTCCGTACGCGGCACACCTACCCTGACGTTATCCACCCACCCCCATAAAATACCCTGCACCGCCGCCGCTACCACCCTATCACACTCACTCCTTGGACCAGCACGTTAACCCATGACGGAATGAACTTACTTACTCGAAGGCAGGGCAATACGCCCTAATAGTGTTCCGCAGGTAAAATATTGTATACATATAAAAAAAAAACACCCGTTTATTATTTTTTGTTTATTGCGGTATACGGGGGTTTTATTTTTTACTCTATTTTATTTTTATTTTTATATTTGTTTATTTTTCCCCCCCTTAGCCTTCTATAGTTTTTATATTTATTATATGATTCAAGCAAACGAAAGGAGCAACATCGCTAAGCCGATTATATATAACTACGATAAGAAATCAAACGTTTTTATATTCTCCATCTCTTTTTTCGCTTTTCGTTCAAGTTCCACAACCACTGAATATGTATACAACAAACCTATATATATTTATACTCGTACTGTCTCTGCAGTTGCTTTTTTTATGCTGTTAACTGTATATCTGTGTATAATTTTATCGTCATTAATGAAAAACGTCACGTGCAATGTCATTTTGCCGAAAAGTTTGTCGATATTTGTATACATGCATATTATTATATGATATAAAATCCGAAGAACGTGTCAATGCTCAGAACAAAAACGATATTAGGAATAATTTTCACTTTGCATGCAGAATAAAAAAAAAAAAAAAATCACGAATCCATATATTATAATACCACATACCAGTAACGATATGTGAATAAAATGTATACGGACTACTTAATGTTTATGAATAACTATTGAGTGAATTTGTGTAATCGACTCCGTAAGATAATGAATTTAATAGCTACTAAATAAATTAATATTTTTTATAGAAGATACTTTATCAAAACTCCATTCTTTTTCATCTCAAAAAAATACACAGATAAAACAAAAAAGGTTGTTGCGTTTATCATACCAACTACTTTAAAATTTACAAATAAATTTTCCGCCTTTTTATTCGATTGATAAAATATATAGAATAGATTTTTTGTTTTTAACTTTAATTTTCCAATCATACGTTAATAAATGAAAATCTTTGTCCAATAATTAATCTAACGTACAATGTTTTGATACCATATTTTAAATATTTAATCAAGAACACGGTAAATATACAACGCACCACACAAATTTACATAATGAATAATACATATTAAGGTGTGTCCTGATGACTTAAGACTATTTTGATAGTCACCCAGACGTAGTATAAAAACCATTATCATGGCGAACCCCCCCCCCCCCCAACATTGTTTTTATTTTCTATCTATAAGAATTGAAATGTTGATTAAGTAATCCGGTCCGTATCTCAACCGATTCGACCACTATATCGTAATTCGTAGTATTGCTATAGCATCGTCCGTCATCGTCAACTCCAGAAATAGCTTAAAACGTATGTTGTATCAATTATGTACATTTATTCGTACGTATAAACACACGCATCCATACAATTTAATTTAGATGTACATTGAAAATATAGTTGAAAATGATTTTTCAAAAATTATAACTATTTTTTTATTTTTTCCGTATTATAATTACTGGGGAGACGCTGTCTCAAAGTTTTCTTTGACACACTACCCCTGCCGCGTACAGTATTCAAACTATTATATCAATATATAAAAACAATAGTCAAAATAAACATGAGTAGTTCATCAACAATACGAAAACCAGATTAGAAAATCGAATCCTAATACGTAAAACTTTAAAGTTAAATTTCGATAATTAATTACGAATAAACTTAACTTTCTATAAAAAAAAATTTGTATAGTAATAATAGTAAGTAACTTGAAAAAATGTTTATATAATTTATCGTGATAAAATAACTAATTTATAGACTTATTATATATGCAATTTATTAAACATGACTGTAACACATTTCAGTACATTAAGTGTAGTCGTATTAAAAATATACCATGCATTACGATAAAAATACATAAAATATTTTTAAGGTTTTGAAACATAAAAAGCATAGGTTAATATCGTAAATATCAAGATTACACGATTCTTTAAAAATAAAATGTTATTTAAAAGTTATACATAAAAAATAAATGGTTTTTATAACTCATCCAAAAAATATAGCATTTGTTCCTTATTATTAAAATAATAAACAAAATAATTACTAAAAAAGATAAATTGTACTCGTATTATTTGAAGATGTAATAAAAACAATCTACCCTTTAAGGTATAGATTTGTATTTATTCAGTATACCTAAATAAATGTCTAAAATAATTTACTACATTTAAAATAGTTTTTATTTTATTCTTATAATTTAAGTATTAAACAGTTTGATTGAAAGATATTCGGAGTTCAATTAAAAAAAGAGCACAACTATAAAAAAAAAAAAACACAAATACACTATTAAATTTATTTAACGTGAAATGAATTAATTATTAGCTATTTACCGTATTTGCTATAAAATAAATAATAATATACTATATATTATATAAATCTATCTTTAATCTGTATCATAATATATTAATTAAACAAAAACTCTTTATACAATTATTTTATTATCAAGATTTCAGGACATATATTCCGTAACTAACATTAAATTATTCATTTATTATTATATATTGACCTGAATTCTGCAAAAATACTCGCATGCAAATTTTTGTGAAAAATACTCGATAATATATTCCATTAAATGCTATATACTAACAACTAACATATATTATATACTAGAATATTA
Organism: Melanaphis sacchari; assembly: GCF_002803265.2. Classification (NCBI taxonomy): domain Eukaryota; kingdom Metazoa; phylum Arthropoda; class Insecta; order Hemiptera; family Aphididae; genus Melanaphis; species Melanaphis sacchari. Next base: position 1,155,219 of record NW_020271519.1, on the reverse strand, counting down.
AAATACAATATTATGATGAAAAATTAAAATTGTGATATAGTAATTATACTATTTTCTTAAGTGTTCACTAGTCATGACTCATGAGTGTGTTTTAAACAGACGCAGAGGTGCTTAGTTAAAATGTAATGCTATCAGATATGTGGTAAAATATTAATACAATGCCATTGCAATTACCTTAAGTTATATACTTTATTTTTTTTTTTTTTCGAATAAAATCAAAATAATAGTAGGTATTTCATAATATTATTCTATAGATAAATATAATATACCGTTGGTATATTAATAATATTCCATTAATATGAATTTAAAAATAATATTTTTTTGTTATTATTATTATTATATAGTTATAAATTATAACGAATAACAATTTTTAAAATCAATATGACATAATATAAGGTTAATTTTATTTTCTAAAAACTTTTTAAATTAAAACAATGTTGTTGTTTATATATACTCGTGAATATTCACTAATAAACTACCTATAGTATATATTATTATTTCTAATTATATATTAATCAATAATTAAAAATCACGAATAAATCCTAACCAACGTGCTATATAAACTATAACAAATTATTATTATATAAAAATTACTTGTAATACCATTTTTCAAACGTTATTATATTTTTATTATCCTATCCAAAAATGCGACTAATAAAATTATAATATAAACTTAATAATATTTATAAAGTCTTTGTTTTATTTTATAATATTTAATAATTGCCATTTGAATAATTATCTATAGTAATATAATTGATAGTCATTCATGTTCATAATTGATTTTTTTACAGTTTTTATAATATATAAGATCCGGAACACCAATATAATCTATGCCCATAAAAGATTTCAACATAGAAGTATATAGGTGTATAACTATGTATGCGTTAGTGAATAATACAATGCGACGATAATGCACATTAATGCTTAAAACTTAATTTATGTCATGTGAACATTTTACCAAAGTTTACTTTAGTTTTCCAAAGCTGTATAATATATCTGTATAAGTGCATACATATATTGCACGAAAATAAAATAAATTCTAAATAAGTATCGTAGAGGCGTATGAAACTGTCTCTATTTTGAATTCCTACGAAGATCCTGAGAATAATATAAGTAACTGATATGCATCTTACCTTGACTATTCACTAGTCACTACCCAATTCGCAATCCTCCGAAGATGGGTGATACATTTCTTCGGGCCGAAGGTGATATAGAAGATCGTTCAAGACTTTTTTTCTCTAAGATTCCGTCACATATCACATTAATATTACACACTCTTAGAAGATGACACAAAAACGGTTTAATCATAACCATCGTAAATTAGACGACGATGGCAACGATGCGGAGAAAACGAATATTCTTGAAAAAATTATGAATGACGTTTAATGGAAAGTATCGTAAACATAATTATGTGACTCGGCCGAGCTTACTGAGGTGATTTACCGGTTTACAAATTTCTAGAACTTTGTCATGGAATAATACATAAACGAACATATTCGGAAATCCAGTGAGATTGTAAACCCAAGTCATCGGACCGCGGTTATCATGTAAAGTAGACGCATTAAACACAAATATTTTATACTGATAGTCTGTATAGAAGATGGTATCCCCGATTTTATCCAATGACCTATTTTACGATTCGACTGTCACGTCGTTTTTAATTTCTCGTAGGTGAATATTAAAATACATAGTTATGTATAGTGGTTAAGTTAATCAGTTTAATCACATCTGGTTAGAACGTGTCAACTATTTTCGGAATATTACCCGAAGAGCTGTGTGTCAAGGTATAGGTATGATGCACAAATTCATCTATGTTGTTATATTTTTTACCACTGTATTATTTAAAAATTATAACTAATTTACATACAAATATGCAGAAGTTTAGAAATTTTAAGTAATCCTTTATCATATAACCGCATTAAGCGCCATTTAATTATTTTTAACACTATGACATTTAAATTTTAAATGTTACCACACACATTTAGGTAAAATGTAACCTTAATACATAAGAATATCCACTGTCCTATGTGATATACAACCACATTTGGTTCATAACCTAGCCCAAAATATATAACCCAAACGTAGGCCTGTCAGCCCAGCACCTCAAATTCAAAATTTTCAACTTCTACTTTTTTTATCAAATTGTTTATTTAATTATGATATACTTAATTAGACTAAAATGTACTTAAGGCTTTGGAAGTGCTATTTTTTGTTATTATTATCTGAATAGTAAAATGTATGAATGATTATTATACATTCGTTGTCAGATAGATAAGCATAGCAGCCAATTTTATCATTATAAATGAAAATACGAGTAAACGTGCTAAAAACGGCATGATAAATTGATTGACTGATAATAATATAAATTTTAAAATATTTCGTGACAATTGTTGATTTGTTGATATTTTTGGTAATAACATCCAAATACCGAAAACCCCTGGTTTTCCGTTATCATACCACCGCTGCCGTGTCAATCTATCTGACGTCAGCTCAGCACCCCGAAAATTGAAAACGTCAATTTCGGCATTAAGAATTGGGTTATAATTTCAAATTTTTGCAATATTAATCGTTACAAATTAGATACTATTTTTTTTTTTTTTTTTTATATATATTTAAATATTTGAGTTGAGCATTTTTAATTCTGAGTTTAAGGCTGACAAACCACCCAAACGTTATATTATTTATACATTCAAAATTAAAACGCCAAGTATGTATATACAAATTGAAAAAACACATGATAATTAACGATTAATAAGACAATCATAAAGCAAGTTAAAAATCGTAAAAACTTTTTTAGTAAATTAATAAGTTTTTGCACTAGTATTTATATAATAATAGCAATACGTCAATGTATATCAGACGTATATATACAGTTTCCTAGTAGTTTCCAATGAATATAGTCAACCAAACATAATTGAATATAGATTTATTTTTTATTGTGTACGGAATATTATGGGTAAGCAAAATAAAAAACGAAAAAACCTTTTAATTTTTAATACAAATAAGGTTTACATTATACTTTTCAATAAACAAGGTAGAAGAACTATAGAGCATACCTGCAGCAGTAATGCGCTATCATTGTCTAACATGACGCCACAGTGGTATTTAACGAATTATCAAACGACGGTGTAACAATAATATTAAATGTTGACTAGGATGTGGAAAACTATCACCGCCGACTGATACTAAATTGCGGTACCTATATAAAAAAATTAAACGATCGATGTTATCGGCTCTGTGCACTATGATATTATGTGCATCGTATTCTTGAGAAAGCGGAAAAACAGTTACATCACAACGCACGGAATATGTTCAATGTAAAAAACGATAAAATACAAATACTGGGGACACACGCCAGAAATGCGTTTTAGAATCAAAAACAAAATAAGCACACACTCGTTGGCAAACGATAACAATAACGAGAATAGTCGTTAAGATTTTATACATAGGTAAAGCGGCGATATACGTAAACAACTGTAATATATTATATTATATATAATACCTATACTATTATGACGGCATGTATTAAATTCGAAACGAAGGACGGTGGCAACAACGATGATTATACGATGTTTTCATTTTATTATATTAAATTAAATTCGACAAACTCGCTCTCACGTACGCGTGTGGGGTAAGATGGGTGATGGGTGGGTGTGTGAACGTACGCAGAAGTCGCATGAGAATCTTATACAATTGGTATTATCATAGGACGAGCCATGGATTCGGGTCAAGAACGAGCGAAGGGATGAGCTTTTTGGAAAACGAACAAATCCCCAAAGTGAATATATACGTATATATTATAATATACTACGAGAGAAGTGGTAGAGGTAAAGAGTGAGGCCTCACTATTCATATTATTACGATGCAAAATAAAAACGACCAAACGGTCTATTACACGATTGATGTCAGGACCCGATAGCCAATCTTACTCGAGTAAAATTGCACTCGATGGATAGGTACATATGTATATTACACTCGTCCGCTACCACTGCGTTGTAATCGAATACTTCAGATGCGATTCGATTTAATGACCATATACATAAGACATAGCTAGTGTGCTGTAATAATATATGTCATATGATCGAAACTAAGTGCTTTCAGTAATTCATTTATAATTCGATGACTCAAAAAGAAAAATAAGAACAAATGGAAAATACAAATAAACACGAATGGCGTGTCAATAAATTCGATTCTACTCATGTAATATAGCGAAACGTACCTACATCGCAGGGAAAAAAACTTATACATTTCTCGTATACCCAAGCTATTTATATCATTATATATGTGTGTGTCTATGTAAGTGCGCGTGCGTACAGGCATGTTTGTGTGTTCACGTATTCACGTTAGCATGCTCTACGCTATACGCGTACAGGTGGAGCAAAATGATCGCACGAATAAACAGATCTATTTGTCTACTGTCTCTATCGTCATAACGGGCATCATATTGCGGCAAATATAACATATTATATCCATAGAATACGTTCATATTATACTGACGATATTTTGTGCAGGTCCTGTGATGGAGGGGTTTATTATGTACAGGTATACAACGTATGAGTCGACGTGTAAATTGGCAAATGAAAAAATATAAAAATATGTTCCCGGCGTTAGTACCGCCTATATATTACAATATACCTGCAACGTATTTATTATATACACTACACCCGTCTAAACCAGTAAACTTTTCTGTCACCCTCCTTCACTCTCTCGAACTCTTTACTTTAGCGCGTATTTTTGACAAGAGAGCGGTCGCCGACACGTTCGAATTGATAATCCATTCGCGGCGGTTCGACGACGGAGATTTATACGTCTTGTGTATGAGCATTGTATATTTGAAATGTGAATGTGCGTATACTTTTGTACGTGTGTGCCGTCGCAAAGTGGTTTTCCAGACGCTAAAAAGATTATTTCGCAAAACGTTTAAATCGAGTTTGATTTGTTTTCTAACATTTCCCAGGTCGGAACACACGTATATATTATATTATAAAATCGTAACGCATCACGATCCCCGGCCCCGTCGTCAACCACTCGTTACCGCCCGAACACTCAGAGCAACATCATCCCCTCGCGTCGGCGATGAGCAGCATACGAACGGTGGTGACCCACCGTTACATATATTTATATTGTATAATATATATACATTATATATTGCCCATGTATAGAGGTATAGCCGAGGAAGGATAATAAATTTCGTACATTTTTACCGACAAGTATAAATGTCGGGTAGTTTTGTTTTTTTCTTTTCTTACTTCCACCCTTCATTTTTATCCTCACCGCCGCCACGTATGCGTACGCACTCCTCTCATCTTTAATAGTATGTAATTTTACAACGAAACATAAATAAACGAAACTCTGTTGTACGCGTACATACAATAAGTATATATACCTACTGTTGAGCGTCTATGTATACGTAATGATACAAGAACCAAATAATACGTTTAAACGTTAACCGCATCGCTTTTTGAACGTTTAAGAGAAATAGTGAACGTATATGATGCATAATGTACACCACCGACAGTTAATGTGATGACGTACGTGTGGCAGCAGTCATATACATATAATATTATATAATATATACATTGTAGATAATATTTAGTTGAATAAACAAACTACAAACTAGATGGAAACATATATAGTTAGGCAATAGAATTTCATCTTGTTAGGATAAATATATGTATACATTACAATAACTTGTTTATCTTAAATAAAAAAACACACATCATCGTTTCCCGTATAAATTTAATACAAAACATTTACTTATACGTGTGTTTTATTCCAACGCATACATGAATAAAAGAAAAATATATATATTAATATCGATGTCCGTTTTGTTAAATATTTTTGATGATAAAATACTTCAACCCATGAAACCATTGACAATTTTAAAATTATAATAATTATAGTTCTATTTTTTTCATTTTTGATTGTTTTTTTTTTATAGTGTAATTACTAAAAAAATTGTATCAACACTAAAATAAAACAATTAAATTATTATATTATATCGAAACATTTTAAAAGTTTTATCATTATTCATACCTATTAAGATAAAAAAAATATAAATATTAATCATTGTATCACCCATCTGGACTCAGAGTTTCTACAAAATTGTATTCATATATGTTTTCATTACCTAACAAGTTTATCAATTAATTTTAAAACTGAATTTGAAGTAATAACGTGTTTAAAATGGTTATCATACATTACTTTTATTACTTTTTATTATTTATTATTATTATTATTATTATTATTATTAATTAAGCTTCAACAATTGAACAGCTATGACTATTCTAACCTAATGTTTATTTTAGATAAATTAAACTATAAATGTATGTTATTAATTTACAATTGTACAAGACTTAGTAGCTAAAGTTAATACAAATGACAAGATTTTAGAAATTATTTACAATATACATTTTAATTAGAAAATCTATATTTTAAAATCATAGTTATCTTCGTTATTTATTATTAAATATAAAAGAATACGTTAATCAGAAATTGGACCCAAATGGTTTTAAGAAAGTCATTTATAGAACTTCTGTATATTTTTCTCTATCTTATATTTAACTAACAAAAATCAGCAACTTAACAATAAACTCAACATATCTATCTACAGTTTGATTATCAGTGAAGATATGAAGATAAAAACATACCTACATTAATTTATAATCAAAGAGATTCAATATTTTTAACTATAATTTATTTAGTTTTTGTACTCTATATATTTAACTCATAAAATATCTTTTTGAAAGATGTTATTTTTTCTAGGTTTAATTTATATAATGTTAAATTTAAATTTAAAAGACCCATAGAGATTTTACACAAATTTAATTATCTTCTATATCTTAAATCATCTTTAAAATAAAAGTTATATACCACGAATATTTTAAGGAGTTTTTAAAATTTTAACTGTACTCTCGTGTAGTTAAGACCTTTATAGTTTTATAAGTTTACGAATTGAGATAATATTATCAATATACAAGTAATTTTAGGTTTTCAAAAATAACGCTAATATAAACACTGGTAGATTAAACTATAATATTCCGTTAAAATTCCGACTTTTGAATGTAATTAATTATTGTTAACAAAATATAATGTGAATCTAACATTTATAAGAGTATGTAGGACGTAAGTACATATTATACGACATATAAATATATCTAATTTTATGTCTATAGTACGAAATAATACTTCAACGCCGCACGTTTGTGCAAATGTAAGCGAAACGAGATGAGTGTCCGATATCCAGTATCTGTATATACTGTTTAACTGTGCAAATTTTTTTTTTTATCATTAGAAGGATATTTCAATAATGTTTTTGTGTTCGCTTCCGTAGCAATGCATCGCACTTGCTATAAACAGTTGTATTGAGCAAATGCACCATTATCATTTCTCACCTACTTGTGCTATGAATGCAACTCTACAATATTATTCAGATTGTTTATAAAAAAGAATGTGTACGTATTTTTTGATCATTTATGCATAATAATTAATTGATATATATTTTTATCGCGCATTTTTTAAAATATAACTATAAGTTTTAAGTGAATAAAAGTCATCATTCATTTTTGAGGATAATAAAAATTAATTTAAAATACATGTAAAATATTTTAACGTTATTAAACTTTGAACTATAATACGTCATTGTTAAAATATAACTTTATAACATAAAAAATATGTGAATGAAAATTTTTTAAAAATAGATATTTTTAAAAACGCAGTAGATACACCATAAAATAACTTAGGTACTAATCTAATAAAACTTATAGGTACCTGTCAAAATGAATTAAGTAATTAAAATATTGTAGTTAATTTTTATACTTCTAATATAAAAATAATAAATTAAATGTACAAGTCGGTATACATACTTACAATCTCCTTACTTCATAATGAAAAATATATTCAGCTTACACTTACCTGAAAAAAATATAAATAAATGCAATGAATTTATTATAATATATCATATTCTAATATGTATATAATAAAATATATATAATATATATAAATAGCTATAAATTAATTTAGGCATGCTATACTTAATAGTGTTCATATAAAATAAAATCTCAAACTTGAACAAAATTAAATACTATTAATCAAAATCGAATTTACTATTTTCATAATTTTCATGTATAATATCCATACGTACATAAATAACTACGGGTAGAATTATCAAAATATTAGATTGGATAATGATCATCTCTTTTTTATTAGTCTATTATTATGAATTTTATATAATTGATTATTTTATTACCTAGCGAATTAAAATTTTATTTTTCTGTAAACTTTTCATTGAGGCCTTTAAATAAATAAATAGATGTTATATAAATAACTAAAACTAATAGCTTAAAAATCTTGAGAGTGAAATTTTTATTTTTTAAATTTATTCCGCTCAAAATATAATATCTTGCTACATCATAAGGATATATAATAATGTAATTATGTATAATAGTATCGACATAAATGCCATTAATATAAATATAATTTATGTATATATACTAAACTTAACTATGTAATAAACATATTTAACAAAAATATTTTAAATTTATGTGCATTCCTATAAAATCGTGAAAAATATTTGAAAATATTTAACAATAGTCGAAAATAGACTAAAAACAAAACAAAATATTTTAACTCAACCGCGCAGATACATAAAAAAAAAAAATTATGTCACTAGAATAAAATACTTGTTGGTATATAATAGTTGTCAGCATAATAAAACTTCTAATTCAATAAAAAAAATAATACAGTTATCACTAAAGATCTAGAATAAATATACAGTATCTAACTAAGAATATTATAATTTTCATTGAAAGCAAACATATCGTTAATATGCAGATGAAAAATAATAATTAAAGTTGTTATTTATTTCTGTTTAAAATCATAAATGTTTTAGTATTATAATATTTATTAAAACTTTTTCAAAATAAAATATTAGAACTCTTTTTTCTTACACTCAAATTAATCTGTAAAAATATCCACTAATTTTAAAATGATGCATAATAGAGTTAAGCAAACCTAGAAAAGTTTATTTGTCGTAAAAAAATCATTCAACTTACAAATATCATACATAATTATTATAAATCATATTTAAATTATAGAATTATATTTAAATAACAAATTTTTCATTTTACTTTTGGTACCTATTACAAGGAAAATATAAATTAAAATGATTAAGAGAACTTAAAATGTGTAGTAGATCTAAGATACTTGCAACAGGTCACAATTGTATTATGATTACAACTGAGCTACCACCATAGAAGTTATTGAAATTGGCAGACAACTTAAAATTATAATTATTTACTGGCTACCTTTTAGGGTTTAGGATCATTTAAAACACATTGTGTTTGGTGTATTTAAGTAATATTCATAGTCAATGGTAAGATTATGTACAGAGGATTAAAATAGGGAATTATGAAATAATATACAATAAAAAAAATAAAATGAAATTAGATTCTTCATCAATCGAATTACGAACGTAATAGATTTATATATATTGTCAATAATTGTTGTAGAACATTATATAGAACTGTGCAATGTTACACTTTTCTTGGTATATACGCTCACAATAGTATAAGTCTAATACGAAGCCTATTCCATAAATGAGTACGCGATAAGTGAGCATACTATGATGGCATAAACAATGATACGTTTATAAAATAAATGATAACAATAGGTGTAATAATAAGATTGCAAACACACACAAACACACACGCAAGGGAGTATTTAAGAAAGTAAACTTATAGACGATGATGTAAATGGACCATTTAGGGAGACCTGGTGTGCATCGGATTATACACGAAACGCAATAATAATAGTTTTTAATATTTTATAATCTTAACTTTTCTTTCTTAAAATAAAAAATTTTCAATAAGACCATCGTCTATCAATATAGCAATAATCACGCACGAAATCTATATAATTTAAGTAACAAAACTATTATCATGATACTCTAGACTCTAGAGAAAAAAACGGCAACCGTGTTATTTTTTCCTGTATATTATGCTTGTATGGAATATAACCATTACCCATATGTTTTATTCTTTAAAGATCGCAAAAAAATGTCTCAACCTTATGTGAAAAATTTCATTTTTGAATATTTTTAAACAATGACGAAGGAATTGGTTAACTTTTCTTATTTTGTTAAATTTTTTTAACTAAAAATGACTGAACTTTATTATGTATAGATTGGAGTTTTAGATCAGAAGCATCGTTTCCGACAACAAAATGGATAACGAATGCTGTTTTTCAAAATGATTAGAATACAAAATACTGTTTTCCCTCTTTCAACTAATAATATTCAACATACACACTACTACACACCATGAAAACAAATTTCTGTATACGATTTACAATATTGATGGGTGTCTAGTAATTTGCTCATGATTTTCGGTGATATTAACTATAATTAGGAATGTATTTTATTTCATAATATTATATCCTTATAAAATGCTAAAATAAAAATAATAACAACATTGAGAGGCAAAAAAGAGGAACCTCGATTCATTTTTTCGTGGGACCCTTCAATTATTTTTTCATCGAATAAAATAATTTGTCGAAATTGTAATAACAAAAACAATTACCAATTTCTAAACGAAAGTATTTAATTATAAAAAGTAATTAATGATAATGTTCGAAAGAAATGTTATAAAAACTGATCAGTTTATTGAGATATGCAACAAATAATATATAATATATATGAATAAACTTTTCCTTGAATAAATGCAATATACAAAACTAGTCAGATAAACAATATATCAAAAAACACAATAGATATTTTTTATTATTTTTTGGTAAAAGCTATTACTTAGGTACTAGGAAAATATTATTTAAGAAATGTCATTTTTTTATTCAATAAGCTAGTGAGTTTCACGTCTATTAAAATTGTCTATATTAAATAAATTACCACACCCAACGACACACTTCATATTCCAAGGTACCTACAATATATTTGGCTATATCGATTTAGTCATTAATTATTATTCAGAGGATTCTATTATAAACCTAATTCATCCGACCTTTGAGTAACAAATTGCAATTTAAAATGTTTATACAAGGAAAAAAAAATAACAAAATAAATCTAAAATTTTAACTTGTCGAACTTCTATTTTAGATAGACAGGGACAACTTTAAACATTTACAAACATATTATTATTCTCTATCCATAATTATGTTAAAGATTTTTATTGGAAATGTAGTAATATTAATATATTATGTATATAAATATATAATAATATTAAACCTATCGGAAAACTGTGATTAAACACGAAGGCCCCGCCGCCGATGACATCTGCTGTCTATATTAACTGCAGAACAGTCTTGTCAGTCAAACGCCCCTCCTTGATTGACATCTTGATCCCCCCACAATATATGCAAACAACGAAGGTTGCGATATCGATAAACAACGCGATATCTGTAATTTTTCCGGTTGAGATCATTTAAATATTACGACATCACACTAAAATGTATGTAATGAAAGACGGACGTAATGAATTTATATTAATAACGTCGTCATCTGCCTATACACCCATAATAATAATATGTATACCAATGTATTATTCTTATTTTACCGTCAAATCAACACGTGCGAGTTCTGTGGTAATCACATTTATTTTTTAAGTATAATTATTATTATTTCATTATTTTGAACAGTGAATATATCAACCGTTCGGATTTCACAATACGAAACACGTATTTGAAATCCAAACGTCAATTATTTTTTTGGTAATATGACTACTTCAGACAGCCAATATATTTATATAATATATAGATATAATCAATGGTATACTTCCCTAACACGTCCATATATTACATTAGATACGCGCATTCTTATACCGTGACGGCGTGTTTCAATGTTTCATCAGAAAACAAATAAAATTCATTTTCACGATAATAATATATAATATAGCGTGGTGTTGATATTTACTTAGGATTTTAACAAGAATTATTTATTTTATACAGTCTAAATTTTATAAATAACACGTTACCTTAACTACGATATTATATAAATATACTGTTAAACAGTTCGTCAACATAAAAAACGTTGGTATAGAAATTGTGCATGCATTACTTGGCGGTACTTAATACCTAATTTCACTTTCAGTATACAACTATATATTATAATATTGTTTTAAAATATATTTAATAAAAACCAACCAATTAAAGTACTATATGCATATGTGTAGTACTCGTATAATATTCATAGTCAGAGCTACAAGGATTTAATAAATTAATCACCAAAAATAACTATATTAAAATTCTTTATTAACAAAATAAAAATTGATGAGTATTAATGAAATGAACTATGTATTTAATAATTTTAATAATGTAAATCTATTTATTTATTTATATTCAGCGATGAATTTAATACATGAGATTATGAATTGAATTATGATTAACTATTAAATACATTACACACAAATATATAATATGCACATTGCACATATCGGTATTTGTTATTTTATAAATTTTAAAAGTATTTTTTATACACCAATCTACAACATAAAATTTATATCGATCGAATTAATATATTATACTTAAAAATTGTATGTTTATTAGGACTATTAATCATATAATGAAATTCTAAATATGATAAGATATATACATATATAGACATTAATGATATACCTACATATTCAGTATTCATAATAAAAACAAAATTAAAAAATTTTTATTGCTAATTTTTTTTTAATCTCATATTTGATAATTCATCAGTTATTTTTTTTAGTTAGTTATTTTCGTTTTATAATCCATACATATATATATTATATGTTTTTTTTCATACATAATAATATTTAATAATAGCACTATTATTAATATGATAAACATAATAACTGCTAAATGGTTTTTGGATACGTAATTAATATAATATCAAAATGTAGATAAACTATACTAATAAATTAATATAATTTATGTAATAAAATAGTTAATAATGTGTGTATATCATTAAATTTTATTATCAATATTTTATTTTTTTATAGATGATATAAACATTGCCGTGATCTAAGTACTTAGATATCAGCAATACCAAATAATAATATATTATGCTGAGCGTTATAATATATAAATGTATAAAGTATAATAAACCCAATTTCACAATTATTATATTTCATATTATAGAAATGTATAACGTAACTAATAAATGAAACTAAAAAAAAAAATTGGTTTTAAAAATGAATACATATTTACATGTATATTTACAAGTATTCAACTATACCAAGTTTATATATATATTAAACTCGTGTAATCCACATAACTTAAATAAGACAAAATGGACTTATTGTATGAAAGAATACATCAAGTTTTTTACTTGAAATGTGAAAAATAATATAATATCTCAAGTTTAGTACATGTATTTTTCTATTTAATAAATTTCTAGCGTTTTAATATAGCAACAGTATTAAAATAATCATTACATAATATTACATTATAAATAAATACATTATGCATATTAACATATTATGCCCATAATAATATACAACACAATACACTTAATAACAATAATAATAATACAACTAAAATTATTTTTAAAAAAAATCGAAACTTGCAATGTAAAGTTATATAATATAGAACTGTATAGTATATAGTCGTTGGCTATCGACTATTACTTGGGCTATCACTTGTCGCTCAACACTTAAATATTTAATATACCCGTTTGGTTAAATACATTTAATTATAATTATTTTATTTTTTTTTTTGTCATCAAGCTATTCTATTGTATCTAAAATTCTATTCGTTTGTGCTATATGTGGTAACAATAAACTTAATAATATCTATATCGTAAATGATAAATTGAATGACCGCAACGACGATAAAACCGCGACCTTTACGAATATACAATCGAGCAATTGGTTCCTAAAATATAGCTCATAATATAGAACGGATCAACGAATACTTAATATATTTATACCATTCCATTTTCCCAAAACCAATAAAATACACACTTAATCAATTTCTAAAAAAAAAAAAAAAAATAGTTTCACCCGAAAAATCGAAACGGCTGGACAACACGATATTTGCAGTAATGTGATCGTAAACAATAAACAATGAACATATATAATATATTATGTTTAACCATTGTCGTCGTAATCAGTTACGGCCCAGAGCCATTTCCCTGTCGTTATATCCAATAATACTATATAATATAGGCTATACCCCATTATACGTCCCCAAACGTGTGCTTCCCCCTAAGAATACATCCTATTCACGCCACTATGCCCCAATGACGTGTGTCGGTGGTACCCTGAATAAAGTCCCTGTCTTTCTCTCGTTCTCGCTTTTTCTCTCTCACCGTTGTCTGTCTGTCCGTCCGTCGGCTTATATTAAATACTATTATTATATAGCACGCGCGCGTGTTTATTTCTCTGCAGCACCAGTCGTGTGATAACAATTTATATTTATCACGTTTCGGTTCTATTCGCGAGACACGATAAAACGACAGATTTTACGAGGGCGCTGTGTAAATTTTCCACGTTCCACATTCCCTTTGCACCCTAACAACGTTCGCGAATTTGGCAGAATCCAAATTGACTGCCGAACCGTAAAATAAATACACGACTATAGTCTATACTGCATTGCTCTCCGAAAACCAAATCCACCGCGCACAGTCATCTGCTCTGTTCGCACAACGACTGTTGCACGACGACACAATATATTATAATTTATATTATACTGCAGTTTGCAAGCGCATATACTATTATATACAATTGCCGATTTATATATATTACGCAGTATATAATACATATTATATAATATATTATACTATACGAGTTTACATCATTATCATATTAAATAAATAAAACGAAAACCGAAATATCAGAATAATTTATATTATGAATTTAAATATTAAACCTATGACAAATTCAAGAGATATCGTCAAAAAATAGTATAACATTTATTATATAAATAAATATTTTATAACAATAAAACTAAAAAATGATACTGCATATGCAGATTTATATACATATGTATATATTTATATTGAATAGTATAATAATAATTCTGTATTTTATGTCGGATTTCCGAATCGTCCGGCTCTCACAACTTTATTATACTGTCAAAAAAATAGTAATACGAAAAAAATAACATTCGTAGCCGGAAGGGAAAAGCAGTAAACGCAAATGTTTACGAGACCAAAGACTATACAGTCGTGGTACTGTATTAGTTGATATATATATTAATATTTTATATACATAAAAGTGTATATTATACAGCAGTTTATTATGTATCATCACCGCATTCCTTTTCAAAATTATATATACACAATATTGCAATATAGATAATACTCGATGATAAAGTGCGATGCGTCTTTCGCATAACACATGTATTTGTGTGTGTATTTTTTATGTATCACTAGTAAGTATTATTAAATACCAATGTATACCAAGTATTTACCATAGTACTATACAAAGAAAAATGACAACAATTAAAATAACAGACTAGAAAAATATGATAGAAATAATATCGGCAAACATGCGTAATTACTTCTTTTATATATGTACCTACATTAGTTAATACTAAAATATTATACCACAAGAAAAATATCGGGAAAAACGTGATTAAAAAACTAACATCGGAACGTTTTAAAATTAATAAAAATTAGTACTGTCGTTTTTGTGCGATGGAGGCTAGAAAAAATTAAGAGGGTAAAAAAGCATAGATAACATTAAGTGAGCGCCGCGCCGCTCGAAAAAAATTCGACTGCGTGCCAGTCGGGGAAACCACCGCGCTAAGTACGGCGGCCGATGCGCTCTCGGTCCGCCAGCCACCGCCGCTGTCGCTGTTTTGCTCGGCGGTATCAGTATCCACGACGGTGTTCCGACTGTGCGGTTGTCGATTGCAGTCAGTAACAGTGCGCGAAAAATAGTATAACAAACAGTGCACGCGAGTTAAGTTCATCGCGTTCGTAATTATTATTTTTTTTACCGACAAGTTTTTTTTTTTCGTAACATAATTTCGATTGCTATAAACATAATATGTGTACACATAATTCATCGTTTTAACGTTTTTTTTTTTTTTTTTTTTTTTCCGGAGATCTATCGTACGACCAAAATTCTTTAGAATACAATAAATCTTATCGAAATAGGTATTACACACTTATATTTTAAACCGTCCGTTTATAAGTATATAATATGTACTACATCCGCTAATGTAGTCGATATTTTAGATTCTTATTTGTAATATATTGTAAAGTATAATAACCTAACGATAAGATAATTACACACATATTATATAGATATAGGTACAGGTAGTACATTATATTATATATAATTTTATGTTTAATGCGAAAAGCTAGCGGTTGGTGGCATACTTCGGCCTGCGGGGACGATTAAAAATAAAAATATAATTTTATTGCCGTGTGTACTTAAAAAAATCTGAATATGGAAAAAATGTACGTGATTCGTTCGTGGAATTAACTACAAATAATGTTAATTAATTCATCAATAATTATTGAAATACCGACCTCTTCTGTGTATTATTTAGACGTTTAGTGATATTTTCTCGAAACTTATAATAACCTGTACTTACACATATAACAATATTACGCGATCTATAGCATAACAATACACGCTCAATTAAAAAAAAAAATCGATAAACGCGGTTATGCAACGTACTATTATTTAAATAAAATAAGCAAATTCTCAACACGCGAGTAAAAACAAAGCCGAGAAACGGATAAAGCACATAATATATTCGTGCTGCACTTAGAAAAATACATTTTTACCCTCATCCTCTAACATGTAAACGCTTTTTCCTCGAAACATACAATAGGGTATAAATGTTAACGTTTATATACACTAAATACACACACACACACTTACTTGTTTAAACGATACGATATCATATTTAAGTACTACGCGACGTTTTTCATTAATCATTCGTGCGGGCGCATTGTATAGGGTAAAAATTAATGGAGCTTCACCGACATCTCCACGGTGTTTGGACAAATATATATATATTATATTGGATTTTGTAGAAATCAATTTCGTTCGATGAAAAGGCAGTCACCGTTACCATCGTCGCCGACAGGGCAAAATCGAAAAACTTTCGGTGTACATATTATAGAAGTTTTGCACTCCTTGTAATAATATTTCCATTCATTGCCCGCCGCTAATTATAACAGTCAAACAGTTCACCAAACACATCACACTCACAGATTATATAGTATCATTATTATTGTTGTTATTATTGTCGTTATTATTATATATTGGAGGGGAGAAGAAACGAAACTTGGTGTTCGGGTTAAAAGTAATTAATCATAAAAAAACTTTTTCCGACTAAGTCGTCGCTTATTCCAAACTAATTTCTCTGAATTAATTTAATATTTTTTTTCTACTTTCTTTTATAAACAAAATTAAACGAGTAATAAAAAAAAAAATGTAATTAAAACAGATAGTCCAATCAAAGATGATAATAACGCACAAAAGTTAAATTTAAAACACTAATTTTTTTTTCTAATTCACAAAATTAAAATATGATAAACTCGTGAAAAGTTTCCGACACGCTTAAGTTTAAGCTGACAAAAGTATTATAGTAATAGGTTGGAGGTACGGACTTATTCGGTATAAACATTATAATATTTAACAGCTGTTGAATCATTCATATTTTATCGGATAAGGTTTAATTCCACTGAAAATCGTATAAATAAATTTAAATGTTTCAAAATACATCTAGAGACTTAGTAACAATACCAAAAATAAAATCCTTGTTTCAAAATAATAAATTGTGTTCAGAAATCGAATTTACACTAAAAAAAAAAATAATAATAATAATAAAACACTATTTACTTCGATAAACCGATGTATTGCATGGTGGACAGTAAAAAAACGCACCCTACCTTTTTACATAACCGTTACTATAGACGTAGTAGTTTTGTGAACTTGGAAAGATGCAGGTGACAAGGTGATTAATTATCTTTTAGGGGCGGATATATACGTAAAGCATTAACCCAACTAAGGGGTGATGGTAATAACTAATAAGTTAATAATTTCGGTTTAAGCTTAGTGTTCTAAGAAAGTTACACTACACATATCCATGCAGCCGCAGCTACTGTAAATATTAGTACATATCATATTTATAAGTAGAAAGAGAAAAAAAACATCGCAAAATTTGGTTTTTTTTTTGTAGAATAGTTTATGTGTTTAAATGAGATTTACCTAGGTGGAAATCATTTAAAATCCACGACTACGGTGTTTCAAGTTTTCTACATTTAGTTTAAATTAATGCGCGTTTATGATTTTCTTTTACCTCCTAGTAGTAAAAAAATAATAAAAATACATTTTAATAAAATAATCGGTTAAAAAATTAAAACTCACTTACGCACAGCAGCTTTTTGAGAATTTTCCACTTACTTGCGCCTTGCAATTACAATATTTTTAAACAAACAACAAAATACGGACGGATGAACACGTGTTTGCGAAAATAAAAGTACCCAAAATATAGGTCAGTGCATACGTTTATCTGTATAGTGATGTTTGTTTTTCGATAAGATTTATTATAAATTCATAAAACCTAATAGTTAAATATTGTAGCGTATTCCTCTACGCCTATGCATAAACTAACATTTCGGCCCCCCGATATGAGATAAAGATATTAATAATAACTTAACAGGGTCGAACCAAAATGAACAGTTGAAATAAAGGTATATATTATGCACATACGATTATGGTTTGGATTTGTTTCTATAATACTATTATGTAGAAAACGCAGATTGTTTTCGTCAAAAGTCTAAACAATATTTTATTCTATCGTTCTAAACACACATAGGATTACTAAACATTTGATTATGCATGAACTGTCAACACGATTATCGGACATATAATATGATAATTTATTAATTATTACAACAACCAAATCCGTTGGTCGTGTCAACGCAACATGTATATTTATTGATTTGATTGTTAACCCGAAAACATCACTATTCTATAATAATATAAAATATACAAGTTTTAAAATGAAAAACGGAATGAAAAAAAAACAAAAAATATCAAATGTTTTAAACTAAAAAAAATTTTGGCGAAGAAGGGGAAAATATCAACTCGCTATCTCTCTCTCTCTCTCTCTTTCTTTCTCTCTGCAACAAATGACGGTAAACATTGCATGATTTTTAAGTAAATAAAAAATTATTGTTTTTCCATATTCTAAGCAAACACCTCACGACACCTTTATACTCCCTCCCACGATTTCTTGATAATCACATTGAGTACTTCAACAATATACGCATTACGCCGCTGATGTCATTGAGTTGTAACTAAACTACATGAGCGATAAACAAAAGACACATTTACAATCACGAATTTCATGGCCCCTAGACCTTAACAACTACCTGTTATTTGAATAATATTATCACATTATATATCAACGCATATTTTTACAGAACAGCGGCCGTAATTGAGTTCTTGACTTATGTCGTCAAGGTTTATATTTACAACCAATAATTCGATTCGCATTTATCATTTACTACTGATTCATTATTATTGTTGTGTTAATAATATTTAGCAACGACATCGAATTAAACAAAGGTACACGCGACATGACTATAATACGCAGTTGATGTTTACAATAAATAATAATATTATAATAACTGAAAATTAAAAATTTTAAGTGCCTATATAATATTATAAATTTATACCTCCTAACACGTTTTTGCAAGCATTATAAATTATTCGTTCTACTACACATTGTCACGTTGTGTTTGAATAGTGGGGTTGATTATACAGGCGTGCGTCTAAAAAAACTTATCTAGAGGTAGGTAGGTAATAATAATGTATCCATGTCTACAGCGTGTCTGGGGATAGACAAATTACTAATTATAAGTTATAATAAATGTGCTTCGTTCTAAATATTTTCCGCCAGGAAGGTAAAAAGAACTTTCTACGGCGTCTCGGAAATTATTAATGTATGATTAACGTTACACCGGGTTGTTTACGGATATTCGGGTTGTGTATATAACCTATGCCAGCGTTTTAATAAGTATATAGTAATATTATGATACTATATATAGACATTTTACGATAAAAAAAAAAAATCACGCGCACACAAAATATAGTACTGCACAAGACCCAGACAAATTCGATAAATAAATCTCGGAATATGAATGTTTTATTTATATTTGATATAGTTAATACCGCAATTATTTAGAGGGGTTTTTATTAGGGATAGGCAGAAAACGTGACTTAATCCATTTTTTTTTTTACTACGACTTTTTTACGACTTAAACCCTAGGAGCATTTAATCGTCCAGGAATCGCCACGGAAAAGCGCCTCCTGTGGCCCATAAAGTGTCGAAGAATGTTTTAACGATCACTCCTAACCCTCGTTACCGTCGCATTGTATTAGAAATCGGCACGTTTATTATGGGAGTTTGGGTAAACGTCGAAAACCAGAATTATGATTTTTTTTTGTTACCCTCATTGTACAAGAATACAATTTATTTGGGTCAAGGGTTCGTTGTCAAAGAACATTTGAGTATGTTTGCTCCACCGGAAAGATGTTCGTGGAAACACATGACTAAAATGGTGCAAAAGAGAATTGTTAATTAGAAACACTATATATTTTTTTCACGTGTACTTGAATGTATATTTTATTTTATTCTATACTAAAACGCTCAAGAACAGAGTCAATAAGTTATTCAAAAAAATTTGTTTGATATCTAAGTGCTCGTTTAGAATAATCGATTCTGAGAGGGGATAATGGTTTATTTAAGAGCCAGTGTAAATATTATGATAATACACCTATATTATACACAGAAACTATATACAAGAAACCAGTGACTTGTGCGACTAATATTCACGTAAATGCCGCAAATGCTGCGAGAAAGTAAGAAATAAGTGACTATCTATATAAAGAACAAAAACTGTGTACCAAAGTGGTACTTAAAAGTTCATATGTGTATAATATTTTACAAGACTATTTTGACACATCTACAGCACTTTGAGAGGAAAAGGGAACGTCCATCACTGGCTAGGGAGCTCGTTTTTCAAATGTGCAAACACTTTGTCATTACGGCTAAGATGTAATTCAGCTACCTCTGTAATTCTGAGGGCGTATTTATTTCCTGTCTCGCTAATGTTTAATTCTTATTATTACACCCGAATTCCCGCCATCTGCACCATTAACTCTCTCAAATAAATATACTTAAATTTCGTGTTTTAAATTTTTGTTTTTTTATTCCTCCCTAGTCATGTAATCGAAATACAAATTAGAATAATATTATTGTTTCCTCCATAAACAACTGTAAAAAAAACCCAAACTATAAGGATTTATTTAAATTTTATTTATAATACTATATAAAATGACACATTGTAATAATAGTTATAAAACAATACGTGTTTGCACGATTGGGTTCAAGTGAATTTTTTCTTTCGTTATCTTTAACTATACTTATCGACGCTATATACGTAACACCTATGTGTACAACGTACTATGTAGAAATTCAAACATAATGAATAAGTGGGAAAAAATCAAATAATATCTTTGATGTGTATATAACGTGTTGGCTATATATTGTTTTCAGTACAGTGAATAGTCTACAACGGACGCGTTTACGACGGCGTCGCGGCAGGCCTAAAATGGACAAGTGGCGATGACCAACGAGGACAATCGGTCAACGACGGCGGACGATGACGATGAAACATCAGTGGACTGCACTGGTCACGGCCGTGCTGATAATCAGTGGACACATGGTCAGTGCTCAAAGTCTATGCGACACACCTCAGTGCGAATGCGATGACACCCTGTCACAAGTCCGGTGCTCGTGCCGCAAAGTGCCTCACGAATCGCAGGTAAAAGTCCATGTCAATTTGGAGATAAAAAAATAAATACCCTTAGACGAAGGAAAATAATGAATATAAGTAAATACCAAACACGATGGTGTAACCAACATGACGGAAAACTTAGCCAAAAAAAAACTTTTAGACCCACTCGGAACAGGTGTGGTTTATTTATAAGGTGTGTTTTTTCCTCTCCTTATGATATTTTCAAAATTTCCATTTAAATATATTTAACTCGAGCTCTCCCATATATTACAGTACCATTATTTTAGAGTTGGGCGTGACTAAACGCATAGTTGATGATAATTTCAACGTAACGCTACACAAATTACTTTTTCGCGTGTTTTGTAAGCCGGTAATCTTTTATATAAATAAAAAAAGTGTCACCTCACAATTTTTTACCCTCGACCAGCTGTTTTGAAAAAAAGATTTCTTTTACCTAGATTTTGTTACATTAATAATAATATTATGAATGAGAGGGGGAGGATAAATGTTATTTATATAAAAAGTAAAAGAAACACGCGGTGGTGGTTCTCATTGCTTCTTTTAATGACAGGTTTTTGATTCAACAATTTATTTATTTATTTTTTTTTTTTTTTTTTGTAAAGAAATGAATCGAGACACGATTATCCGATGGCGATTAATTAATGAGAAGACCCGAAAAAAAACTAAGTGTACGAAAAGGGGGACGGAATCCCAGAGTAGGGGAAGATCGATGGGGACAAAAGCCCGGGACGTGAACAAAATAAGATCGCATTCGGGTCACTTTTAAAATCCTCAATGATGTAAAGCCCAACATCTATTTTCAGCCGGGTACACATATGTCATCGTTAGCGAACGCTGTCGAAGTATTTTCCGGACCGGGAGGAAAAAAAATAAAATATACCAAAGCTTGCCAAATAACGTTGTGACAACAGCGAAGGTGTGGAGAGGTCCCCACGCTGTTAAATAAACTGACATTAATTATTCGAGGTCGTGGGATGCGAGGGTAGTGGCTGTTGACCGAGTGACAAGTGTAGAGAGGAATCCACAATTCCTGAGGTGAGATAACTATAACCACGCGTTTGTTTATAATACTTTATATACCACCTCGTTTGTAGTATACACGAAAGAAATGTAAGTATACGAGTACGCATACGGTTGAGATACCACTAACCGGGAATTTGGACGCCACCGAGGCGCGACAATGTTTCGCGAATACACACATCACGCACCCACGCCGACCCCTAGAAAATAAAACTCGAGGAATTATCCTTTGGCCATACCCTTCGCCCCGCAGCGGTCAAGGCGACCGAGAAGGCACTTAGCCGACGTGTTTTCGTTGTACGAAAGTTTCGCAGCAAATACCTCCTCCCACAAAAGCCACCACCTAATCCGAAACATCAAGAACTCTGCACACACAAACACACAAACGCAAACCTCCGAAATCGACAAAGGGATCGTTCGGGGTCCGGGACGGCTATTTAATCCTTTCAGTCGCGCGCGCGTACCATTGTTTTTCTTGAACGCCTCCACTGCCGTCGGCGACGTCGTCGCGCCAGCCGCACCCACCACAATACGCGACCGGGTAAACTATAATTTATTACCGATTCCCGTGTAGAACCCAATAACAACTCCGGGTCTCATGCAAGCTCGCACCCAAACATTGTTACAACATACGCACTGGGGGTGTAAGGGGTGGGGTGAGGTGAGGGGGGGGGGGGTTGACCCCGCTGCACGCTCCAAATTATCGTGCGGGGTAAATAAAGTGCTAACAGATTTCGAACTCGCCTGGTCGTAATATTATTGCCCGCGACAAACGTGTCGAGTGCCCAATAATTATTATCGGTTCGATGTTTCAGGATATCGTGTTAAAAGCTCAAGGACCAGGACACGTACCGCGGGTTGCCACGAACGTGATAGTCACCCAATGCGATCGGATCAAAGTGATGGCCATGGCGTTCGACGGGGCTAGGTCGCTGTGGACCGTAGAAATCGATTCGGTGCGCCAGCTGGAAATGGCCGACGAGGCGTTCGGCTGGTCGGAGAACGGCGGCGGCGGCCCGGGACAGCCGCCACAGCCGCAGCACCACCATCACCAGGGCCTTACCGTGACCATCACCAACGTGACGTCCGTGCCGGAGGTGCCCAGCTACGCGTTCCGCGGCCGGCTGCGGTCGGTCACGTTCAACCGGGTGCGAATCGACGGCATCCGGCCGTTCGCGTTCAGCAGCCTGACCGGTACGACGGCCGCATCGAGTTCCAGGACACGGTTTTCGGTCAGGTCGACACAGGCGTTCAAAGTTCGCCGTCAACGGTTCGTGATGAAGGATGCCGTTCGAGGCGCGCGTACGGATGCTCACCGAGATACCAATTCGAGCTCCGGTTGGACGACGTCACGTTTCCGGTGGTCCAAGCTCGTTCCGCTGCACGGGCCCTAAGTTTCCGGTGCAGAACAGCGGGCTGGGTGTCTGCAACGGCGTTCGAGTGCGAATGCCGTGGGCCCGCGTTCGTCGAGAACGCGTTCGGCTCGCGAGCGCGCGCGTTCGCCGAGGTCGCGGTGGACGCGCAGGTGGCCAGGCGATTACCGAGGTTCGTGTTCGAGAACAACGGTGGCCAGTTCGAGAACGACGCGCTCGTGTTCGACACGAACGGGTTCCGGCTCGCGCATGGACTGGCTGATCGAGGGACTGCGGCGCCCGCCGGTGCGCGCACGCGCAGCCGTGCCTCCACGGTTCGTCGGCACACGGACCGGCCCAGCTGGCTGTCGACGAACGCGGTGCAGACGGCGCCGAGCGACGACGGCGTCGACTTCGGCCGCTGGTCAAGGCGCAACAATACGACGAGGCGCATTGCTCGGCGGCCGACGGGCGCGGCGGCGGCGCCGGCAGTCTGATGGGCCGGTACCGCCTGACGTTCGTGGCCGTGGTGGCCGTGGCCGCGCTAACGGCCACGCTCGTCGGTTGGACGTGGTACAAGAAGCGCAAGCGGAGCCAGTGGACCAACGTGCCGGCGTCGTCGCCGCTCAAGAACCGTTCGATAGTGAAGAACGGCAGCGGCGGCGACAAGCGCGGCCACGTGATGGTCATGCCCGAGGGAAAGACTTACAGAGAAACCGAGTTGCACGTGATCGTGGAGCGGACAGGTTCGGCGGACGGCCAGTACAGGTCCACGACCAATTACCAACATCGGAGAGCAACGCAACCGTTGACCAGTGATTTGTAACGGATTTTTATTTTTTTATTCCCGATTCCTATTAACGGTTTTTGATTTCGTTTCGTTTTGATTGTTTTTTTTTTATTATTTTGTAACCTATTCCGACTTTTCTGTATCATATAATAATTATAATAATAATAATAATAAATATATTACTGTGTACAAATGAACAAATTTATCCTAACACGTCAGTTTCTATGTAATCGGTATTTTGTAAATTTTATTATTTGTAATCGTATACTATGTTTTGTAGACAAACGACTGACCGCAATAATGTTACACATAATATATAATATTATACTACAACTATATTATTACTATCGCCATCAGCCTCCAGTAAACAAATAAACCAATTGTATTTTATTGAGTTAAAAAATTTGCTTCTCAACAACAAATATCTAATATTTTCCTTTTATAATGATATTAAATGAACATACGTAAACAGATTTTATATTAGTAATTAATTTGTCCTAATGTATCCTGTTGCAGGTTTTTGATTTGCCATGTGAAAATAATAAAACGTAAGGACGCTTTGACTGTACTAATAAATTAATTGTATACATCAGATAACTATCAAATAAACGAATACACTACATTATCCAAAACTATCAAAGTCCTATACAGAATTCTCTTTAAGTTTTATTATTTTCTTAATCTATACAAGATATGTCTTTAAAATACTAATAACCGACTTTCCGTGGTATAATAAATATTAACAAATGATATTGTACACGTCAAAAATATTTGTGTTTATTTTGTGTAAATAACTTAAAATTTACGTTTGTAGCAAATTGGGAGAAAACATCTAAAAGACACTATTACATATTTTTAAACTTACGATAATAATCGTTTTAAAATAAAAATTACAATCCCAACAATACTATCACCGAAAATAGTAAGAAAATATTATTTATCAAAACTCTCTACATAATATATAAAAGTCTATACGATCAATAATCATACATATTAAACGTATTCAGTATATTTAACAGCTAAACTACAATATTCGATAATAATTAATATTACTCATTATCATACTTATTTAGAAATTATCAGACTGTGCCTAAAAAGGTATAGTTCTTAGCTCTTTTATTGATGTAAAATAATAAAAAAAATCTAAATATATCAAAAATAATATACAAAAAATCAAAATTCAGAATATTTTTTGTCTTGAAATCAAAATATGAATATTCATAAATTGTTTGTATTAAAATAGTTTGAGAAATTATAAAAATACAAATAAAAAGAGAACAAATTAAAAAAGTGAAAAAAATTATAAAATATATATTTTAATCGATTTTATCGTATACTAGTAGGAAATGTAGATTTATGTTTTAAAGAATTTTCCAGTCACAGAACAGATAAATGTTAATAATTGTTATCGAAAAAAATAATGGAATTATTAATAGATAAAATAAGTTTTTTGTTAATATTATTTTTATCTATGATTTAATTACAGCTTATCCGCCAATATCATTTGCGCTTTAATTTTACATATTTTACTTAAATTATATTGGATTTAAAAAATAATATCTCTGAATAGTAATGCATACTTTATTCAATTTAAGTATTTCAAAGTACGATTTATTATAGTGCTATTAACACTACCCAGTTGAATAATCGCCTTAAAAAATTACTTAATGAAAATACTCTAAATAATTTTGTTTTAGTTAATTACACGTTCAAATATTACTCAAAGTCGTATTAAATCAATTTTATTTAAATTTCTAAGTACCTAGTACTTCAAAGTTACTTTATTTTCCATTCCAACATTCAAAGTTTTAACAAAACGCTGTATTCACAACAAAAACACTGGTCTCCGGGTATTCTCGTTACCTTATTCTCTATTCAATTGTCCCCATTAAGTATTTATAATGATAAATTACATTTCATTCGCCAGAGAAAAAACGCATCATAGTCTACGCGCATGCAATGAGTACTAATGTAATATTCTTATCACTTACCTCAATGGCAAAACACCGTCCATGACCTGCTGAATATTTAGAAATGGCGCCAACGCAAATCCTTTTTTCAATAACCCCGAATGTTTAGCATATACCTCATCAGCAGCTGCCACTGAACCTTGTTCTAAGCTATGCGTAGAATCGTCTACAAATACAATTCGGTTAAAATTTTTATGAGCTTGAACTTTCAAGGATGAATAATTACCGTTGGGTAAAATTATATCACATTTTAAAAGTGTTGAGACACACATCCCTCCGAGGAATGAAAGTTCGGTTTCCAAATGAACAAGGCCATAGCCAAGAGCTTGATATTTACTTAGCTCTTCTACTTCGTATCCAATTACTAGACAGCGAAAACCATACCGAGAAATTTTATCATTCTTAAGATAATCTGACGCAGTTTCCAGTGAAAACATAACTTCATTACCTATATATAAATATATTGATGAAACAAAATGTTTTTATGACAAATTTTAAATTTAAAAATAATATATACCAGGTAACATAACAGCAGCAAATGGCCACTCCATTGGGTCATTGCTAAATTTTTTCAAAACCGGTATATAAGGAGTAGTAGCTACGTGTTTGTTATCATCATTGCTATAATCTCGATAATTTGGGATGTAAAGTTGCAATGAATCTTCAGTCTGTGCAGTACAACTTCGAGGGTCAAACTCAAGACATAACCACTTGACTTCTTTTGGGAATTTCACTCTAATATAATTAAAAAAAAACCCACCAAAATCATTTAAAATAAACTTAACGAAAAATAATAACAACAATGATACTAAATAAATTACTTGTAATTTGATACAGTCGCAGCTGTATATGGATGATCGCTTTCAACCCACGCATAATGATGGGACGTTGTTGTGCATTTGGAATCTCTATTTTCAGTTTTGGAGGATTTGAACTTTCCAAACTGTTTTGACCCATCCAATTTATCACTTAAATCTTTATGTGTTACATCTAATTTGTTAGCGTAGTACAAATTAATGGACGTCACTGCCGGTAGCAACTTGTTTATGAGCTCCAACACATGAATAGCACTCTGAAAATATATAATGCATACAAATAACGTTAAATAATATAATTCTACAGCTTTTAATATTATATAAAATAAATAATAATTTAAAATACCTTTGCATCTTTAGAAAAAGATGTCAACGGGCCAATATGCGCCAATACTAATGGAAGCAATACATTCACAATAGCCGATTCTCCTAAATATTTATACACAAGTGGATCTTTTCTTAATTTTTCAGTACTCATATTTATTAACTCCAATGATTTTTCCACGACTGTTTTTAATAATGATAATGTACTCTCCCGAGCTTTGATTTTATTACATACTTTACGTTCAAAATCGCAATTTTTATCATGACTGTTACTAGCAAAGAGTAATTTAAAATTAGAAAGCACTTTAAAATTGTTAAATTATATTCATGTTACCTATAATATAGTATATACGGTATTTGACCACGAGATTGAGTGGTTCCATTCAAGCTTAATGAGCATGTATTAAATGAAAAAAGTGTATTATCGTGTCCTTTTACACAACTTAACCCCATATCACCGTTATTTGTTCGGCCACCATAGTTTCTTAGGCGGATTGCATATTTAACTCTTTCCTATTAATTGTAAATAAATTAACGTGTGAATTTGTATATTAAATTTCATTATTACAAAAATTAAACTTTCCCCTTTACCTTAATTCGTATTGGGTGATCAAATTTTAGATCCGCAACGTAATTCATAGCACTATCATCTGGTCCAAAAGATCCTCTAGTTACTACTAAGCTTTTCCATCGATTACCATGAGGTTCATCAAATTCCAAGTGTTTTTTCTGCAAAAATTATAATACTTAGAGAAGTATCTTTTTTAATTACTAAATAAAAATATATTTTTAAAATAAACTATTAATCACCTCTGCCAACAATTCAAGTTCATATTCATAATTTCCAACCCCAGCAAACACACCACAACCGGCAATAGTAATACCAGCACGATCTACCCAGAAACAAATTGCATCAGGAGAACCATTACCAGCATTCCATGTTTTGGTTTGATTAATTTTAGCAAATCTAGAAGGAGTAGTTAGTAAAATTTCTCTTTCATTAACTATTTCTGTTCCATCCTGAGAAAAAAAATGTAATATTTATAAGTATTCGATATCTAACAACTAGGTAAATCTTTTTTATTACTTCAGATAAAATAGCTTGTGATGATAGTTCAGCTACAACTCTCGCGACGAGATGTGAACAATTAGTAGAAAGTGATTTCAAATCATTGTCGGGTTTTTTATTATTCAATATTGCATTTCGCACTGGTAACCCTATTATATCTAAAAGATGTGTGAGTAATATTTCCCAATTTGGTTCACTTTTTAAATTATTATGGGCCGCTGATGTAGTAGCGTTAATTAATAATGGATAATAAGACTGATTATCTTTATCTAATGATCCAGATTTTTCATTGGGCTTTGTTGATTTCAATATTGGCATAAGATCACGAAGTCTATATGTAGTGTTACACAATGCAGCCACAACCGCAGTAAGTAGCTTATTCTTATGATCAGTCTAACAAAAATAACAAAATAAATACAATTGCATATTTTAGTTCTGTTAGAAACACCTTACATTTTTTTTGTCAATCAATAGTTCCCATAGAGAATACAGCTTCAAATGAGGTGTAGGATAAAACGCATGATAACATGACACAAATGTCATATGACATTCATTCAATATTTGATTTAACCATTTAATACATTTCATAATTTTCACTACTTCACTACCTGTAAAAATAAAATTTAAAAAATAATTAAATGCTTATAATGTTTGGTACATTTAATTTTTAGATTCTGTACTATATAGTTAAAATATAATAGCTAATAAAGATTATTAAATTATAATTATTTGTTTTTTCATTAAATAATTTTTAAAGAAAATTCAAGGTAGGTTAAGAAGTTTCAAATAACCCTTTTATTGATTGAAAATTAGATATAGATGGTAAGTACTTAACAAAGGTAATTTTTGTTTGACATTTTAATACAACATTAATCAAGACATATTATAACTTAAAATAAAAAATCTCGGAATTCCCTTGTCAACTAATTTTTTTGTGTACAGGTACTTTTATAAGTCTTATTTTATCTTTTAAGTGTATAAAAAAATGTATGCAATAAAAATGATGAAATTTTTGTAATATTAGATCATATCATTTAATGAAGTTAAATAAACTATCTATAGTAAAACTAAAACACTGGATTTATAAATTATTATTATAATTGTTATAGTTTATGATAAACGTGAATCGTGACATTAGTTTATATAAATGGCATGAAAAATATTTTCATTTCCAAACAAATAGCAATTCCATGAAATATTTAAGTTACTAGACCACAATAACAATCCATACGTATATGTGTAGCTAAATTTTACTCATGTACGTTAGCGCTCAATTTCAGTTCCTGGATCTTAAATTTTAAACTGAACATTGACTGTAAATTGTACAATTTTTTTTATTGATTTATTGATTTATTGATTTTTAATTTGATCTGTAATAACCTTTTAAAGCAGTAAATATTAAAAAAATGTTTTGCTTTTTAATTTAAAAATAGTTTCTAATTGCAAATCGAACCTAATTAGCACTTCAGTACTTTTTACTATTCAAAATATTCCACAAAAGTAAAGAAAATAATAGGAAAAAAAATTTTTACACATTATTACCAGTTATTGACAAAATAAATTTCATTTTTTGATGTTATTCAAAAACAAATAACTACAAACATTTATTCTTTGCAAAATATTTATATTAGCATTTTCTAAAATTGATATATTTTTCAATTTACGTATATAATAAAATGTATGTTTGCAAGTAAAAAAACTTAAAACTGAATATAAAGGACAATAAATAGCATATAAGCTGTATATAATCCAATCAAAAAATATCGAAAATATATATAGGTAGTCATTAATTAATACATTTTTTATACACGTTTCAAACTCGAATTTTTACATAATGCATTGAAATTACAAACCCTTGCAAAATACTACGATTGATAATAAAAAGTGTTATATACGGCCAAAAAAATTTAAAAAATGTAACACAATATCTCACATAAGATGTTCTTACATTAATTTAAAAATATCAAAAATACATATTAAGCAACATTTTTTAAATTTTTTATCATTTAAAAAAGTTTGATTAGTCCTCAACTTATTTTATAGGTACCTATACTTAAAAATATATAAAGTTTTCAATTTAAATTATTAAGAATTAAACATTTAATACAAGATGCTACATTTTTAGAAATACAAATGCACAATTTAACTATAAACAAATCAAATTCAAAATTTTAAAATTATATATTTAAACAAAAATTAAAATTATAATTATTTTAATGTACATAACTCAATAATTATTATTCATTCAGGCTAGAAACTTTTTATAACTGCGTTTTATTATTTATTATACCTTCTCAATTAAATTTAAAAATATTTTAATTAATTTTAAGCTATTTATATTGTGAAACTATTTAAGCTGTTCTATGGTACATCGGTATTGTCTTAAATAAATGTAAAATAACAGGTTTACAGGCAGCAATGTTAAGTATATGAAATTGTAGTATAACAATAAATTACTATACAACATATTAAGCAATTTGTTTTTGGAAAAAATGAGTTAAATCTACCTATCACTAATAGTAATATTAAATATGTAATAAATATCCTTAAATTAGTACGTCTAAACCAGTGTATCGCCGGATAAGTCCAAATATGTCGCAAAGTATATTAAATAACGCAAAATGTAAAAAAAAATTTTAACGCGATTAATAAAAATTAATATTTATTTAATATAATTTCAATGAAAATTATTTATGAAATAAGTTATCTTTTAATAAATCTATCATTATTTTTTATACTTTAATTTTTAATTTTAAATCATCAATTAAAACTAAATAGTAAATATAAACCATTATTCTTATTTTTTTTTTATTATGTCAAAAAGTATGAAATATGTGAATAATGTGTCGTCATAATACAAAGATTGAAAAACATTGCTTTGAACATTTAGACTGAAAAACTGTCTCTGCTCAAAATCGCTTATTATATACAATGATATTTTATCAATGACATAAAATTTAACACGTACATTATAATGGTCTACTCAATAAAGGAGTACACTGAAACCTATACAACAAAGTTAGTACCCAGTTGTTAAAATTCATTATTTTTTTATACAATTTTTTTTATGTCCAATATAAATTAAAATTCAAATATAGTAGACTTGTATAATTTTATAATGTATCAGAGCATATTTTAACATATAAAATAGATGGCACAAATACCACCTAATGAAAAATAAGTGCCTCCAAATGGTTAATGAATGTGCCTCGTACTCCATGTCACAAGTAGAAAATATAAAAGATACCCGACAAGGGTGGGGTGTAAGTTTTACAATAAAATTAAAAAAGCAAAAAAAAAACTTATTAACTGCCCCTCCCTGATTAAAATCCTAGCTGTGCCCATGATACCCGAGGTAAGTATTTGAACTAGTGCCACCTAATAATAAATTCATATAAAATATGATCTGTAATATATAATATATCAAACTGAATTCTGTTTTATAATTTTATAAGTCCACGAATTCTCCTTAAGTACATGATACTATACTTGAACCACTAAATAAATGTTCTACTCAATATACATTATCAATATACCTTTTCACATTTTTTATAATATGTATAAACATCAAACAAAGTTTATTTAAAATTTAAATTAACCATAAATTATATTGAAATTAGTGTTTAATCAATGTATAAAGATAAAAATTAAATAAAGTATTATAATCGTTTATAACTTTTTTTAGCATTTATAAATTATAACTTATAAATTAACTACTTTTATATATTTTTAAAACTAATTCAATCTTTTTTTGCGCACAAACAAAATATACGAATTTAAATGCTATCATTTATAGTTGATTAATGGCAATATTATATCTGATTATTAATTATTAATTTAGTGGTTAGTTTTTTTTTTATTCTCATCACATAGGCGACATTGCTATAATATCATTATAATATCATTTCTGTTAATTTAATTTTAGTATCTCGTTCTTTACGTTTAATTAACTTTTCCTGTTCACTTATTTTGATAAGGATAAATTACCTACGTCATGTTTTTAAAACAAAGTAGAAGTGACATTGAATCTTTTAATTTCTAAATATGATTAACCATATTAGAGAGAAGACCCTAGTAAAATTAAATTTAAAATATCATCTTTCTTTTCTTTTACTAATTAACTAATGTTTCAGGGAAAATTATTCATATGATATGAATATCAATTGACATTCTCAAATACTTTTAACAGTTTCAAACGCTTTCCAAAAATAAAAATTGAAATCTAAAGCTAGGTAATACAAATCATATTACCTTTATTGTCAATAAATATCCGATCAACGTTTTTTAATACTTCGTGTGGACGAACATCTGATAATATTTTTTGTAAAAGTTGTCGGACTTCAACAACACAACTAGCGAGAGCTTCAGTTTCTTGTAGCTTCATCTTGTCAACTGAAATACATTCAAAATACCCTCGTTAATTATTTTGTTACACTACACAATTATTGTTGCAAATTATCATCAGTACTGTGGTCTGGATATATCTCATGAATATAAGAACGGAGTAAATGGAAACATGATTGACTTATAAACATCAGTCGTTTAAGTTCGCAAATTGACGAAGTATCTTTTTTCGATAAATCCATGTAATAGTTTTTCTGCGAATATGGAAGACACATATCTGATATGTTTTTATTGATTGTTGTCCACGACCAACGAAGTAGTGTTATCAAAGCATTAAAACATTCCTAAAGAACAAAAATTAACAATTAAGACTCAAGACGTACTCGTATTCATTAAATACAGTTTTCGTAATTTTAAAAACTTTACAATTGCCGATCTGTGTGTTTGATCATGCAACGCTACATTTATTGCCGTCTTAATAAATCTTACAAGCAATTACATAACAAAACTCACATTAGTTGAATTTCAATTAAAATATTTAAAATAATCTTTACACACCGATTATGAATTTAGGCCTGAGAATTAAAAATCCAATACAATTTACACAGCGTCTAACACAATTTATTTAACACATCAAAAATACATCAAGCTATAAAAAAACAATATACTCTACCATTATGTTTTAGAATTACGTTCATATTTTTATTATTTAATTTTACATAAATCGTAAAACATTAATTAACCTTTGTAAGTATAATGTGGCGCTATATATAGGCAATTAAATGTACACTAATTTCGTTAACTCGTTTATTTCCAATGGAGTCGAACAAACGCGTTTAACGGCACAACATATTATGGCATTTGACATGTGGTATCCATCAGTTGTGTATCTAAATTAATAGAGAATTTACGAAAAAAAATCATCAATCGATACGAAACCAAAAATGATGTATCTATCAGTATCTTAATAATTGATTTTTTTTTTTCAACATCAATATGAACGACCGGAAAAACGTATGAATCAGGGACATAGACATACATTTTATAAGTTGACAAAGAGAAAAATTCATAGTTGAAATAAGATTATAAAAAATACGAAAAAATAAATGTATATATAAATTGTGACAAATGTATTTAATACGCGCAATTTTTCTCGACTTTTTCGTTAATTTCATCCAATATTTCATTTGAATTATTAACGATAATAACTAAGCAAAACAAATTTATTTAAATAATCCAATTTAACCATGATTTTAATCAATAAAATAAAACAAAAACATTTAAATAATAAAACGAGTAACTAATTAGACAACAAGTTATGTCCACACAATAAAGATAAAAATTAAAAACTATAATTATTATATATTATTAAATTAATATACAATACATATTACAATTAACAATGACACTAATCAAAACTGATAAATTCGTACCAATGCTATAGTTTTAACTCTAATTTTAAATTATTATGATTAAGACTTCAATATTTGTATGTAACTACATATTGTCATTTGATAAAATATAGTTGGGATAATTTAACTTAATAGTGACTACGACCCTTCAACGATGCATATACGAATAAGCAGGATAGCCAAAAATAGGATAATCTGTTATATCGATATATGAGAATCAACATTATACAACTGATACAAAATATCGTAACATTTTTTAATGGTGCTTGATTGCCATTTTAAGCGGTGTAACTTTAGTTGCCTATCAAATATATTATTTAATCGTGAAAATATGCTCACAATGATACGTATATCTTATTTCTAATTATTATTCAACAGACATAGTAGGTGACAAGGTAAGTATTAAGTTAAAGCCAAGAAAAAATTGAAAGTAAATATGAAGAAATTATATTCTTGATTACAATTTAAAACATGACTGATAGTGACGCTGATCAGTAGCGTGCCAAAATAGACGTATTTGAGGGCAATGGATTTAGTATGACTTAAAGTTAATAATAATAATATTGTACTATTAAGTAAAATAAAATTTAGAATAAAAGCTGTAGATACATGACCAAGATTAAGTTACTAAAATCAAATTGTAGTTTGCCTCAGGTCTAAAAATTGTTTAACATGCTACTGGGCAGTACTACGTATACTATACCCACCGAGAATAATGGCCCCTATTCTGTATAGTATTTCTGTATGTATTTTCTGCCCAAAAAACGTAAACTAAATGAATTCACGTACCAAAATTTGTAATATAATACATTTTAGAGCTAAAAGCATAATAAAAATACCAAAAAAAAAAAAAAATAATAATAAATTATTATTCAAAACTTTTATTTATTATGGTAATTAAAAATGTTTTATTTTAATTAAAATATATATATATTTAAGCATTTTGAGTTTAATAATCTATTACTATTATAATTATATTGACATACATAATTTTAGTTAAATATTAAATTAGATTTTTGTTGTTAGTTTTTATCTTTTAATGCTTTTTTATTTCTAGTCCAAATTACTTGTGGCTGTATAGTAGTGAAATTAATGGAATATTTTTCAAACACAAATACATAAAACTATTTTAAAGTGCCTTTTTATATTCATAATTCAGAGATGATTAAAGAGTGTATCATTATTTTACAATGGCATTTGATTTTTTTTACATCAAATTTACTTAAATCTATAACATTGAGCATAGTTTTCTGTAGTAAATTTTAAACTATGTTACTTTAGAGAGTAAATTAATAAAATTCAAAGCACCCTATACTATGTTTAATAGTCATTCAAACAAGAATATTTGCACAAACACCAGTTTTAAAAAATAAACCTTGTTTTTTTTTTTTAACAAAAAGGTATATCTATTATTGGAATTAAAATGTTCACCAAATATTTATACTAGCGTTTTATAAATACAAAAATAAAACACTTTTCTCTTTAATATCCCACCAATAATTAACACCATACATCACAACATGGATATTTTTAAGGGGATAAACACATAAAATGTATAAACACACAAACTTTTACAATAAAACAATATTATTAACAAATCAAAAAAGTAAAACACAAAGCAAACAAAATAAATATTGTACATATCAAATAAAGCAAAACAATAATAATAATCAACAAAGAACTAAAACAAGCATTTATTATTCAAAATCAATTTCAATTCAATACCTTATTAACTGAGTGTGAAAAAGCATCACTTAATATATGAATATCATTGTTTGATGTATGTATAGTTGATATTGACAATGAATCAGGAATAACAGTTCTATATAATATTTCAGGTATCTGTCCAGCATTTATATCAGTACCATTATTTGATCTCCGAGATGATTTGAATGTAAATGTAATTCTAATAAATAAAATTACAAATTATTGTAACAATGATTATTGAAGAACACCAAAGCAATTATATTACTGTTCGTCACTTGTCACACTACACATTCCACTAGAACCACAATCACTTGATGGACCAGTTATTCTAGCACATCCCACATACCATCGATTTGCCTGAATAAATACAAAAATTTTAAATATTATTATTATTATGAATATTAATAATATTAATATTCAAATAAATTAATAATAATTACAAAAAGAGCAATAGGTTCATCAAATAAGACTGGATTTTTTTGCCTAGGAGCACATTCATAAGTAAGTTCATCAGTTTCGGCTAATAGTTCACCATCAATTTCTCGCTCACCGCCTTCTACACCAATGTCATAAACCTACATTCAAAAAATATATGAATTAGTGTTAGAACTATAATTTTCTATTTTAAATTAACAAATTCAATAATTTTAATATTTAATTTACAAAGTGTTATACACAAAATAAATTATAAAATAATAAATATGAGATATTTTTATATGATTTAAATAATATTAAAAAAAGTACTTAAATTAACTTCTAAAATAACAATTGAAAGTCATTAAACAACATAATTTTATGTTAATGAGTGGAAAATCTAATGTAAAGTATAATGTGACTTTTAAGAAATAAAA
This sequence comes from Melanaphis sacchari, assembly GCF_002803265.2. NCBI lineage: Eukaryota > Metazoa > Arthropoda > Insecta > Hemiptera > Aphididae > Melanaphis > Melanaphis sacchari. Next base: position 1,117,796 of record NW_020271519.1, on the reverse strand, counting down.
TTCATTTATACATATTTTAACCAAGTAGTAAACTAGATTTTTTTTTAATATTTAATTTTATTGTATATAACAATCAATAAATTCACATTACCTTCAGTTTAACTGTATATTCTCCTCTTCCTCCAAATAAACCAAAACCAACTAATGCAATATTACAATCAACTGAGAACCGAATAGCCTCAACCGAATGTCCAGAATACCCCCATCCACCACCTAAACCTAGAAATATAAATTAATTTAAAAATTAAAAATACAATCCAAAATAAAATTATGATTCATTATACATACTTGCAAATCGGTTAATGTGTAAAAATTCCTTTTTTGGCTCTACCGTATTTGATACAACTGGTATATTACTTTGAGATGATGCTATACCAATAGGGAACAACGATAAATTTTGGGCCAAAATGTCCATACAAGTTAATAAATTAACTAAAACTTGAATTCGAGATACTGAAATCCCAGCAGTAGGTGGCAATGCTAATTCATAATTCAATAAGGAACTGGTATCATTATGTCTTCTACAAGCACTATTCACGTTATAACATGTAACCATAACTTTTTCACTTATATCATTAATACTAAAAATCAATAAATAACATAAATAAATAAATATTATTAATGATTATTATAGTTTATAATTAGATCACGGATCTATATAGAATCATATATTCTTTCTTTTAAGGTTTAAGATTTATGTTAATAAACTTCATCTATAATTCTAATAAAAATCATTTACAATAAGTTATTTTAAAGATTTATTACACTTTTTAATGAATTTACAATGCAAGTATATATTCTATTCAAATTAAAATAAAATATATTATATTAAACTAACATTTAAAATTCTTTAATATTATTTATTTATTTGTTAAAATATTTTTTAATACTCATAACATATTGTACAACTTATTTTAATACTTTATAGAGTATAAATCCGTGCTCTACTTATAATTATCAAGTCTATACAGGTGATTCACCAAACATACTCACTCCTTCTTTTCTTCTTCAATAACATAGTAATTTAAAATCAACTTTGAAATTTTTAAATATATTTTTATTTAACTTAAAACACCATATTTTCAAAACTTTTGGGAATTTTCTTACAACTTAAGAGGACGTTTCACGCCTATATTCTTAATGTCAAAAGAGCCTTTACGAGAAATTTTTGTGTTTTTTGTTCAATTTCAAAAAATTATATAAAACCATTGAAATAAGACATTGAAAAAATCTCTAAAAAAAACAAATAATTTTGTCCTCTTTATTGTGATGAAATTTGGTGTATAAATATTACTATAGAATCCAAGGTTCTTATTCTCACAAAATAAGTTTAATGAACAAAGTATTGTATTTTTGCGTAGCATGTGCTACTACAACTATACAGCAGATAAAATCATTTATTTTGTGGTTGTACACCACTAATTACTATTATATTATAACAATGTTATAATTCTAGCTTTCTAAAAATAAGCCACCAGACGGCCTAATTGAATTATTTAAATTAATAAATTTTGAATAAGCCATTATAGATTATTTATTTTGTAATAAATAACTACTACTATGCTCAAGTTTCTTATGAAAAAGAAATTTGTTTTTAAATGAGAACCATGTTTTAAGCTAAACTTATTTTGTGGCCTTTTTCTAAAAAAAAATAACATATTTAAATAAAAATTTGAAAGAATAATTTTAAAGTTATTAAACTTTATGTGCTAAGAATAATAAATCCATGACAATATATCTATGGTAACTATGATGATTTGAAAATGTTAATAATTAATATTAATCTATTAATATTTATTATTAGTAAAAATGTTAAAATTATAATTTAAAAAATAATTCCAGCATTAAAAATATTTTATGTTTCAATAAAATTATTTTTTAAAACTATTATCTTCAATACAAACATTTTAAAAACCAAAACTCTACAATTAAAATTTTGAATGAAGTATACCAATTTTTTCAAAAAATATTATTCACTAAATAATTTATGGTAAAAAAGAGTTATTATTTAAAAATCAGAAATAGAAGAGTATATCACCAAAACACAAAATAGTAAAAAAAATCTCAAAATAATGACAATATATAAGTTTCTTGAAATATATTTAAAATTCCAAGTTAGAATTTTAATAAATTCATTATTAAAAAATAAATTACGATGAACATACTTAGTGAATCACTCTGTATTATAGACATTAAATATTAAATTTCTTACTGCCATAAGTTATTATATAACAAATCAAAACACCACATTCCAGTATGTTTTTCATCAAATTGTATCTGATTATTCCCTGAATAACTATTACAAGTGCCATCTTGTTTGTTAATTGCTAAGCATTTATTTGAAGTCATCACCACTGATTATGAGACACACAATTTAAATATTAAAGGAAAATAAATGATTAAGTACCATGCAATGAAATAAATGATTAGTGTTTAAATCTAAATTGTTAAATTTCTTAATACTTACATATAATATCATTGTTGGCAGCAATAGATAAAATTTTACTATTTATTAATGCCTCATCAACTTTTACAATTGTTTGATTACCACAACACATAACTACTCTCGCTCTTCTGGTATGAGGCGGATTTATATCTTCTACACTCAATGGTACATGATTGCATCCACTATCACGACCAAGTTGACTTTTCTGTATTACATTGAAACAATTATAATTAACAACAAGTTATACAAATAAATTTAATATTAATTGTTTACCAAATAACTGCCAAAAGTATAGAGTTTACCATCTTTCGATACCAATGCAGTATGATTGCTACCAGCTGACACACTGATAACAGGATGTTTTAAGCGCGGTATTTTTAATACAGTTGGACCTTTTCTACTGAGTGACAGACTACATCCCAGTTGGCCATTTGAGTTACTACCAAATGTTATTACTTTCCCATTACTTAAAAGTAATACTATAAAAACATACATAGAAATTATAATAAATATAAAATATATGTATATGTATGAATAAATTAATTTAAATTAATACATAACATTTTATTATAACATATTACCTGTATGATGTAAACCACAACTAATTTGAATAACTGGGCAGTCTATTGGTAAAAATACTCGCGCAGGTGGTAAAATGGTCATTCTAGCAGTATCCCTTTCTATATCGCTTCCCGGATTATTAACTGCATCATCTAATGAATTAAAAATGTATGAATCCATTGAAATATTTAAATTATGTTTTAAAAATCTAAATATTTAAGATATATTTAAGTATATACCAACAAAACTTCGAGTTATTATATTGTTTTGAGTTTGAAAATGTATGTTTGTATTATTAGCTATTTGTATACTACTATCAATATCTGCATCCATAGAAGAATCTACTTGAACTAAATTCAGTTTTTTTCGTTGATCACGTTTACAAAATCGCTTTTTTATATGATCTTCAAGTCTTGCTTCTTGTGACATTTTTGCTTTATCTTTAATAGTATAAATTAATAACAAAAAATATTATTTATTAATCAAGAAGTAACATTAAATCTTTTATACCTCCAACACCAAAAATCACATCAAGTCTCATCATTCCTGCTATATCACCAGCACCATTTGGTCCAAGTAAAGCTAATTCTGAATTATCTTCAACTTCTCGAGCACAAATACGACAACATCCACAAATAGTGCATCCAGCATCTCCTTCACCACAACCACATTCCCTAAAAACAATTTGAAAATTAAATTAAATACCTATAAGATTGATTAAATATGACAAAAAAATGATTTAGTTAAAATTAAAAACTATGGTTATAATATTTTTATTCAAAGAATTTTAACTTATATGTCATATACAAATTGAAAGAATGTATTCAATTTTTTATAAAGTAGAAAAAAAAATGTCAAACTATTTCTATTCTACTACACACTATTTAATTGAAATTAAAGCAATAACTTCTAATAACATGAAAAAAAAAATTTGAAAATATAAATTATAATAATGTAATATGTAGCATAGAATACATGAAAATTCTTTGTAAATAAATTTCATAGTGACAAATGAATCATGAGATTCAAAAGCACTAATTTATTTCTAAACTCTCTAAATTAATTGATTTTAAAGTTAACTTACTGGCCAGATTTACGATTGGATCGTATGCTACTAAGACAACTATAGCTATACCCTGTACATTCACCACATACAGTACACACCATGCATACTTCATGTTTCCAGTTATGTTTCCCTGGTTTACAAATATCTTCACAAGGTTTATTATCATCACAGTCATCATCAAATACACTTTGTTCATCAACAGAATTAATTTGGCTTAATGATTCATTATTGGTGATTTCGGGATAATCTATAACAACATATTGATGTCATTATAAAGGTTAATAAAGATAGAAAATAATATTTAACTGTTTTTATTGATTTGAGGAGCACATATATCACGTCCACATTGGCCTTTGTTATTAATTCCAAAACTATAAATGTGTCCTTTAGCACTCAACGCAATTGCATGTGCTTTTCCTAAAGCTATCTGAACAATTTTAGCATTTTTTAAATCTTTTACCAAACCTGCAAAAAATAGAATTTAATAAGAGTATTTAAATTATGAAAATAAATATTTACCAGTATGTATATCACAATAAGTATCATCTTTTCCAAACATATACAAAAGACCATCTTTAGTTACTAATGCAGTTGTACCATTATTACAAGCTACATCCACAATAAATTGTCCATCTAATTTAGTTATCCTTTTTGGCTTCAGTACTCTAGGTTGCTTTCTATACCTTCCATTATCACAATCTTCACCACGCCGTGATACTCCTAAGAAATAAGCTGATCCCGTATCGCAAAGCAACACACAGTGTAATCCATCATGACCAGCAGCAACTTTTATGATTTTACATGGATTAGGTAAGCTTAACTCTGACCATACAGAACGATAACAATTTAAACTACTTTGTCCATTAGATTTTAACCATTGAAATGCCTGATAAATAATTTTTTTTAAATATAGAACAAATATATATATATAATAATATATATAATATTTCTTATTTATAATTGTGGTACTTACTTTTCCAGACTTAACTGATATGATAAAACAATCTTTTAAAGTGGCAACAGAAGATACTTCTTCATCAGTAGCACTGTTAATAGCACTTTCAGCTGTAATAGAATCCCATAGTTCAGAAACACCATAAATCCGTACATTGCGACGGCTTAATACAAGAGGAACTTCATTAACAAGTTTTCCAGTACTAGGATCAATACTCTTAATCACGTAATTGTTCTATTCGAGAGGAAAAAAGGTTAATAATGTTTAGGTATTATAAATTAGTAAAATACTTACTGCAGATTGATCAAGGAAACATAATCTATCTTTATCACTAAATACAGGTTTACAAGATGTATTCAATGTAATTGAAGTATCTATTTGAACTCGTCCTAACTTTTTAAATGTATCTCTATCTAAAAACTCAATTTCTTGATTGCTAGTCTGGTTTGCATAATTAATCCTTAAATATAACATTTTCTAGAAACAGACAAAAAAAAAATAAAATTGTATTGATATAAATAAATAAGCATATTGTAGGTATAACTAACTTGATAAAATCCAAGACAAACATCACTAGAATGTAAAGTATGACTTGATGTACGAGCTACATTTACATATGGATGTCCACTAACTGTACCACCAAAACCAGTACCAATTTTATGAAACCCATACTCTGAAAATGTATACAAATAGTCTCCATCACATGCCATTCCTTTGACATCTGAAAAAAAAAAAAAATGAAAACTGAACTTTGTAATTCATTAATACTAAAATATAGATAAGTTATAAGTACTCTGTAAATAATTTAAATTTAATGTTATAATTTCAGATGATTTGGGAACTCCATAAGACATCCAATCAGGAGTTTCATAATCCCCATATGTAAGAACACGAACACATTTTTGCAGACTAGTTAAAACTTTTGGTAACTAAAGAAAAACATATTAATAAGTCAGTGTCAATATAGAAGTATATACAAAATTAAAAATCTACTTACAATTATTTTTCTAGGGGATGCATTATTTGGGCACATGATTAATGTTGTTAAAGTGTTTAGTATTTTACCAGTATCTCCTCTAACTATTACTAAACTTATAAGACAAGAACACGAAACTGCTTTAAAATCATAAGTCCCATTTTCATAATTTCCAGTTGCCATATCCAATAATAGTTCATATAATGGATCTATACAATTCATAAAAATGTATGATTAAAAAAATAAAAACATATACATTTAATTTAATTTCTAAATCAGTATAAACTTACCAATAACTTCTGATGGTTCATCTTTTAAAGCTTCAGGTGATTGATACTGAATGATATCTAACAAAGCCATCAAAGCTTTAGTACATATTTCTGGTGAAGGAACTCTACTCTCTTTAATCAATTCAAATACACTACGTAAGCCAATGCCAACTACCTAAAAATAACAATAACAAAAAGTTTTGAGATATATTTCCCTAAAAATGTCATTAACAAACCTTAGGGATGAAAATTTCTGGACATGAATTAGCCTGAACATTGTTGGAAGATTGTAGCACTCGGTTGAGAACTTTGAGACATATTGGAGCTGATGATGAGTGCCAGTATGCATCGTCAGCTTTTTTAGCATGTCTATCAAACACGGCATATCGAGCAGCTGATAGTACTGCAAAGGAAGAAGCATTCCCAGATACATACATGGTCCAGCCGCCATCCTAGGAAAACAAAACAAATCATAATTGCACAATTAAATACTATATAACAATCATGATAATAATAATAATAATAATAAACCAATAATAACACTATAAGTCTTACCTTGTACAGTTTTGACCCTTTTTGAGCTTTCTGATAATTTTTTTTGGCATGTTGTTTCCTAAATAAATCGTGGATATATAATAATCAAAAAACAAACGGCATAGAATTGTTGTTGTGACCAAGTCAGAGAACTTACTTAGGTAATTCTTGGGCTTCCTGGAAAAATCGTCTGTACAACTGGTCAATACCGTCCACCTCGGGCAGCATAGTGATGGATGGCAGTCAAGACATGTTCCGTATATGTACAGCAGCAAGTCAATCGGGCAAATTGATCGTCGACGAATTGCAATGATTTACGACAGACACCCCTAATTCTTCCATCATAATATCGTATTGATTTATTTTTACCGGGTTCCCTGTTATCGAATTTCAAACTTATGTTGATAAACAATAGTACGGAGAACAGTGGGAGAAAATGATAGTAGAGCTAACCAATCGATTGTGATAGATCGATAATCAGGACCACAGCCGCTATCTACCCGAAAAGTTATTGTTCCGGTTCGCCACCAAAATACTGGAACTATTTAGAACATTAGAACTTACTGAAAGAATAAACATTGATATAAAAACTAAAAAATTAAAAAATCTATTAAAAATCTATGTGGCATACTAAGAATGATACGATTCAATAATACACTTTACTTAGGTTCCATTTAGAGTGCATTTATTCTACTATACAAAAAGTGTCACCTTTAAACAAGAACAAATTGGACTTGATAGATGATATATTTTGGGTCTTGCACTTTTTTATTTTAATGGCCCCCGCTATTTTTCACCTTAATACCGTGAAACACATTAACTTATTTGACACATTAATTTTTTTATTTGTTTTTCGTGAATATAAAGATAAATATTAAGAATTTTTAGGTTTGACCTCTCTAAAGTACAAACTAGAACCAATTTAATAACTAAAACCTTCTTCATTTTTGAAAATAAACAACTTATAGTGTACTTATCTACAAGAAAAACATATCATTGTTAAATCAATGCATTCATCGCTTTGCGCAAAATCTAAAATAAAATTAAAAAAGTACCAAAAATATCGAAACGTTATTACTGAACATTGAATAGATAAAACTTTAAATTGTCACCTATTAGTGTGGCAAGTTTTCCCAAAATTTAATTTCGAGTTACCGAGTATACTTAAATGAATGGTTTTTACAGAGGCGGATTTCCCATTGCCACTGTAGGCAGCTGCCTAGGGCGGCAAAATTTGAAGGGGGTGGCAAATTTTATAGTGTTTTATTAAAAAACATTAAGCTTATAAAAAAAAAAAAATGAAAAACTTTACATTTACGAAAAATAATTAATAATGTGCGTATTAATTTTATATTTCATATTTTTCTATATCGTATATGATATACGGTTGTGATAACTTGTTTAGTTGTTCACCTATTATAGAGGCGGCAAATTGTTGGTGCTTATAGCCATAAAAAAAGATAAATCCGCCTCTGGGTTTTTTCAAGAAAACATACATTTACTTCGAATTATCAAAAGTTTTGAATTATTGGGAATCGACTGTATAATATGTAAACAACATCCCATTCCTAAATTATTTTTATTTAATGTTTGTTATAATTTAAAAAATATGTTATTTTTACCTTTTTTCAACATACCTTCAAAATGTGTGATTGTATTATTTGCAGAGTAACTTATAATTTTATTACTTAAAGCATTTTTATTTAAAACTTTAACGATTTGACCGTAAATTATTTCCGAGGTATATAATAGATAATTGGGATGAGTTTCATAGACTTGTAGTTCGAAGCATCGTAAAGAATGAATACAAAACTAACTTTTTCTAAGTCTTAAACCGTTTTAATGATAAAAGGAGACTTCTAAAGTATGTAAAAACACAAAAACTAAAAAAAATGTTGAAAATTTTACTATTTAAAAATAAGTTGAATAATAATTAATATTAGATACATTAGATTTATTTAATATGTTATGGTAATCATTTGTTCTGTTGAAAAAATATTGTATTCAAAATTAAGAATTTTTTCATTAACATTTATTTATCTTGAAAGTTTTGTTGATTTATGAAATGTTTATATCTACAAGTTTTCAGTGTGATTGATCTGCTATTGTTATTGAGTAGAGCAGTGTTTCCCAACCAGTGTGCTCGGTGTGGACCGCGACACACTGGTGTGCCGGGAAGCCTTTATAGGTGTGCCGCAAAATTTCACAATTCTTAATAAGTGTTTATGTACAATTTCAGTAATTGATTATAATGTTTATTTAAGTCAGTGAAAATTAGTATGCCACGGCTCAATGTGGGTTAGGGATTTAGGATTAGTATACCGCGAGGAAAAAAGGTTGGGAAACGCTGGAGTAGAGCCTTGTACATAAGAACAACCAATCGACATAATAAATGCCAACTTAAAGTACACAAGACGATAAGTATGTTGAAAAATCTTCAGGAAGTCCATGTTAAAGTTATGTAAGTTATGTTATTATTATTAGTTATTAGTGTTATTACTCAATAGCACTTATGTAATATTTTTGAAATGTTAAGACCAAAATATTTGAATCGTTTAATTTCAAAATAGCTTTTTCAATTTCAAGACTAAAGAATTTCAAATGCATTTTCAACATTTTCAAAAATATAATATTACAGCTTTAGATAATTGAAGGCAGTCCTTGTTCTTGTAGCTTTGTAATAGAAATAGGTAATTAAAATTGTATTTTGTGTAAGTCGTATCTCTTTCAATACTAATTTGGGAAATATTTTTTAGTAGATAAATATCTATGATACTAACACTATCATTGTCTAATTTTTTAAGAATTATTGGTACTTAACGATTTCAATGTTTTCATAGTTGTAATTTAAGACGATAATTCACGTACTCCAACATGAAATAATTATAGATTCTGGTGGTATTTAATTTTTTCATTTCCGGATGGCTTCATTTTTAAACAGTTGAACTCGGTTTGGCGCTTGTTGAGTATCTTTTTAACATAAAAATAAGTTTGTCGACATTTTGTCTCATACTTTCTCTCTGATTTAGTGGAATCTATACGAGCCGTACACAGGGCCGGATTAAGCACGGAGCCTAGAAGCCCGAGCTCCAGGCCCTAAAATATTTATCTGAAACCAAATTTAAAATATTTTAAGTTCAAATTTTATTTTGGTTACACATTTTTTTTAATTTTCGTAATTTAATTGTATTTTTTTTATTACGTCATGTACTGAATGCCATCCGCAAACGGGCGGAGTGATAATATCGGATTGAAATAATTGTTTGCATTCGATGCATCAACTAGAACATTACGTTACTTATCTTATTTTCGACAATATTTTTTTATTGATAGATTTGGTTTTGATTTATTTATAGTTAATCTAGATTGTTTTTGCTAGAAACGTACGAGCGTCTGTCGTCGATCATCATTTGGTCTTCATGATTTAATCCCAACAGTTGACTTATTTAGTGATTACTGATTACAATATAATATTACTTACAATGTCTCAAAAATATGCTAGTTATTTTATGAGCCGCTAAGCAAAAGCTTAAAAAATAGAAAGAAGAAAGTATGAAAATATTGCTAAATAAGGTAAGGCTATTGGCTATTAAAAAAATTATTATTATCTCATGTAGGTATCCTATGTGTACCTAAGAAATATTATAAAATTTAATCAGACCTAATATCAAGACCTAATGAATTTAAGCTTTTTTAAATTCACATTCATCCCAATAACTTCAGTTGATTGTGAACGATCATTTTCGATATGCAAACATTTATTAACAGATAAACAGATTTATTAATACAAACGAAATTATTGTGGAGTTTCAAAAAAAGAAGAGAAAATAAGATAGTAAAGTTAGTTTTAAAATACAATATAATATAATATACTTTAATTTTTATGTTTTTATATTTTGACATTTAATGAATAATATTGTATAATAGCATGTACTTAATGAAAATTTACAAATATTAAAAAATTTTAAAGATATTTCTGTGCAATTTACCTTGTATCATTTTTTTAAATAAATAAAATTCAGTTATTAGTGATAAATATTGTAAGGACTAAGGGCCCTTTGGAATACTAGGCTCCAGGCCGGGTAAACTCTTAATCCGGTCCTGGCCGTACACGTAATATATATGAATTATGAACTTTTTTTTAAATAAAAAACTTTCAATGTATTAGCGGCTTTTATCATGCAGGGAGCTGGTCGCAAAGCTTTCGCCTAGCTCCCATACCGGTCCTAATAAGAGTAGGTAAATATGATTTATTAATTGTGATAGGTCCCTATATAATGATAATAATGTGAAATTAATATTCAGGATTATTAAGAAAAAATGTTTTAAAGACTTCTTTAGTGAAATAGACTCAAAAAAAGTAAAATAACATTTAAATTTCGAAATATGTAAAAATAAGCAACGTAAAATTTCGCTACCTATTATTTTGATTTTTTAATACCATTGATTATAAAATATAATCAATGAATGTTTGAAACTAAGTCAATTGATAAAATTAGCAAATATAGTAAAATGACTTAAATATAATTATTTATTACCCCTACTATAACTAGCAGAGTGGCGCAGTGGAAGCGTGCTGGGCCCATAACCCAGAGGTCCGTGGATCGAAACCACGCTCTGCTAAACAGATTTTTTTTAGTTATTATTTACTAACAAAAATCACAAATATGAAAATAACCCATATCAGCATCCATAATTTATTTAACCGAGAACCAACGAACTTAAATATGTCATATTATTGATTAACATATTATCTAATTAAATACATTTTGCATGTTAAAAAGATTGAAATATTATTTGTAATTTTTTTTACAATTTAACATATTTTCAAAATAGAATATGAATTATGAATCTTAATTTTTTTTATACATCATTGCTGTACAAATAGTTAGGAATAATGATAATAATTAATAACATTGTATTATTATTAAAACGATTATTATTTACAAATTTTCGAAAATCATAAGTACTCTTAGATCATTTATCAATACCTACCTACACTCGGGTTACACTTAATTTAACCTACACAATACATTATAAAGAATTTATTAACAAACCTTATTCATTTATATATGGGTACTTAAAATATATATTATGTTTAATTGCTTTTAAGCATTTATAAATTGTTTGTTATTTTTACATCACTTACTAAAATTTGTTAACACTCCCTTCCCCTCCATCGAAAATTAATTATGGGTACAGTCTTGGTTCTTCCATTAATAATAAATAAACATTACCTCCACGCATATTGTATAGGTACTATGTGTGCATTATGGTTTTCCTAAGGTACCTATTTGAACTTTTATGTATCTGTAGCCATCAGCTAGTTTGTAAATTGTAAATTGTATGACAGTAACTTACTGCCAGTAAAAGGCAAATAAAGAATAGGTGTGCCAACATACATTCTGCCCCCCCTCAATAGCGCCTCGATTGTAGGCTAATTGCTGTTGAAGAAAAACAATATTTTAGTCCAGTATTATCATAAGCCCAAAGTGAAGAGACTTCCAAAATATTATAACTTCTAAAGGTTCTCATTAGTTTAGTAATCTTTAGTCAATATAGTACCTATCTACAAAATACAAAGATGTATCTATCATAATTAGGATAGATACCAGTCACCTAGATGTAGTTGGAGCAAATATTCAAAAGAACTAAGGAAGGGTATATAAAGGTGGGGAGTAGCACTAGAAAGAGATGTATACTCTACCTATAACAAAGCTAAAAGCCAATAGAAGAACAAACAACGAACATGCATAATGCATAGATACCAACGAGGATTACCACGAAGATAGTTACTAGACAGTGGGCTATTTACCTAGTGACTAGTTGAGATATACATCATACATCTGTTCACTACCTATTATATCACTTGTAATAATTCACAATGCCAAGTTTAGGATTTAAAAAATATCCATTAAATACAATAAAAAGATAATTTATAACTGATACACCACCTAAATTTAAAGTTAACTATAGTTTTTACCTGAACCTGAGACCAAGACAGTTTTAATAGAAACCCGACAAAGGTGATACTAAGATTGCTGGGTGTTGGCATACTAACGTATTGGTTTCTTGAAAATTGGCTGAGTGCTTGGACATTAACTTATTTAAGTCAGCTATTAAAAACTAGAACACCTGTCACTTAATATTTAGTATACAATTAGTTACAGTAGTCGCCATTTAAATTTTATTCACGATTAATGCACTCAATAGCACAATGAACTCTAATAGGCTGGTCTCGTTAATATTCACGTATAGAAAAACATTCATCTATTGGAATCACTACATATTTAAATTTAGTTTGTTAAACGTATTACATATGCAAATGTTTTTATTCCAAGATCTTTTGCCTTATTGGCTCATTCGTTTAATGGACCTAAAAACTCTAGTACCATTATTACCAAAGCGAGTCCAATAAACGGTGACGATCGAGTGTAAATAAACTTTAAGTAGCAGAAAACGCAGACAAAATTTAGACAAATGTATGACGTTAGTACATACGTTCTGTAAGTTTATGTGTTATTTGTTAATTATAATCTAACTGTCAAACTCTCTCAATGGTCACAATGAGTATAATACTATATAGGTACTACAGTGTAACATAAAACTTCTTGTAACTTAAGATAACAAGTTACTATTTCTTTATAAATTTATTATAGGATGATTAAATATAATATGCACTTATAACCTGCATAGAATAATAGCAGAAAATATAAAATGAGCCTAGGTTCAATAATAAAAACTTATTTTGAATTCTGATAAATTTAAACCATTTAAACAAGTATTCTCTTCTGTTGTTATATACCTACTGACTGGATTAGTTTCTTGATGGTTAGATCTTTGTCATTTATAATTTGAAAACTTTAAACAACGGTATGGTTATTTTAAAGAAAAATAAGTTTATTTTTGAAACACAGTGTTTGTATGATAGTAAAGTACTATATTTTGTAAAAACATGACATTGTTACGTACAAAAAAAAAAAATAAATAAGTAAATAATTTTGAACAGAAATAGAGAAAAATATAAGAATTTAGGTTATAATACTTATGTCATAAATGTATTATGGTAGATATGGAATAATTATAATTAAAATATTTGTTCAAAACATTCTTAAACAGTAGACTTATTGATTTACAATTTAAAACATAATATGTAATGACTAATAAGGATGGCGTCTAAATAATTTACAACTACTATTAATGAGACAATTTACACAAATAATAGTTTATAAAACATTAAAATTTTGTTAAGTATGCAGACTGCAGTACATCTATTAAGATTTTCATTTTAGGATTTTATATGACAAACATAACATGAGTCAACAACAGGATTTCTGATTATTTTGTATAGTCACAACTACAAGTACTTGTGTAAAAATCATTAGATCTTAAATTAAACATTCAGGTACAAATTAAATAAACACTCAAAACTCTCACAAAAATAACTTTAAATTATACAAAATATTAATACGTTCACAGTTATCGAGTCTATTTGGATGTATACACGAAACATAATTAAATTTAAAATATAATACTGATATTTTATTACAACAAAATAATCATGTAATAATAAAATGATGGTTCACAATAAAATTAATATTACATACTTCTCTTCTCATTATTTAGTTATTTAACATGCCGTGAGAAGCTATAATTAAGAGGATATTAATTTGTAAGCCAATAACTGTTTTTTAATAATATGTTATTATTCATTATAATTTCAAAATATATTTAAGAATGTTTGAATATAAATAATTCATGAATCAATACAATTTAGACAATTGTGAAAAAATGTGATTTATTCATTTTTAATTTGGCCTTTTAAACCAACAAGTTCACGCTAAAACACACAATTATTTGGTAGGCCTAGTAAAAAAACAAACAAAAAAAAAATACAGAATTTATGAAAATGTAAAACACATCAGACTACAGCTTAACACTACAAAACCATGATATTTAATCTTAAAGTTAAAAAAAATAATATATTATGACATAAATAGGAATTAAATATAATTACCACAGAAATAATTTAAATAAATATAGGCAATAAATAATAATAAAAGAGTATAATCAATAAGATTTGGTAAAATCAAAAGGGCCTAAAATCTCTCAATTTTACTTAATAGATGTTTTTATGAGAATATAAATTATTTTCAAAGTCTGATAAATAACTATCACATTCAAAAATATATAAAACAATAAAATAATTTAAAATAAAACCAATGCTCATCAATATAGCATATACAAAATTTTTTTCAACTATAAAGATCTAGTAAAATAAATAAAATTTGTAAAAATGATCTTCATATAAATTTTTTTTTTTTTTTGAATACTTTTTAAAATTTGTTTTAAATGTCAAAATAAAAATATATAGTTCATGATTGTTCAAATTCACTCATATTTAATAAATAGGTAATATAATAATTTCTATTGTTAATAGAAACGATTCTTTACTAGTTCTAAATAAAAATTTATTAGGTTTACATCATTAATTATAGATTTTAAAAATTATTTTAAGCAACGAGTTTAAATGATAATTGTGTCATAATATGGTGGGAAAATTTTTGTATCGATTAACATAAAACCTTAATATTAAATAATATTTGTTGTTTAGAAAAAATATTTTAGCTAATAAGAAAATATATAATTTTTCTATTTAACTTTCAAACATTGTAAAATAATTATTCTCATTTGATTTTTATTTAAAATCTAAGCAAAATGGAGATGGTTTAATCTAAATGAAAAAAAGTTGTTTTATTAGTTTAACTACATGAATTATGAAATTTAATTTATATGTAAAATAAGTTAGAAAACCTAATTTACTAGAATATTTATTCTGGTTTCAATAAAAAGTTAATATTGTAAAATAATTTTTATGTCAACGATCAAGAATATAAGCAAAATATTTGACTCAAAAGATATTAAACAATTTAATTATATGTTAGCAATTACAAAGTTAGCATTTACCTAAGCATATAGATATAAATTTAATATTTCAAAAATTTTTTATTCAGAAAAATTATTATATGCTATTAGTTCAAGTCTATAAATAAACATTTTTTAATTGAAACTTTTATATGTTTGTTACACAATACAAACTTATTTCATATTTTTAATAAATTTTCATTTAAGTTATACTATTATTATATTAGTATTAATGTTTAAATTAAAACATTATTTTGAAACTATAGAAATTTAATAAATACATATTAAATGTAAAATATTGTAGTAAAAAAAAAAAATATTTATAAATATGATTTGAAAAAAAAAAATCAAATATAAATTCTATATAAAAGGCTCATACTAATGTTGTAAAATGCTAATATATAAATTAATAGAGTATTAAAATTATAATACTTAATACATCTAGTACTGATTAGTTATGATTTTTTTTCTTTCTAAATTTTATGTTATTTTAATCAATTATTATTAGTACTATCATAATTATTAAGTTTTTGATTGCTTAAAATAAATAATTTTTAATCTATGCCTGAGTTGTTGATGTATTAGTATGAGATAAGATAGGGGTCGAGCAATATGGACAATCTTTTATCGTATCCACACACTGATTACACAACACAAAGTGATTACAAGGTCCCAATGTGACACTCCTATTACGCTCCTCGCATAACATGCATTTGGTAGCAGTTTGTAAGTATAAAACCTAAACCAAACAAAAGTTATTATTTATTAAATAAAATAATATAATATAAGTGTTAGATACAAAGAATATACATATCATAGTTAGTTAATACTAGTTTAAGAGTTTATTTTAATAAATATTTAATATTAATTTTAACTCAAATATTTAATATTATGTTCATACGATTTTAAACATTTAATATTCACCTTTTCGATTTCTTCTAAATCATTTCTCATTTGACTCTGTAATGACTTTAATACAGATAATGATAAATTCCTAATTTCTGAGACCCTACGTAATCCATGAAGATACGGTGAACCTTGTAATAAATCTACTTCTTTTTGTAACGATTTTGCTTGATTAATAGCCTAATAAAAAATTAAAGTTAACATCCAAAAATAACTTTTATACTACTTAAAAATATTCACTTCATCTCTTTGTTGTTCTGCAATTTTTAATTTATTATTTGAATCTTCAGTCTCTCTTTGCCATGCTTCATAAGTGCATCTAACTTGTGACATTCGTTCAGATTCCCAAGACACTAATTTTGATCTACAATTTAATAATTCTTCTTGTAATCTTTGAACCTAAAAATAAAAAAATGTCAATCAATATTATATTTTAACCCTATTGTGTCATTATTATAAAAAGTTAACTTTTGTCTTTTTTACCGGATTTTAAAAATATATTTTATATGTAGTTATAACTATTTAAATTAAAAGAAAAATTTCTTAAATGTATTGATATAAGATTGTAGTTTAATAATTTTGACATTTTTATTTTAAATTACATAACTGAAGAAAAAAAATTTTATACTATTAAAAGTTAACACGGAACATTTTCATTTGAGTGAATTAATCCATTTTAAAGTTATTAAATAATAAATAATTTTAAAAAAAAAAGTATTATTATTATTGGAATAAAATATTATAACTTCTTCATAAAATGTATTTATTAATTTGTAATTAATTACAAATTAAAATACAAAACATTATATCCAAAAAAATCTGACAGTTGTTAACAGTATAAAAAGTTTAATATTTATATAAAATATATAAAAAGATAAAATATCGTGAAACATTTAACAGAAAAAAAGACTCAAGCCAAAAGGTTATACAACAAAAAATATCATTACTTCATTTGAATTTGAAGGACTAATTGGAAATGTGTTTGCAGCTCCAGGAGAGCCAATACCAAACAAACCAGTTGAGCCATAATTGTTGCCAGTAACAATATTCAAATGACCTAAACCATCTTGTTGGTTATACCTAGATTTTTGTATGATATTATTTTGCATATGTTTTAATGGAGAAGCTATTGTTGGAGAAAAATGACCAATACTATTATGGCGTGTAAGAGGAATATTAACTGGAGCTGAGCTTCCTAAAATATCTAGAAATATTCATACATACATATATCAGAAAAAAAATACAAATTAATTGAATTTATAAAGTTGAAAAGTATATAATAAATTTAATGTACCAGAGGCTTGTAAACTTGATGATAAAGGATTATTTAATATTGGAGATTCATTTTCTCGATCAACGGAAAAATTTAAATTATCTTCCACAACTAAATCATCTAAATTACCTAAAAAAATAAAATAATAATACTATTACATATATAAACATTTAATTAATACATTACAACTAAATAATTTTTGTAAACA
Source organism: Melanaphis sacchari (assembly GCF_002803265.2). Taxonomy (NCBI): domain Eukaryota; kingdom Metazoa; phylum Arthropoda; class Insecta; order Hemiptera; family Aphididae; genus Melanaphis; species Melanaphis sacchari. The sequence goes on along the minus strand of NW_020271519.1, from coordinate 1,099,677 downwards.
TACCATTCATAGTATTAGTAGACTGATAAGAAGAAAAATGATTCATATATGATGAATTACTATTACCATTAGATACAACAGGTCCAAATATAGAACTATGTCTTCTTTGTGGTTCAACATTAGGTAACAATGATTGAGAATCAAATGAATTTAAAAGCTAAAAAATAATAAATACATAGCAAATGATATTAAATAAATAAAAATAAATAATTACAGCTTGTATGGTATCTTCATGAGCTATTTGAAATTGTTGTACATTAAATTCAGATCTAGACAAATGAGCACCAGGAGCTTTATTAGGAGAACCAATACTTGAAGCGCATTCTGATAAATCTCCACTTCCATTCTATAAACATAACACATCGTTCAATATGAGCGAGTGTTTAAATATTTAAAAATTACTAACCGATGAACTATTTTTGTCATTATCTATTTTTTTTACCGGAGATCTTAAACATTCGGTCCCTAATGAAGGCACAGCATTAGATAATATATCAGCTAAATCTGTTGAAGAATCTAATCCAGCAGCTGATTCACGAGCAATAATCATTTCCTCTACATAATAAAGTTGATTATTACTTTAAGTAAAATTAACATAACAATTGTAATACTAAATTGTAAAAACATACGATCCACGTGCGCAAAAGCACAAAATACTCCACGAGGACAATAACCAGCTTGCTGTACATCATTACATTTTGTAGATTTATATATTTCTGGATGAAATTGTTGTTCAGTTCTAGTATGGCAATACGCACAGGAATCACCACTTTCACAATTACTTGGTTCACCCCATTCATCTCCATGTTTTACGCTAGGACATGGAGTAGATCTAAAATATTTAATTAAAATTATTACTAGCAGTTTTAAACAATGAATATTTATTACAATAATAAAAACATGCCTGTACTTGTATTTTCTTGGATTTCTTCTTTTATCTCTACTATTATGATATTGAGGACACGCATATCCTTGACGACAAAGTCTAGGAGGACGTTGACATTGGTCAGTTTTATAATTTGATAGAACAAAATTAGTGTCTATGAATTAAAAATATACTTTATAAATACTGAATAGTAAAAATTGTATATAAATAATTAAAATCAAATTATGTACAAATCCTACCCTGCCATTTAGGATCTTCATTCATTAAATTTTTTTCTTTATCTAATACATTTGGTCCATCTAAATCTACATTATTATCATCATCATTTTCAGATGCCTAATAAAAGTTATAAAATTCATTATTAAAAATACTAAACACTCAAATGAATTAAATACCTTTTGATCAGTAATATCATATACAGGTGGTCTTAAATCATGATTCCCATGTGCAAAAGCACAATGCGGCCCATTTTTTGTGCAAAATCCCCTACTGTCAGTATCATGAACACACATACATGTCTTATAATATCTCAAATGGTAACGTCTTTCTGTATCACCAGCTGTTCGATGTAAAAATGTGCACCTTTTTTCAATAAAAAATAAAAAATATAAAAATCTGATAATTGGGTAAGATAATATTTTGTATATGCTACATGGATCATGTATGTTAAATAAAGGAAGGATCATGCTGAATATTTTTTTAGTAATTTTTCTTCTCTTGTTTATTCAAGCACATTTTAATGATTATAGTTGAAAGAAATTCTTAATATAAATGTAGAGATTAGTTAATATTTTGAGGAAGTTAAAAAGTATTAAATCAATTAAAAATAATACATTATACTCACACTCAATTTAAAGACAAAACATTTAAACCATTTAACAATATTGACATAAATAATTCTACATACATTGAAATAAAAGAATCCTTATTAAATAAAATAAAAAATTGTCCATGTTTTCCAATAGTAATACTAATATATAAGATTATTTGTGTAGTCTTTTCCATAATTCTCAAATCAATAATAAGAATATATGAATTAAACTTTTAATGGCTTGTCATAAAAAAAAAAAAAAACTGTATGCAGAATAAAAAAGATTACAATAATTTATAATAAAAATGAAATTAATACCTTAAAATACAAATAAATAAAAACTTAATAAAGTTTGATCCAAAAGGTAATATTATTTAGTAAAAGATAATTAGGTTATTATTTTTACTATTTTAATGAACATGACAATTCATTGAAAGTATATCTTAAAATAATGTGCATCTTAATATTTTTAATGTATTTAGACAGCACAATGCTAATATTAATGTCATTTAAAATAGTTTACAAATGCTGAATTATAAATTAAAACAATTTGGTGTCATGCACCTTGTTATTAAAATATGTACTAAAACTTGGTCAACAATATTATTAAATTGTTCTTTTTTGTTCAAGTCATGTAAGTGTTATTTCATAAGTACAAAAAAATTGCACTTACATCAATATTTTCATGTATATTTATATATGTTTTTTATCCCAATTTTTCAGCATAGAAATACAAACATGACATACAGCAAATAAATTAAAAGGATAATTGTAATTATAATTAAATACTGAGAACCTCGAGTACAATGTATTAAATTAAAAATTTTAGTAGATAAAAAATAATCAATATGTATGTAATTATCAAACTTCTGAAAAATGAATTAATCAAATAGGTACCTAATACAATTAATTTAATTATTGAATACATTTTTAAATGAAAATGTAAAATTTCTACTGTTTATGAGTAATTTTCATTTTAAATTTATTAAATAAAATAAAGAGAACTAGCAATATCCATACTAAATATTTATAACTTTATATAGGTTATATGAAAAATGAATGAATAAATTTATAAATTTCAAAATATTTATAGAATTTATTAAAATAAATTCAAGGAAAGCACAATTTGCAGGTATATGTCTCATACATTTTCTGAAGTAAAACTAAAAAATATACCTATGAAGTAAATTGCATATTATATAATTTGGTAAATAGTCCCTACTGAATATATAAATTATTTAAGTTGATAAAAACATCTATCAAATTTTAATTTAAATACACAATATAAATTCATAAATTAATTATTTTTTTCAAAAAAAAAAAAAACACAAAAACATTAGAAGATTTTATCAGGGTTAAATAATACTAGCATTTCCCTCTTTACATGAAAAAAAGAAAGTTTTTGTAACACACCACTGGTTTAAAAACTACAAAAATTGAGATTCAATATCAACTTTACATTAAAAAGGACAAATACATAATTACATGCAATAAGACATTGCTTACTCGTCTCCTTTAGTACAAACTCCAGTTGTCTCATCATAATGTGAACAATAATCATCTGCACTATAGTTATAAGTGCCATCTCTTTTTCTAACTGGTCTACGACGGCGCTGATTCATAAAATGCCAATTAAAACAAGTATAAGGTCTATGTTGTGTACATTTATGTTGTAAAAACAATGGACACTGCTCAACACGAAACTCTTTTAAATATCTGCAATAATACAATAAGTTCGACTGATATCAAACAATACTATTTACTAAATCTGTATCATAATGTATGAACAATTAATGGACGACTAAATAAATAACAGAAAATCATGCACAAAATCACGTCTTACGAATAATGATTTGGTTTCTCCATTTGGGCAGGAATCTTAGATTCTGACGGCATTTTGTTACACTTTGTTTACAACCTCAGATATTTTTTTAAATGTTAATTTTACTTGTCTGACCGCATCAACAGCGGTTCATTAATAAAATTCCTGCAAATTTGAAGTAGATTTCGTTTCATTCATGATGCAAAAAATTAAAAAATATATAGTACCTAAAAGCTAAAGCAAAATGTTTTTTTTTTTTTGACGACTTGTGTTATTGTTTTACACTTTCCAAAATATTGATCACATGACTAAACCATGGTAGAATATGTATACACAGTGTAGCCAATAAAAATGGTAATCTCCTGTATTGTCATTTTTCATTGATAACGATGGCATTGATAAAGTAATCACCTTTCAAAAATTCCCCCTTTCGCTTTTCCTTTCTAAAAACTAAAACACTACTAAGATTACTCTATTCAATTACGTAAGCAATGGGCTGGCCTTACTTTACTGATGCCATTCACCAACAAATGTCATTAAAATAGACTAATGGTGAGTACTTTAGATATAATTGTATGTAAATTTATATTTAAGAATAATATAATTCATGTTTCAGGCATCATAATGTTATAGTATTAGCCATTTTTTATTCATACATTCAGTTGTGATAAATCTATTGCAGTGACAATAATTTATCCACCTTATTTTCATCAAACTATTTAATCATGGACAGAAGCAACCGAAAGACAATTCGTGTGGGTTCACGTAAAAGTGAATTAGCATTGATCCAAACCAAGTTCGTTATTAGCCAGTTAAAAGAATTACATCCGGACATAGAATTTGAAATAGTCTCTATGACCACCATGGGTGATAGAGTTCTGGATAAACCTTTACCAAAAATTGGAGAGAAAAGCTTGTTCACCAAGGATCTTGAAGTTGCTTTACTTAGTGGTACTGTTGATTTCATTGTACATTCATTGAAGGATTTACCAACTGTCATGGAAATTGGAACAACAATTGGAGCTGTATTAAAACGAGATGATCCAAGAGACGCTCTAGTATTACGAGAAGATTGTAAAGAATATCAATTGGATTCATTACCTTCAAAAAGTTTCATTGGTAAGTAATCAAATAATTAATATGTAGAGTGTGAAATACATACCATATGTTACAGTTATAATAAATTCAGGATTTTTAATTACTTATTATTTTATAATATAATAGATATTTCCATTGCATAGTTTTATTTTTATAAATATTTATCATAATTTCTAAAATTCAGTTAACATGCGTTTCTCTTATATTTATACCTACAATATATGTATGAATAAATTATAATGTTTTGTTATGTATTTAGTCCATGAGTTAGTATATTTTTTTTTTATCAATACTAATTTAAATATTAATTATGTACGTACTTTTATATTATTTTTTATAGTTTGTGTTTAATGAATATACATTTCTAAAATCCACTAGAGTTATCTTTTTAGTACACTGAGATATGATTGTCTTGATACTGAAATTTGTTTAGTAATTGTATTATTTATAAAGTATAAAAAATTCAATAATTAAAATAACATTCTTAATAACTTAACTTTTAAAAGTTGCATAAGTTTTATTACTGTTTAAAATGTATATTTGATTGAATTAAGTTTTGCTGTTTATAAAGTGTTAATTAATCAGTTTAATCACAAAGTACTTAAATTGTAGATCATAGGCTATCATATTTTTATCATAGTCAAAACAAATAAACCCTATTTTAGATTATAATAAAGATAAAATTAATTTATACAAAGATTATTATTATTATTATTATTATTTGCATTTACCAATTGTTTACTTACATCTTTATTTTTACTATATGTAATCTTTTATTCATTTTTAATGTATATGTTATTGTTACAAATTAACAAATTATTTTCTGATACAACATTATGTATTTTAAAATATTAAGTGGATGTCACTATAAATTTTTTTTTCACCTGTTGAACATATCACGTACCTACTCAACATTTTTATTTTTAGTGTTGCTTATTAGTTATTGTTTGAATACTGATTAGTGATTACATATTTAAAATTCCTATTATAAAAATAAAAGTCATTGAAAATAATGTTTACACAAAAATTAATTATTATAATTGATAAAACTTTAAATCACTTCTTTAACTGTTAACTATTTATAATTATTAAGTATATAGCAGACAATATATTGCTGTCACTTATAAAAAATTAACTATGTTATATTAAATTATTTATAAACATAACTTAACTTAATTGCTTATTAGTTTTGCTTAAATTTAATAGTTATTAATTTCAATAATATCTAATTAGTACCAGTAAATCATAACTATTATTTTATTTATCTTATAAAATAAAAGTGTTATTTCTTTAGGTTAAGCATAATATAATATAATTGATAACCTTTTTATTATTTTTTTTTTAGTATAAACCTAATATACAACTACAGAGTTAAATCAATGAGGTAAAAGTAATAAGTAAAACATTAAATTTAGCAATACAGTTGATTAGCTGAAAGTGTTTAAATATTAACTATTATTTTCACAGAAATAATTTATGATTTTAAATTTTAATTATGTAAAATTAACACATAAAAGTTTACTGATATTTGTACATATATTATCTATATTTCATTATATGGAAAAATATAATAGTAAACCCATTATTTTCCAAGGTTATAATGGGGTGACACAGAGGGGACTTGGCCCTAATTTAAATCCCATTTATGTAATCTTTTTACTTGAAATTTTGCATTCTTTAGAAAATCAAGTTAATTAATTTTAATCGTGCTGTATAAGCGTTGTTCAATTCATAATTAATGCATTTATGTTTGCAGTATTACTGCATTAATAAAACTATCATATAAACTTTAAAGCAGAAGTGGTGTAAACAAAAACTTAATAACAGTAACAAATATCCAATAATATTTTAAAAGTACTTAAAAATGTATTTACTATAAAGAAAAACGAGTCAGTATTTATTATAGAAGTTCAACATAGTGATTTTAAACCATAATCTTTGAGAAGGTAGAAATTGAAAAAAATAACTGTTTTTAATAGGCAGGAACTTTGGTTTTTGGGAAAGTAGTTAAAACTAATGAATTTACTTCCTGTTTATTTTTAGCATTCAACACTTATTAATTTTTTTTATTATTTTTTTAGGAACTAGTTCCTTAAGACGCACAGCTCAGTTGAAAAGGAAATTTCCTAATCTTCAAGTGTCTGATGTGCGAGGAAATTTAAACACTAGATTGAAGAAATTAGACAGCAGTAAATCTACTGATGAAAAAACAAATACAAATTATAGTGGCATAATTTTAGCATTGGCTGGAATTCAAAGAATGGGATGGGAAAAACGTGTATCCCAAATAATTGATTCAGATATTATGCTTTATGCTGTCGGACAAGGCGCTTTGGCGGTTGAATGTCGTTTGGGAGATGATTATATTTTAGAATTGCTTGAACCGTTGCATCATTATGAAACAGTTTTACAAGTAAAATATTTTACTAAAATTAAAAGTTGAAAAATATTTAAACTTAATATTATATATCAATATTAGTCTAGTCACACAGTGATATTTTTTTTTTTATAAATATTAATTAGATAGTATATTGTATAGGTATTCGTTTAGTATTTGACCTACTGATCGAAAATCGAATTTAGTATATGACCTACCTGTATTACTGAGTTTAGTGCGTGACCTACCAAGACGATTATCTATATTATAGGTATGGACAACCTATGCTTGCTTATATTTATAGTTTATTATACTATATTTACTGGTTTTTACCAATAGATATTTTGTCATTCTAATATTATCGTCTATCGACAATATTGTCAGTACGTGTCCTGTCGTTAATCCGATATTGCATGTTTAAAACTTTAAAATGTTGGCAGTTGAATTGTATGCGATTATTTCTTCTGAAAAAAACAGTATTAGAATTTTTACAAAAGAATAAACTGTTACCACAAAATAACAAAACTAATTTATGCCATAAATGTCATGGTGAAACAAAGATGTACATAAGGAAAAAAAGATTGGCTACTGGTGAAATTCGAGAAATCAGCACTATACGATGTATCACAAAAGGATATCAGACATATAAATCAATTCGATCAACAAATGGATTTTTTCCATATACTGATCTTAATGCACGATGCAATTCTAATCTCAGTTTGGGCCAAATCTGTAATAATAAAATAACCTAATTATATAATTTTTAATTTGAATGTTTTTAAATTAATTATCAGCCCTGTAGGTCACACATGCAAAACAAACACCTTATATGGTAGGTCACATACTAAACGAATACCATTATATATTATGTGCTTAGAAAAATCTTATCATTGAATAGTAATTTAACCATGTCATATGCAACTGTCAACAAAAATTATTTTTTGATACATAGCTTTATAAGTACTTATCATAATTTCTAAATGCTAGTTATCATTAAATATTTTTCTTAAATTCTTAATTATTCATACACATAATAACTTATGCATTGCTTATAGTATTTATCATCATCATGAATATCTGTGTTATTTATATATTTTTAGGCATAAAAACAAGGTTAAAATCTCAAATTAAACAAATACATTATTTTAATTAAAATATTTATTTAAGAAAATTGTCATAAAATTATTATGAAATTAAAAATTGCTTTCAACTAAAAAATACTAATTTCAATAATAGTGAATTTTGATTATAAATGTTTATAGTTGAACTGTATTAATTATTCTATTATATGTATAATAATATTTGTAATTTAAAAAAAAAAAAATTTATTTTTGTACTTGCCTTTAGGTTGTTGCTGAAAGAGGCTTCCTCACACGATTGGGAGGTGGATGCAGTGCACCAGTTGGTATAAGATCTACTGTTTGTTTAACAAAAAATGCCATGTCTTTGGATGGTGGTGTTTGGAGCCTTGATGGCTCAGAAGCATTACAATGTTCATCTTCTACTGAGTTGGCAGATAAAAAAGTCATACAGAGCCATATTGATCAGTACAGAAGTGAAAATGGAGAACCCCCAAAGAAATGTCCATACAAACAACCAAGACAATTTGTTGGTGTTACACCAGGGAAAATTAGTTATTTAGATTTGGATGCAGCGTTAAAATTGGGTACAGAGTTAGCAGAGGATTTAATAAGTAAGGGTGCTCTTGATATAATGAATACTGCAAAAGATATAATTCATTCTACCATTAAATAACTATACATAACCTTGAGTTATTAAAATTCACTTTTTTCATTATTCTCTTGGGGTTGTTATGTTTGGTTTTGGTAATTTATGTTAACCCTTGTTATTTATTGTATTGTTTTTTTATTTTCCTTTGAATGACTACCCCTTGATGAATTCTAATACTACTCTTATTATTGTTAGTAAAATATAAATATTTACAAATAGTTACCCATCATATATATTCTTATTTTTTAATTCCTACAAGAGTGCTTGAATTGAGAAAAATTAGTAAGAAGTGCAAAATATAAAAAAAATATGCATATCTGAATATTTAAATATTTTATTGATTAAGATATAATTTAAAGGGATGAATGTATGTATATTTTATTTTTTTATTAAGCATTAGGATTCAATCATCCCTCAATTCAAGCACTACCTAGTAACAAAAAAATGTTACTTTAATAGTATACATGTTCTTTAGTGTAAGAAAATGAATACATGTTCAATAAAACAGTATTATTTAAGAAAATATAAAACACAAGTCATAAAGTGTTTGTTATTTTTAATTACAATCAATAAATTTATAAAAAATAAAACTCATCTAGATAATAACTAAATCATTGAAAAAATATTCAAATTTTTAATTGGTAATAATTGAATTGTATCATTATACTATGAATCATAAATTTGTACTATTTTTTAAGTATTTATGATAGTTAAAAAGCAAATAGATAGCACAAATAGTCCTCGCAGAATTTATGATAAAGAACCTTATACTGAGCTACTTGATACAATTTTTACATTTATTTCCTTATTCTGGTTTGGAGAAAAGAATATTAATATTATAAAATAAATTAACTGTTGTTTCAATATAAAATGTTAAATAACTTGAAATATATATTTAAAAATTACAATAAGACATTTGTGCCTAAAACCTAAATATAATAAAATAAAATACAATACAGATTACAGATAACAAAAAATACTCAATAGTGAAATAAAAAAAAAAAAACCTAGAAATAGAAAAACTGTTAGGTGAAACAAACATAATTGGAGTTCTTAAGAACAGTATAGTAGTAAAATAGACTAAGCACGTATTATGTTTAGTGATCAGAAAGTTCTATTAGGCGCAAGTTGAAAACCGGATAGAAGTTAGAACAGTATTAAAAGTTAGGATAACCTTAGATTTGGCACTAATCTGAATAAATATAAAACAACTATAATAATTATAGCTTAATATATAAAGATAAAAGATTTTGGTGGTTGTGGTAAAGGACCTTACATACTTGTAATATTTAATAAGAAAAATCTTCCATTGTTGCATTAGATACAAGTTAATTTAAATTTGTTTTATGTACCAACTGATAATCTAAGAAAAAAATGTTTACAAATTATTAAATTATATATGACCAACATTATTCAAATAAAATAATATTGAGTATTATTCTATAATATAAATCATGGATGTTTATTAAAGATAATAGATTTTAAAATAGCTAAAAAAAATTAATTAGTATTGTTTTCAATTAACAAAAATATTTATACTTAATAATATTCAACTCAAGAATAATATTATACTTATTGATTTCATCTGGGCAATCTATATTGATTTAATTTGATAAGTCACACAGAATAATGTTGGCTTGAAATCAATTCACAATAATCAGATAATGATTAAAACCTAGTTAAGCTTAGTGTTGGATCATAAATTAATTAAAATAGGTATCTTAATTTATACATCTATAAACAGTCAACTCATATAAAATATAATACATTACGTATTAACAATTAAATAACTATATTGAACTAAAAAATACCTCAGAAACTTAAAAATTTAATTAATATGACCAAATAAAATGAAATATAATCGTGGTGGGCACTAGAGCACACATACCGAGTTTCTTTACATAGGTAAAAAACACATTTTCCTTATAAAGAAAAGAAATTCTTCGATTTCATTTATTAATATATAATAAATTCAGACATATTTAGGTGGACATCACCGCAGAATAAATTAATTTCTCAACAATTTCTGAGTTAGAAATAACCTAAATGTAAGCACAATCCCTTCTTAAAACTTAAAAAAAAATGTGAAAAATACCAATGTGCCACATACTAAATTATATGAACAAAAATCAAACATTTAAGTTTTTACAAATTAGCTTAAAGGATACCAAACACGCAACTGTTAACTCTATCTTAGTGTGCAACATAACAAAATTACATTCTCACTTTGTTTTTTGATTGTATAAATATTAACAAGTATTTACTTGACCCAGTTTATCAGAAACGTTTATATTTTATTTTGGAGTTAAAAACATTGTTAATTTGTAATGTTTAACATACTTATAACTCAAAGAAAATACCGATTAAACTAAATAAAGAAGTATTCATAATGAATAATGATATAACACAATAATTGTAAACGTAGAAGATGGAAACAACACATACAGGTTATACTCAAGACAATTACATTAAAAACAAATACTGATTCTCAGAATTTTTTTTTATTAAATCAAAATAATACACGTAGCAATTATTGGTTGGCTTGGTCAGTAGGTATAGTTTTGATGATATCTGAATCACCTGGGTCGGTGATTGATAAAGTAGCAACCCTGAAGTATTTACCACATGCTGTACCTAATTCAATGTTGTTGCCTGAGTATTGGAAAACATCAGTCTTAGACAACATAGCATAGTACTCAATCTCTGACACTCTGGGGAACAAAAATAATACAATTAAATAAATATTTTCAAACATAATGATATAGGTGATTGATTTTACCTGGTTTACCTCATTTATATGTTTCAACCACCTATATTATTTTAGCATTAAATAAACCAGTAATACAGAATAAAAAGAAAATCATGGTTTATTTTGAGACTACTCCATAGGTAAACCCCAAAAAAAAAAAATTTGGAAATTGTAAAATAAAAACCATAAGAAACGGGGGTTTCCTACTTCTCAGTCTCACCTTAATGGAGATGTGTTGTTCGCAATGATGACCAGCTTAGATTTTCCTTGTCTTAGGGTTTTCAACGATTGCTTTAGGCCTAAGACACATTTACCAGACTTCATGACAAGAGCCAACTTGGTGTTGATGCTTTCCAAAGCTTTTTTTTACATATATAAAAAAAAAAAAAATGACAATAAAAATGTTTGTATCTAATTAACATTTTTGAAAGTATTAATATTTTGTTTTGTTATTAATCACTTATATAATTATAATTTGGTTTATTAAAGAAAAATGATTTATATACTTAAAAAAAAAAAAAAATACAAGTGTAATGGTAAGGCATGCAGTGAAAGAATTTAGTTAAGGACATATAAAAAAATATTTGTTAATTAGATGAACTATACATATCAATAACTAAAATAACTCATCTTCCAATTATTTTTTTTATGGTCGTGAAAATATATATTATTAATATATACATTAATATTTAGTGTTAAACTTTATAGAATAAAATGATACCTATATGTTACAAAATAGTAGGCTATAAATGATATATAATATAAATCTCACTATACCAAGATAAAGGAAACATACTCTATTCTAAGGGAGTTATTAAAATATGTCAAATAGATTTGGTTTAGATCCATAGGATTATTAAAGTTAAATAAAGTAATCGTAAATAGTGTTTTAAATTTGTTCATTTAGAATGTAAATTAGAATATTTAAAAAAAAAGCTAATAAATGTAATTTACTTATATACTAGAAATTACGTAGTAATGTGAATGACTATTTAACCTACACAACTATCATAAAAGTAACACGGGGATATGAAAATGAAAAACATTTATTATTTCAATAGACACAAAAAATTCGAAGGAAAAAACTTAAATTAAATGAAATGATCGATGGCACAAAATGTATACGGCTTATTATTAATTTAAATCAGTATTTTTATATATGAACTCACATTTATTTAACTTCGCATTACATCATACCGTGATGTATACAATTAAAATTAATGAAATATATAAAATCAAATAAAAAAGACTAGAAAATTAAGATCTATAATACTTAACTCATTATAAAAAAAAAAAATAGGTATATGACATACAAAAACAAGATCTCTTCAAAAACAAAAAGGTGTTCATACCTTCAGGACACCGATTAATTACCAGTTATTCAATAGGTAAAAATACAAAAATGTAATGCTGTCAATAAGTGACAAAATAAAGACCTTTAGAATTTATAAATGATTTTCAAAAACCTAATCATTACACAAATCTACTTATTATATACCAATAGCGATGAATAACACGTGGTTTATCGTGCAATAGCGCTATATGAAAAAATAACCACACAGAAGTCCTATAATTATTAAATAAAAAACGTACCTGTTTCTTTCCAGCGGCCATTTTTTACGGTTAGTGTTTAGTGAAAACTAATTTGAGAAAAATTAAAAAAATCCTAGCGGTATGTCACCGACAGACTACGTCAAGACGTACGCAAGCAAAAAGAGAATGGCGGATGCCGGGACAAAAAATGTATAGGATGACGTCAACGAATTGAACGAATGATACACCGCAACCCGCTTCACGACTTTGTTAAGCACAGCGCTGTGGGCGGATGTTGTGTTATCAAAATTTAACATTGGTAACAATAAACCATGGTTAAGGTAACCAAACTCTGGTAAAAAGCACAGTGTGACCAAAGAAAATTAGAGCTAATTATTACTGGTGATCGGCGGAAAGACAAAATTTAAATTTTCAGGAACTTGCGTCGTGTGCAGCTGCTTACATGAAATTTGATCGCGTTGTATGACTTGAATGTTACTTACGTTTCAAATTTCAAATGATATCTGTTGTAATATAAACATTATAAATATTGTACCAGCAATTTATATAACAGGTATAACAATATAATTGTAAACAATAAACATTAATAATAGACTTTACACACTACATTTCACACATAACACGTCATATTCAGTATACGTTTGACTTTCAGTTTGGCTCAGTGTGTATTTTATTTATTTTATTATAAGTGAATTATTTTTATGTAATTAATTTTTGTTAAATCAAAATGGAACATTTTGTTGACTTTTGTAAACATGTTATTCACAATAATGAAACCTACACCAATTTAAAAATATATATATAGATAACGACGATAACGTACAAATGTACAATGCTAACAAACAATTGCGTTTGATACATTTTTTGTATAGATAACATACAAAGCTAGTTCAAATTTTCAAAATTCCTGTTAATGAGTAATACCGTCAAAACAATTACAACTAGATATAAAAATACAAAATTGTACTAACCTCAAAAATATGTACAAAATTATAATATTATCACATAAAATTTGTAAAATTAAAATATTTTTTTTAATTTCTAGTTCAGTAAGATTTATTCGAGTGCGGTTAACTTGATGATTTTAGTCTATCACAAATAGTGATTAATGCATGTGTTTTTTAAACAAATCATTCCAGTTATATAACTAATGTGAATTCTTTAATGGTTTTTTAAGGAATTACAGGTGTCTTACGAATTAAGGCAACCGAGTAATTAAGGTGGAAGGAATTAAAACAATTTTTATTTATTTATACCTATCCTATAAATAAATAATCATTGCAAAACAACACAAGCAAAATATTTTTAATTAATATTAAAGGTAATTTTATTACCTGGTTACATTAAAAATGTATTAATGTAATGGATCATCCATGGGTCACTAAATTATATTTATTTAAGAAACCATTAAATATAGCTCATTAATTTGGAATATTTCTAATATTTGTATCCATTAAATAGCTTTTAACTTTTAAGATATAATTTGGGTCTTGTCTGTCTTGATTAAATTGTCTTTTTGCAGTGTTTAAAATCTAAGTTTAAGAATTTTCATAAATTATTTAATAAAATTAAAAAAAAAGTTTATGAAAAATTTTATAGTTGACATAATCATAATTGATAAGGGATAATGGTGTTTTTTGAATAATAATTTATAAAAATAAAAATAAATCTGAATCAAGTTCTTTTTGAAATATCCTGTTTTAAATTATGTATTCGTTCTTTAATGACAGGTATATTCTTGAATTTATTATAATCATCGCACTATCATATATTCATGTGGTAAAAAAAAAAACTAAATAGCATATCTATTTAGGTAGAATTTAAAATTGTTCATTATTTTAATTTTATAATGGTACCTATATCCGAATATTGACTACTATATGTGGTTTTTAACCTGTGCGCCCCTAGCTTCTGAAAGTTTATTTTTCAATAATGACTGTTATTGCAATTAATCTACTAAATTTGCAAATAGATAAAATTCAATCGAAATGCATCTGCAATATATTCTATGTATTTATGCGATAATTCGTTATAAGAAAGCAATTAAGTTCAAATATGAGATAACTATTTAAACTTAATTTAATGTAAATAATATTATTTAATATTTATTATTTTACCTGTTGCAGCCGACCTAGTTGTTTGTCTGTCAACTATTCGTCCAAGAATTAAAGATTTTTGTAACACCCATCAGGTACGAATTTCTCATTTAACGTACCTACTTATTTTTTTTATTCGCCTAATAATAAAATTAAAAATATTATTCATGAATCATAGCTGACATTTGCCATGAAAATGTTCTAAAGTGCATTGCAGTGTGTGGTGTTTAAAAAAAGGTTGAAGACTTGTACTTGTAAATTGTAATACATAGTTTTATTTTTATACGAGTAGCTACAGTCGCTATAGACTTTAGAAGAGTCTTTACAATTTACGCATGAGTACTATTTGGGTCCAAGGGAATAGGGATAAGAACTACTCAATTCGTGACCCCTGTACGAAAATTAACCGAACTCTCAAGGTTATGCTTAAAAACGAAATTCCAGTATGCTAGTTGCTACACATACCTTCATACAACATGTGCCAATTTCATTATATATATAAAGATTAAGTGTACAACAGGTTTGCATACAATGCGCTCCAAATCCGTTCAACCGATTTTGATTTTGCTCGTGTGTGATTAATTCCATCTTAAAATATAGAATATTAGAATAGTTCATAACTTGATTAAAGGTTTAGAGATATGTATGAAAGAAAGAGTGATAGAGAAAGAATAATCTGTTTGATTTTGGGATAGTGCGTCTAATATGTCGTTTTATAATTCTAATTAAAACTCTTAGGCAGTGGCTCTCAATCTTTTTAGTACCACGACCCAAATTTTCCCCAAAAAATCTTTTACGACCCACGTGAGCCACATGGCTTCATTTTTCAAAAAGCAATTAAATAAAATAAAAAAATTGTAAAGTTTTAATTTTTAAATTAAAAAAAAAAAAATTTAATAATTTAAAAAATATATTAATAATACAATAATATAATATAATATAATATAATTTAAATTTTTTTAACAAAATCTGTTTATTAGGTACTTTTATTGCGTTTAAATTATTATTTTCATTATTGTATAGGTTTATAATCAATATATTTTTACAAATGTACTTTTGATAATAACAACATTATACAATAATAATATATTAAATAATAATTTAACATACATTTCTTGGAATCTGTATAATTCAAAAAATTGTTCGCGACCCACCAAAAATTGACTGACGACCCATCCCGCAATGATTCGCGACCCGCAGTTTGAGAAACGCTGCTCTAAGATATTGAGTAATAATTTTGATTTTGTGGTAACACTAAATAATGGATGACAGGTAGAAGATAACAAAAATAACATTATACATTTTTATAATTTAAAATAGGTAATAAAAATAATTATCAAAAATAGCTAAAAATTACCTCATTTATAAAATTAAATCTTTATGGTATCAATTAAGAACTTTGTAAATAGCTTAGTACAGCATCAGCAATAGCGTGACCAGGTCAGCTATTTACATGTAAAACAAAAACTTTAAGCATTATTATTGTTGTTTATTTAAAATTATAAATAAGAAAATAAAATAAAATTTGTTTAAAAAAAAGTGTATACATAATTTTTTTTAATTGTACTATTTTAATAAATAGAACTTAAAAAATAATAACTATGAGAACATTGCGTTATAAAATGTTTAATAAAAAAATGAATAGATTCTATAGACTATACTCATTACTCACTCTGGCTACTGTACAGAAAATATCGATCGAGTGGGTTACTGTAATAATGAACATATTAAATTTGAATTTAATAGTTTAATGAAATTATATTAAATGTAGACGATCTGCCAATATAGTATATGTTATTTTATATTTAAATATTGCTGTAAGTAAATATTTCTGCTATAAATACCACAGGTAGAATTTTTTTTCAAAAATATTGCATATAGGCATATTTGTGATTTTTAAATCCTAATATCATTAGTAAGAATATAACAATAATATTATAGATAGTCATAGTTGTGAAAAATAGATCTGTGTTCTGCGGACTTAATTATATTTGACAGAACGCTGAAAGTGGGAAAATTTTATTATAACCATTATGACATATATTATAATATTATTAAGTACATTTTAATATTTTCTAAAAATATTATTACCTAACTTTCAACTGCTCTCAACTAGAATACTTTAATAATTGTAGAAAAAAATTATTAATTTAAATAAAGTCATTAATGGAGGAAATTATTAAAAAATTAATTAAAAATGGATGAGCCTTTCAAATGAAAACAAATACAAAATGTGGCTCAAGTTCTTAGACAGTATAAATTAAATTTTCGAATAGTGAAATAATTGAAAAAAAATCATAACTTCGAAAGTCTTGCTGAATGTGTATAGTGAAATTTTAACAAAACAAAATGTATTAATAGAAATTTAAAAAAAAAAGCGGGCAAGTGGGTACCGCTCTGTTGACTGTTGTACATTAGGGGGTAGAGTGAACCTCGGACTAGGGTAGGTTAAATTTGAATGCAATGATAGTTATTATTGTATACGAAAAACGATTCTGAACGGAGATGATTTGTCAGTCTAGGATATATTATATTTAAATATTGTCATACATTCTATTTTGAAACAAATATTTTATTTTTCAATTAGGACTTATTTGCAAAAGTCATGGTTAATCAATTAATTATTAGTTTTTATGAATTATACCTACAAAATAGTTTGCAAATATTCATGGTTTTGACGAATTTTTATCAATATTTGAACTTCAAATGCTAATAAAAAAAAATTGTGCCTATGTATTCTTAAAATTTTTTGATCACTATAAGAATAACTTATGAGGAACTTTGTATTAAATGTTCAAGTATTTTGATTGGGCCAAAAAAATTTTATCGACACTTTCAAAAAAAATTTTCAGAAAAATTGAAAATTTCAGTTGTCTATAAATAGCTTAAAAAAGTCATAATATTTTGAAAATTAAATCATGTAAAGAAAATACCAATCTAATTAACTGGTAAAATTTTCAAGTATCTACGACTTATACTTTTTGAATATTAACAAATATTTAAAATCGTTTAAGGATAAATCGTTATCGCTATGCTATTTCGTAAAAATTTAAAATTCAAACGCACTTAAAATTTTTCCTAAAATGATGCTTCGAGTTCTTACTATAGCTAATTGAAGGAAAACTTAGGGAAAACATAGTGTAGTATTTTTAATCCTTAGTTATAAACAAAAAAATTTTATGATTTTTCAACTTTAAAATTACTTACAAATTTTTGCGTTTTCGATAAATTTCGTAAATATTTGAACTATAAACGTTTATAAAAAAAAATTGTGACTAACGATTTTAAATTTTTTTTAACTACAATAAGAATAACTCATAAGGAACCTTGTATTAAATTTTCAACATTTTTTGGTCATCCAACATTTTTTTATCGAAACTTCAAAAAAAAAATTCTCATAAAAATCGATAATTTCAGTGGTCTATAAATAACTCAAAAAAAGTCAAAATTTTTTGAAAATTAAACTGTATATAGATAACACTAACATAAACATTTGGTGAAAATTTTAAGTATTTACAGTGATTAATTTTTGAATTACAACCATATAAAAAATCGATTTGGTCAAAAACTGGTTTTGCGTAAAAATTCCCGTTTTTCCGTCATTTTTTTTATTGTTTTTCTCAATTTTTTTGAAAACTGTTGGAAAATGTTTACTTTTTACCTCTATAATGCACCAAGTATATTCACTTTTCTATCGGAAATCACCCCCGAAGTTTGAAATTAAAGCATTATTTCGACTACTCATGCTGTATACAGACACACACAAAAAAAAAAAAAACACACACATGATTGAAAAATCAATACATTCATCACTCCATTCAGAATCTAAAAAAATTAGAATAATTAAAAAATATAAGACAAGATTTAAAAAAAAACAAGGAGAGTGGGAAATACATCGGAAGGATGACACAATACGTAAACCAGGACGGGGGATACGAGATGTGGAAATGGGTGCAAAATATAAACAGGGAGTAAAATAAAGGTCATTGGTCACCTCTACAACGTTTTCACGACCTGTCCCGCAGGCGAACGAGTGTTTCTAGCGCGTTTGCTCGGCAGATCGAGGCCCGACATCTTCGGCCGCTGGAGCGACGGTCGATAACGAGCGGTTAGTGCACGATACGTCGTGACGGTGCAGACGAGACGACTTTGACGATGGACAGCGGAGACCGGAACGCGCGGGCTGAACAGAGATATGATGCCGCGGAATCGGCTACAACCGAAAGGCGCGACTTGGCCGACGGAATCGCTGTGAGACGAAAAAGAGTGTCAGTGCGTACTCTAGTAAAGTGGCGAAACAAATTCCGCAAAAGAACAGCCATGTGTGATGTGTCTGTATACTCTGTTATATATTTTATGTATCTATGTTTATCAGTGTCTCGCCAATCTAGGAAGTAGGAAGATATTTCATACTAGACAGAACTCGTGTGGCAATAGACTGTTAGACGGAACAATAGGTATTCTATTCGATTCAATTTTGAATATGAGAATTATTAAAGTTTTATTTTTTAAGTTATTCTACTTAAATTTAAGCTGCTGCCTGCTATTATACAATATAATCTGATAATCACCTTGATGAGCGATAGCTTGATATGATTTAATTTATCTAACCGTTGAAAGGTAAAAATTAACTAAATGTGCATGTATTTATTAATTTAGATTTGGGGACAAGGCAGTATGTGAAGTGTGAATCAATCAAACTAAACAATAACACAACTTTTAATTCCTATACCGGCTATACCGTTGGTAAGTATTCGATAAATAAAATATTTAGGTTTAATTGTTGACAAGCTCATAAACTCAACTTCAACATATTATATACTATCTAAAGATTCTAAAGGAAAATCAACTAATTTCCCTTATTACAGTACGTATTTAATATTTGCAACATTTTTTGGGGGCTTAATAATACCAGAGAAGTTTTACAATAGCCTGTTGGACCTGAGCTTCAGTTTCCCCTGTTTTCTAATTTCGAACACTAAACCTAGGGAGACGATGCACGATGAAAACGTATATTTAAATTTGATGATGTGGGAGAAACAAATTTAATTCGGACGCACCACGCCACCACTCATATTATATAATACGACTCGGCGGTCAACGAGGCTAAATCGCTAAAATATATTATATTGCACTCAAATTGGATACAAACGATACAGTAAATCGTGGGCACACTGCATGATACAAATATTTGAAATATTAATTATTATTTAAATTTTAAATTATTTGTAGTAGTCGTAGTACGAATTACGTAACTGAAAAACCGCGATAACGAAGTGAGCATAATATAGAGCGGACCATGAAGATTAGAGATCTTCATGGAGCGGACTATATTATGTATAGATAATAATATTATAGATTAAGTAAAAATATTATGTGCCGTGTAACATGATAGGTTGGTCAAACCGTAAACGCCGAATCGGTTAATTATAATTTATTTTACTTTTCCTTAAAGTTTTAAATATTTGTATATTTTTCAAAATTTCGCATAAATAATGAATAAATTATTGTTTTTTAAAGTATGTGTTAATTTTTTTTATTTATAAAATTATAAATGTATTTTAAACATTCTATTATGTATAATAAAGATATTTACATTACAATCACGGTTCAATAATTCGGTAAGTAAATTATAGTATCAGGACTTCTATAATTATTTAACTTATTATCAAAAATTCGAAATGTTCAATAGATAAATAAGTATAATCATTGAATGGTTGGCATTTAGAGCAATAGATTAGTTTGTATTTTGTACAACGAATATGTACAATGTACCTAATATCTATATAGCCCGTATATAGTATATCTAAACAATCCAATTAATATTATCCGTGTAGGTCCTACCTAGTCAAATTATACTATTTATAGTTAGAATATTTATTGAACAAATAGTTTTGATGGTATTGTAAATCTTAAAAATAAAATATCTCTACGAATTACACATCGGGCCACCTAAAAGTAATTCTCAGTCTGAACCTAGCTGGCTAGCTGCTATGACCAAGTTATTCAAATATATCGAACTTTCTAATCTATATACTAAAATAAAAACAATTATTTACATACACTTACCTAAATATTTAATATTTTAAGTTTAACACTGTTTTTTCATTTCCAATAGCTACGCTGGATGCATTCAATAAAAATAACAATTACAAATTACAAAATATAATATAAATAGATAATTAAATTTTAACAATTTTTTTTTTTTTTATAGACCCAATATTCTATAAGTATATAAAAGATTTGATTGAATTATTTTTTTTCCTTATTTCATTTTGAAAATCTAAGCAGTGTTCGGCTCGGTCTAATAACCTACTACTGATATTTTTATTTTTATTTTAAACTCGTGTTTCCGGGTCGCAATAAATTATAATTTTGAAATCTCACAAGCGCGGGACGTGCGCCCTCACGCACTCTGCCGACGATTTTAACTGCGGTCCACGACCCTCCTCTTCATTAACCCCCACTACTTATCAATCGTTCTGTTTTTATTTTTTTTTTTCGTGTTTGTTTTTATTGTTTATTTACTGTTTGGTGTTTTCATCTTATACCACTCGGTATATGCAGTATATACCACCTATATTGGCATTCCGCTATCTGGGACTGTGTAGTGTGTATTCGTTTTCCGTCTCATCATAAATCATAATTCCAAATCCGCCATTGTTGTATTTATGTATGACGATTGACTTATTATTATCCGTCGAATGTCTCAGAAGTCTCCCGATCTAGTGTATCTAGAGTCTGCCATCTTCCGAAGTATTAGTCGAACGCGATTGATTGCCGATCACGACAACCGTGGTGGTGGTATTTATACGTTATAAACTCAGTCGTAATGTCAGCCGGCGTTTCTGAACAGGTGAAATATAACCATTATTCTTACGTAGGTACTGGCTGTTGCGATTGGTACAATTTATAATATTTCGGTATTATTTTGTATTTATTTGTCATGTTCTATGTACTCGTTCAGCGCGTCAAGGGACAAGAACATCAAGGTAAATATGACAACAATAATAATATAATTTTTGCCTTTCATTTCATTTACACCTATTGCTTTCATGAAAACTGACTCATTGCTTACTTTTTTGTCAGTGTGTACTAAGACAATAAACATAAACCAGAGACTTGTTTAATGTTGATTAGTCAAGCATATAATTGCATAACTGAATAAATCTAAAGCTAAACATATATATGGACGGTGTTTGTGAGAAAGGGCACAAGTCAAAATTCACTAGTTTTCAGGAGACAGGAAAAACGTTTTATTTGCAATGTTTTGCTTATTGTTAATTAATTTTTTTTAATTTATATAATTTATATTTTATTTGATTTTTTAGAACAAGGGATAATAATTTTAATTTATCGTTTCATTATTTTAAATGACTTGTGACCATTATCACATTGAATTTAATAATTTTATGACTTGTGCCTTTTCTCATATACTGACTTGTATCTGATCGCACATAAATAAAATCATAATTATTGTGATAAAGGACACATGTCATAAATAAAATAATAATATTATACTGTAATGTTTTTTTAGCAATATGTATTATGTACTACCATTTTTATAACTCAACACCATTTATAAAAATAATTTATTTTTAGGTAACACAAATAACATAAATAAAATAACACATAATAATTATAAATTATTAAAATATATTACAAAACTAATATAATAGTAAAATAAAAATAAGTATAACTCCATAAACTGTTTTTAATTATTAATTTATACAATTTATCATTAACTATTAAAATACTTTAGTTTAACCTTAAGGCTTAAATAAAAAATAAAAATTACAAACATAACTGTTGATAAGTAGTTTTTTAAAACATTTTTTAAAAAAAATAAATAGAAATTAAAAATAATGTAGGAATATAATATTATATAAGTAAACTGATAACTAAATTAAAATTTAAAAATTTCAGGATATGAGTAAAATTACACTTATATAATTAAAAATAAATTAATGATTAAAAATAAAATACATAAATTAATTAATCATTTTCTTCATCTGACACTATAGGGTCATTAATATTTTGTTTAGTTTTTAAATTCTGATAAAAACTATGAAAAGTTTCAGGAATATATTTTAAAAGAGAAAGTAGATCCTTTTTCTTTTCTTCAGTGATATATACGATATCGTTATATGCTTTTGGAATTGATATATTATTATTTTAAAGTGAATTTCTACGAGACATACTTATACTATTAAATAAAGAATTTTCATTTAGCATAGTTTTGTAGAATACTTTATTTTTGTCTTGTTTTATAAACCTTAACCATTTTACATCGCAGAATTTAAATATTTCGCCTTTATCGTTTTTTTTTTTTTAATTGGTATTTAGTTTTTAGTAAACTGTTAAAGTCTAAAAAATATGATTGATCCATTTCTATAACATTAAACTTATCTTTACCTGCAAATCTAATTAACTGGACCCAGTCATGTGGATGAAAAATAGGGGTAGAATATCGTTTTTTGGATTTTTCTATCCGAGCGTGATCGGAATCACACTCCATCCGGGAGTGCCCAGACACCATAAATTTATGGTCAATAATTTCAATATTTGTATTTTCTTGTTCTAGAAAGATTAGACACATTGCTATAAATAAAGAATTGTTGTTTTGTCCAGGATAACAATCGCTATACATTATCACATGTTTGATTTCTGGTGGTAAGGTTGATAAAAAATGAAAAACGCATGACCCTATATCATTTCCTCCTCTTTTCGCTATTAACTCATTCCACACATAACATGATGCTTTTGATGTTTTAATATTATGAACTGTTAAATTAAAAGTCCATAATTAACGTTTATAGAATGCAACAGACAATTCTAGACCTGGGGTTGGAAGGCATTGTTGCAAATCAAATGATATTACACATACCTCATTTGAATTAATACCGGCATCTCTTTTTTTGGTTTCATACGCATTTTCAGCTTCATTTTGATGTATATTTCTTTCATTTATTAGTTCTATTTTACGTTCTTCTGTACAACTAATATTGGTAGCTTGAATTGTTAAACTATCACATTTAGAACATGCATCTTTTTTAGGGTTTTTTATTTTAAGACCACATTCTTTAAAATATTTTTGGTATAATGTTCGACTAACTGGCTCATTTACTGATTGTTTATATTGATCATATGCTAATTGTATAGTGTAATGAGGAGGTAGATATTTTTTGGCAGTTTCTTTTCTGCAATAATGGCTTTCATATGATGGTAATTTATTTATATGATCAACTACAGACTGTATAAATTGTGGAGTTTTTTTATTTTGAGGTTTGGAATGCCCTCTTTTATCGGGAGTAATCTTATAAGCAGGGGAAATACTTTTCTGGGTACAAATTAAACGTATAAATTTAGGTGTTATGCCAAATATTTTCAAAAAACATGCTTTGCAAACCTTTATTAAATCCTTATCTTTTGGAATATAATAAGAAAAATTGCAGACCCTATTCTTTTGTTTTTCGGGTGTAGTATTTCTTTTCCTACTTGTAATTTTACTGGTAACACACACCAAGCTAGAAATATATGAAACTTGTCTGTCACGAGATTTTAAAGACCAGTAAATATTAAACAATGTTGTTTGTAAGTTTTCGTTAATTTTATTCTTACATTGTGACCTGCAGTCATTTAAAATTATTGATGTACGAGCTTTCACAGTTTTTCCAAGGTTAGTAATATATTCTTTTCCACAATCTCTTTTATATTTTCGATTTTCTCTATATTTTCTAGTGTCACCTACCTTGCTATTTCTAACTTTCCTAATATTGTTATTACTACCATCAGTATTTAAGTTAATAACATCATCTATTATAATATTATAATACACACAATACAATTAATCACTATTTTATAAACTATATATTTTAACTTAAAATATTTACCCGAAGTGTTGAATGAAACATGTTCAGGTGTACCTAATATAACGTTAATATCTTCGTAATTATTTGTATTTGAATTAATTTCACGTATAAAACTATTTATATCACTGTTAGTATCATCTAGTTGTTGAATATTATTCAAAACATTTTCTTGAGAAATAGAATTTTTAGTCTAAACAAATAACATAAAATTAAAAAGTATAAAATTAAATTAAAATATAAGTAACAATAAATAATTCAAAATCAAAAAATTATTTATTTAGTTTAATTTCAAATTAAAACTGTATTTACCTGCTCTTCATGAATTGTTGGAGGTATATTTATAATATTATCCACACAGGAAACCTCTTCAGATATCTCGAGATTATCACAGTTATACTCAATATTATAATCTACTCCATTTAATGTTATACAATCACCAGAGTTATCGTTTTCATTAAAATTAGTTTGATTAACCCAGTTCTAAATTAAAATTAAAACATATACAAATTGTAATAAAAAAATAAATATTTTTAGGAATATTAATAATATTTTTAATAGTAATAATTAGGGCTGGAATTTATGTGTAATTAAAATGGAAAAAAATATAGTATACAATAAAACATTTGTAATCAGAAAAATTTTAAATTATGTTAACGTGTAGAATCAAAATAAAATTCTAAATAATTGTTTAATAGTATACAATTAATTGTTTTTAATTTCTAATCAATTTAATTTAAAAAATATAAAAATAAAGATGTATTCACAACCACGTGAACGTAAGTACTGACACTTTTGAAAATTCGAAAATATATTTTGTCTAATAATTAATGAACATAAAGTATAATCTAAGATCATTAATGTATAGTTATCGAATAGAAACAAATAAGATAAACTATAAACAAGTTATTAATATTTAACTAATACTTTCATGTACTTATTTCATACATGCATTATACACTTACAATTTTCACGAGTACTATTATCAAAGTATAAATGTATAATACTACTAAACCACGAAAATTGTCAACATTTACGAAATTTGTAAAATAAAATGCAGAAATTTTACAAATAATGTTAAAATATGTATTTATGACAAAATATGTAAAAACATATAAAATAAAATATGTTTTATTTTATTGAAAATCACGTGAAATTAATTTAACATTTGCAGTAGGTACTTAATTTATTATGTTTTTGTAAAATTATGTATCTACTTACAAATCCCAGCCCTAGACTAATAATATACTTTTAATTCATGACAAACACTTACTATTGTTTTTTGTCTTTTGTATTCAGATTCAAACTGATGATTTAAATTTCGAAAAATTTCTGTTAATTTTGGTTTAATCTTTAAGTCCCCATCAGTATTGTCTATTAATTTAAATATAAGAATAAATGATGAATACGTAATAAAATTAAGTAATATTATTATTTATAAGTGTATATTATAAGATAATATTGTAATATAATAAACTAATAGAGTACTTACCAACAACCATTTTCAATAACTGTCTACTTCTTTTAGACGTCATAATTAGATGTTAGTAGCTACCAATAATATTATTAAAATATCTTTGCAGCAATTAAAATATTATTATTAAAACACTATACACGGCAACAATGGACTGATTTTAGTTTAATAATTATGCATATTAATATTGACTTGTACCCTTTCTCACAAACACATTTTTTTTTTTTTTATTATGTCTAAACGCACATAGATGTATTTCGGTAAAAACAATAAATAGAATATTTACAGTTGCACCAAACGATAGAGCGTGAAATTTCCTACTAAATTAATGTATAATATGAAAATGTCAAAAAATGACTTATGCCCTTTCTCACAAACACCGTCCATATATATATATCCAGTATTTACAGTTTCTTTGTTTTGTAAAATAGTTGATGGACCTAAAGATCCTAACAGAGTAAAAGAAGGCGCACATTTTGAAACTGCTTGGCATCCACAACTCCAACAACAACTTGTAAGTATTATTTATTATTTTTGTATGAACAAGCATTATAAATCAATAGTAAGGCCATGGTCTCTTAAATATGATTTAATGGCTAGTAAATCATTTAATTAATTTGTTTTATATGCAACCCAACACTAATAACATAAATATAATTATAAATTTATAAATTAAATAAGCCGTTTGTTTAACAAAAATTATTAAAATTAATTTCAATTTTCTGTGAAAGTTAGAACAATTATTAATTATATACATATTTTATTATTTACAAATATATTTCAGGGTTATAATAATGCTATGACACCAGATCAATATTACCAGTATCAAACTCCAGCTCCATATCAATATCCAACACCTACTGCTTATAGTATGGGTGATCGATCTTGGACAAATGCACCTGAAGCGCTAACATATGTTGGAGGATATTTACCTATTCCAGAGACTTATAATCAGCCCAATGTTTATAATGCTCAATACAGTCATCCCACTCATACCCCTGGCTATAACTATTATATTGCTCAAAAACCATTTGAAGGATATTATAGACCTGGAGATCAGATGTATGGTGTTCCAGTAAATGAACAAATAAAAACCATTGAACAAGATGTACAAGCATTAAGTATAAATGATTATAGAGATAATAGTAATGTACAGCAGAAAAAAGTATCAACGTGGGCAGCTGTTGCAAAACAACCAGTGAAACCCATAATATCATTAACTACTGTAACAAAAAAAAAAAGTCCAGGTATGCCTCCACCACCAATGGTACCTGGTAAAAATGATGGTCACCGGGAATCAAAAACTGCAGCTAAACCTCCTCCCTCTCCAGTTGTACAAGTTCAAGTTCCCATTATTCAAGCTCCTGTTGTTGTGGAAACAAAACCTCAAAACTGGAATGATCATAAAAATGTTCCTTCCTATAATGCTCCCCCTATGGCAGAAATACCTACTCACATACCTCCACCCGATCATATTAGGCATGTACCACCCCCAACTATAATCATGTCATCACCACCACCACAACAGATTTTAAATTCTTCAGCAGAAGAAAATACTAAACGTAAAATAATTGATGAACTAAAAATGAAAAATCATTATAATCCTGCTGAATATTCTAATCCACCTGAAGGTTCAAGATTTTTTATCATTAAATCTTATTCTGAAGATGATGTTCATCGATCAATTAAATATGAGATATGGTGCTCAACTGATCATGGAAATCGACGATTAGATCAAGCATTTAGTTCATCAGATAAAAAAAAAATATATCTTTTATATTCAGTTAATGGATCTGGACATTTTTGTGGAGTAGCAGAAATGATATCAGCTGTTGATTATAATTCTTCTAGTTCAGTATGGTGTCAAGATAAATGGAAAGGGCAGTTTGGTGTTAGGTAATTTTGAATGATGGTTTATGTTAGATACTGAGATTAATTTTTAATGCTTTTTAGATGGATTTATGTGAAAGATGTGCCTAACAACCAATTCAAGCATATTCGTTTGGAAAACAATGAAAACAAACCAGTGACTCATTCTCGAGACACGCAAGAGGTTCCTTATAATCAGGGTGTACAAGTATTAAGAATAATACATTCTTATAAACATGAAACTTCGATTTTTGATGATTTCCAACACTATGAAAACTTACAAAAATTAGAGGATAACAAAAAAAATGCAGCTCCACTTCCTCCATCATCACATTCTACTATTAAAAAATATAATCATTATGGTCCAGTTCAATTAAATGATAATCGACCACCACAGCAGAATCATTATCATAAAGTTTGTTTATTTTATTAATTTATTTTTATTTTCATTTTTAAATTTTATTTTTTTCAATGTGTTTTATTTAGGATTGGGAAAATAAGCCAAAAGATACTAAAATTGAAGGTAGAGACAATTCTTACCAACCGTCAAAATTTGAAAATAACAGTCATAACCATCGACCTAGAACTGATAGTTATAAAGGCCGTAATGAGAATTTTAGTAAAGAAGACAACTTTCGAGAACATAAAACTTATCGTAGTGATCAAAATAGAATTCGCAATGATTATCACTGTAACTGGGATGAACAACATAAAGGTGGGAATAATTTCAACAGAGGACGTAGGGGTAGAGGAGGTGGACCTTTTGTCTTCGTTAATAGTAACTTGAAACAAACTAATCGTAATTATGAATAAAACATTAGTTTATTTGTTTTTATTTTTACATGGTTAATCCAAAATGGAATAGTAGAATTACTCTGTGTTTAATCCTACGCTCCTAAATTATTTTCATTTTATTTGGAGAAATTGTTTTTATTTTACCTTAATATTAATATGTTTGACCGTTTTATTCAGCTATTTTTATTGTTGACAATTTTATCAACAATTAGTAGTATTGGAGTAATTTAAATACTTCTATCTTAAATAATTGTAAGTCATGTATATCAATAATAATTAATAAATAATCATTAAAAATAAATTAAGTTTTTTTTTTCCTAAACATCTATTTAACTTCTCTCACAGATAGTATTAAGAAAATGTGACACTAAAAAATAACTTTTCTAATACCTGGTAATGCTATAGTAAAAACTATAGTTTTGGATCATAAATCCAAATTTTTCTAATCACAAAAATAAATAAATGTAATTTATGACTAACAGGGTATCTATGGATACGATAATTTTGATTATGAAACACGATAATATAAATTAAATTTATATTAATATGTTTTATATACGTCAAAATGTTGAATGTATTATTTTAATCTATAACCATACTAAGTACATTGATAGTACTGAAAGTTTGGAAATTTTGATTGCTAGTTATCTCATTTTATGGAACTATAAATACATAAGTTAGACAAACTTTTTTATCTTAAACTTTAAAGAAACAAGTAATATTCTTGTCTTGAATTACAAAAATATATAAAGCATTGTAAAAAAAATATGACCTATTATAGTAAATTTAATTTAGATAATTCAAAAGTTTCATAAAAATAAAAACTTAAATATACATATAACATAGTGGGAACATTTTTAATGTATTATAAAAATTAAATTAAATGGTATAATGGATATTTTAATCAACATAATACATACAAAATTAAACAAATAATATTAAAGTAAAATGTATTATTGTTAGTCAAATAAACAATTGACTATTTCATTTAAATTAACTGTAATTTTTATACTTAAGCTACAAAATCTAGAGGTCTATTAAATCCACCTTTACGGTTCATGTACTGACGATATTTACGTTTAAGTATAACATGAACATCTCCCACATTATTGCCATCTACTTCTTTACCATGAGTAGTATCAAAGTTACAAAATCCCATCAATTTCATCATTTCTTGTTCTTCAGCAGTTTTCCCGCGTAAATCTTCTTCTGTTACTTTAGGAGCAGTGTGTTGGACAGACCTTGTGTATTTTTTGTCTTTTTTTGTTGGAGTTTTTGACCTTGTTCTTCGTAAATCGCGATTTCTAGAACGACGTCTCTCTCTTGAATGCCGTCTTACAGGAGATCTTGATCTTGAATGGCGCTGACGAGAACGGCTTCTTTTGCGCACATCACGTCTAGCTCTTGGTGAAGTACTTCTAGAACGACCACGACGTGGACTTCTTGAATGCTCACGTAGTTCACGCCTTGATCTTGGTGATGAACTTCGAGACCTACCCCTACGCACTCTAGTTAAACTATTGGAACGGTCGCGATGTTTATCTTTAGTGCGATCATGTCCTTTATCTTTATAACGTTCACGTTCTCTCATATTTATTCTATAAATAAAATTAATATAAATATTAATAATACCTCATAATTCCTATTTTAATCATGATTTTTATGATATATTTTCTTCCAAACCTTTTCAAGCAATTGCCAGAATATAGTACATACCTACAAATAATAGTAGCCTGTGAAGATTTTTAATTTTTAATCTTTTAAGGTAGAATTTAAATAACCTTTGTAGCATTTATTAAGTTGGAATTAGATAATACCTTCTATATTTGATATACAAACAGACAACACACCAATACACCATAAAATTAGTTAAAAATTAATTTGTGTTACAACAATTATTATCAAATTAAACTGAACATTTTTTGAAAATTTCTCTATTGTGTTGAATAGACAGTAAATTAGTTCAGTACTTATAATATTGTCTACTAACTACTGCAGTACTCACAATTCACAAACTCAATATTTTACCACTTATTAAAATAGTATATTATATTAGTTATACTAAAAAATTTCAACCGTAACCTAAGTGAGTAGTTAATTACCAAATAACCTTTGACAAACTTACCAATAGATTGATTTTTTGTGATTCTTTAAATTATTTTATCTTAGTACACAATGTACAAAGATTGAGATTAAAACTGTTTTGATTTAATATTTAAACACAATTCTGAATTCACATTTCACAATATTTACAATAGAGTATTATTTTATTTTGATAATTTATAATCATTAATGAACTAGATGTCATGGAGGAAAAAATACTATAGGCGCTCGCTTATTTATTGTGGTATCTCCGCGATTAATTCCCCTAACGTTTCCCTCGATTTAATCTTTTATAACATTTTAAAAATTTCTCTAATATCATTTTCCTACCGTAATACACTCATGTAAATTCCCCTAAGAACATTTGGCTGTAATATTACACTATGTTGATTCCCAAAGATGGACAAATTAATAAAAATTAACTTGAATAAGTTTCTATTTTAAATATTTATTTTATTTTTAAAAATACAAAATATTAAATTTAGTATTCTCTCTCCCTCCCCCCAAAAAAAATGTGCATCATGATAAATCCAAGGGAAAATCTTTTGTAACAAGAAACTATTTCACAAAAAAGTATGAATTTAATGAAGAACACTTAAACTTTAAGTTTTACAGAAACATTATCTATTTATAAAATTACAATAATATAATTAGATTAATCTAACCATTTATTTTTACTTATTACCTTTATTTTATTTTATGTATATTATTATAAGAAAAGAGTCAGTTGTAGACAATTATTGAAGTATACCTACGTATACAAAGACTTAAAATGTATTGAAACCTATATTCATAAGACATATGACAGAGTAAAAAATGTACTGACTAAAATTATGTTTTAGTATATTTTAAATTATGATAAAAATAAAAATATATATCAATTATTAATATTTTTTGTTTAATACAATTATAATTATATTTACACTTACTACTAATTTACTAAATTTCCAGTTATTGGTGAAAAATGGTTCAAGAAAATATGCTGTAAATATGTAAGCTTATGTATCAGAACTACACAGAGCTTAACATTGTTTGAATGATGATCATACTTGTGAATAAATCAATAAAATGCATGACGGAGATATAAGTATATATTATACTATTAATCTACTATAAGTACAATTCTATACATATATTAAATTGCATAATAAATGTTTTATAACTTTAAAAATTGAAAACAAATTAGTATAATCTAATCGCAGCAACACTTCGAATTTTTTTTGCTACTTTTCTTTTTTTCTTCTTTCCATTTTTTATATGTTTCTTCATCTAATTCAACATATGGTACATTCTCCATAGTATGACGTTCTGGATCTAAATTCAATTCTTAAATATAAAAATACAATGCAAATATTAATAATGATAATTATTGTGAAGACATAAATTAAGAAAATAGGAATTTAATATGAAATAGAAACTCACTAAATTTTGTTTCATTAACTCTTTCTGCTTGAACTACTTGTGTTCTCAGTTCATGCTCAACATCTTGAGCAAAAGTTATAAGCTATAAAAAAATAAAACGATGTAATATAATATAATATTCATGGTTGCATGCACAAGAAATGCATTAAATAAATAAAAACGATATATTATCTTAATCATAAGGAAAAACATTTTGCTTTATACTTTAATAATATATTAATAATTCAAAATAATTGTAGTTACATTTACTGTACTATAAAAAAAATGTTATACTCATTTAGACATATACTTTGTTTTTTATAATATTATTTTACATTTTAAAATGAAATTAAAATTATAAAGCTTGATAAATTATTTAAATTATATTCTTACATTCTGAACCACAACAGGATCTGAAACAGTTTTATTTTTTTTGAATTCTTCATTAATCTGATGTTTAGCAGCTAAAATAACGAAAAAAAATAACTCAATTATATTTGTTTACGTTTTTAGATGTATCAAATTTTCTATTTATAACATAAAAGGATGTCATTGAAACATCTGTTATCTCTGCCAATCATAAATAAACTAGGACAATAAAACTACAGAATAGATGAAAATTAATTTCATCTATTTTTTGGTAAAACTAAACTTTTATAAAGAGCTGTCCTGCTTAAAGCAAGAACATATGACCTATTTTAAAATGTAAGTAATAAGAAAGTAAATGTAGTACTCTAATTAGGGATTTTAGATAATTAAAATATTAAAGAAACTAAGATATTATGAAACTAAATTTTTATCAAATAAATTGTGAAGTATATCAGGATTACCTAATATAAATAGACAAAAGTGTAAATAAAAAATAAAAAATTGAAGAGCAGTGTTGATATAACTATAAATGTTGTACTAAGATATAGCTTTAACAGTATTTGTCATTAGCTTACAAAAACAAAATACATTTAATAACTTATGCATACCATTTAACATTTGAGTATCATTTTTAAAACACAGTAACCTAGCTTTATGTATCAATTTGTAAGTAGTAAGTACCTGAAATAAAATAAAGTCATATTAAATCTCAAACAATACAAATAGTAGACATCTTTATAATCAAACTCGTAAATGGATTTACTATGAAAGTGTAACTTACTTTTTTTCTTATTTCGTTTGATGCCATTCTAAAAAGATGGGCAAATTTATAAAATTTTAAAAGATTTATGATTTATAACATAAATATTTCACACAAATAGTAGTACTATGTATAATTTTAAAATATGAAAAATGTGTCATGAGTTACATAATATTATGACACAACTATTGCTTTAGAAGTTGTTGAGTACTGAAAATGCTGAATATTAAGGAAGCTTTAATTACTGTTTGGTGTTTTTGCTAAATTGAAAATATTTATTTTTACATTTGAAAAAAAAATAGTGATAAGTTATCTGATAAAAGATCAACATTTTATCATTATTAATAGTTGTCAACTTATCACATTTACTTTTTTACCATAATAAGATAACTATTATAGTATTATATTATTTATCTGTTATTATCATTTATCAGTAATTTTATTTTCTATTAAAAAAATAATATTTTAGATTAAAACTATTTGTCTAAATATTTATTGGCATATTGCACATCAACATTTTTATTTGTATTTTATAGTTACATATAAATTACATTATTGTAAGTACTACTCTGTTAAAACAATGTATTACTGTGGTGCAGAAGACCAAGAATTAATCCATAACAAAAACCTGGAGTCGTGTGCGCTAGATATTAATGTTAAAAATCAGTTAAACACAAATGACATGGACATGACACCTAATAATACAACGCCTGAAACTAAACGAAAACCCTTTAAAATTCCTGATCACATTTCTTCAATTGAATGTTAATATATTTTGTTTTTGCCACATAAAATATAAAATTTATGTATAATATATTTATGTTTAATTGAAATTGTTATAGGTGATGGAAGTGTTAAATATAATTGTACTGTTTGCAAGAAGACTTTTAATTCAAAAAAGAACTGTTTCTATCATTTAACATGTAATGGAGATGGAATTAAAAAACCGTTGATTTGTTATAAATGTAATAAATCGTTTAAAATACAATCACATTTAGATTATCATATGTTAACACATTCAGGTAAACTTCTATGTTTTATACCTACATAATATTTAAAAATTATTTTCTAGTCGTTTTTAAGTTAGTTATAAAAAACAAAATCTACTATAATTAATAATTGATAAATTTTTAATTTTTCTATTAAAATATATTTCATGAAGAAATACCAGATGTATAAAAAAAATATTTGTTTTTTATCTCTATTTAAATAATAAATAATCAATAATTATTATGATGTATATTTTATAATAATGACTTACAATTAAATTTTATAGTAATTATTATACATCTGATTTAAAAAGCATCTTAAATACTTACTTTACTGTAGGTCCCAAAAGTACACCTTAATAATTGTTATGAAAAATTAATATTTTTTATCCAATTTTTTTAAAAGTTATTTATAAATATTAATTTAATAATTT
Organism: Melanaphis sacchari; assembly: GCF_002803265.2. Lineage (NCBI taxonomy): Eukaryota > Metazoa > Arthropoda > Insecta > Hemiptera > Aphididae > Melanaphis > Melanaphis sacchari. Next base: position 1,064,490 of record NW_020271519.1, on the reverse strand, counting down.
AATGACACAATTAAGTTTGATTGTTTTTGTATTTTGCTATCTTAATCATTAATCACTAATTGTGGAAACAAATACCTAATTAGTTGTTTTTACACAATTTCAATAAATTATTTTTAATTGAACTAAAAAATATTTTTGAATTTTTCTAAAGATTAATCCTAAAAAAACTTCTTTCATAAATATTAATTTTCTTTGAAGATTCTTAGGATGTCACTGAACAAATATTATTAAATACATTTTTTTTTCTTTGACATCTCATATTATTTTATAAAAATTAAATTTTATTATATTTTATACAAAATTATCTTTCAAGATTTTATGTATAAAAATTTAGTATTTTAGGTATTATTTTACCATACAAATAATAAAGTTTTAAGAAAGAACTTTAAATTTTTTTTTTTATTATTGAAATAAGTTTTAATTTGAATTTTATTTAATTTTAAAATTTAGGTGAAAGACCATTTAAATGTATTGAATGTGATAAATGTTTTTTCACCAAATCTAAAATGATTGAACATAAAATAGTACATACAGGTAAGATAAAAAAAATTTTTATTCGTATTGGTACCTTCATATCAGTGGTTTTCAACCAATGTGCCATGAGCTTTTGTAAGCTCTTTTTTTAGTAATTATATTTAATAAAAATATTCAGGTATAATATAGTTCTATGTGTCGAGCTTAAAAAAAGTTGAAAGTCACTGGTATACATATAAAATATTAATTTATTAAAATTCACATTATTTCAATGCATTTCAGTACGTTCTCATTTTTGTGCAATATGCACTAAAGGCTTCAAAAGAAAACGGTCATTAGAAGTACATATGAAATCTCATGCTCTAGAAAAACCATTTCAATGTGCAACATGTTTAAAATTTTTCAAAAATAAACAATGTCTAAAAAAACATCACATTAGAAAACATTCTGGTAATTGTATTTATAGTAATAAGTAAACAGTTAATATATGTATGTAAAAATTTAAAAAAATTTAAATAAGGTATTATTAAAATATACTATGAATTAATTTATATTTTTAAACGTAAAAAACAATAATAGTTCATGGATTTTTAGTTTTATTTAATTTGACTTTAAAAGTGTATTAATTTAGTTATACTTTGTTTTACAGGAACTAAAGCATTTTCATGCGACATCTGTAAACGTAAATTTAGTTTGAAAGATGCGTTGGTTTCACATCAAAAGACACATATATTCTCGACTCAATTTGCTTGTTATTTATGTAATCAACGTTTTAGAGAAAAACGTTATTTACAGAGACATCTTGGAACTCATAGTAGTAATAATATGCATCATATTAATTAATAAATATAAATTATTGTTGTTAAAATAATGGTTATGTGAAATTTTATAGAAAAAAACATTTTGAACTGCCCAATATGTATGAAAAAGTTCACACGTAAAGATAACTTAGATCGTCATGTAAGAAACACTCACTTGGAATCTGAGAACATTAATATAAATGAACATGTTATTCGTGCTTCTGTAATTAAAGTTGTCAATAAGGTTGAATCATGTCCTGTTCGAGTAATTCAACATACTTAAATGGTTATTTTGTGTAAAGTATTTATAGATATTATATATATATTATAATTTATATTAGTTGTATAATATTATGTTACCTTTCTAATTATTAGTATACTATTTATACCTCATATATTTTCTTACATTGATTTACATAATTTATTGTATAACATTATTTTGTAATAATTCAAATTAAATCATGGTTTTATAATTAAAAAACTAGAAAGTCACAGCCAGTCTTGTAAAATATATTTTTCTTAAGTATTTTAAATTCAATAAGTGATAATACAAATATTATTTGTAAAAGTATTTCAAGCAGTTGTGACGTAAGAGAAATATTATAAGACAATTGTTCCAAAGCCAAACTATGGTGGTAGTGTGCATATCTGTACTGGAGCATGATTATTTGAGATAATTGTCTATATACCGAAATAGGTGGGAGGTGGCAATGGATTTAATATGATAAAATTTTTAATAAAAATATTTATTTAATTAAGTAAAAAAAAATTAGTTTAAATGTTGTGAGTGCATAGGTGGTCAAATGGTAATTTGTCTCAAGTCTGAATTATTCAACAGGCTACTATAATAATGGGTAAGTCTCTTTCCAAATAGGTCTCCAGTCTTCAGACCTTCCATACCACCTAAGAAAGTTTTCTGTGCATTCCTTAGCGAGGTCGATCATAGTAACATTTCTCTGACCTCACACAATTCTGAATGTACCAAAACTCCATTTCGTCAATAGGTGATTGCTGATTGGGCCTTCCTTGACCATTGACTGCTCTAGAAACAGTTTAGTCTCGACTAATTAGTAATTATACAATTTTTCTTCGTTCCATTCTTCTTTCTAGCATTCCTTAATGGTAGGTATGTATATGATCGTATTTATCAAAATTCTTAAAAAAAAAAAATCTTAATTTGTAATTAATCAATTATAAAAATATATAAATTCATATAAAACATAAAAATTTTAATTATATATTATCAAAGATCAAATGATAGTTGAAACAAAAGTATAAAGGGCATTACGTAATTGGTTTGTACTTTGTAGTTATTGTACCTCCCCAACTTATAAAATCCTAGTACTTCTATAGTTTAATACCTACCTCCACATTATTCTATTATTTCTATACAAATTACATTTATGAATTATGAGTTATGACAAATCAAACAATCTTCGAGGTTACTATGGTCTATGACCACTGTTATCTCGTTATTACTTGTTTACCTTAGTGTTCTTTTGTCTGTGGCTATTTTATCTGGAATTAAACCCGTACGGCGTGCACTAAAGGGATTAATTCCTTCTCCAAATTGCTTTTTTATGCAACCATAAGCCATTAACAGCTGCTATTGGTTTTATCAGATGAAAAGGAAAATTTACTTCTGCAAGACTATTATATATGATTGAACAATTATAATTAATAAACACGTCATGTACTTAAAAATTAATACTAATATAATAATTTTTAGTTTGTGAAATGCTAAATTTTTTTTCATAACCTTCTATGAAAAAATTTTATGCACGAACCTAGTCGTCTCATCACTTCTTTCACATTATTGGTCGTTTTTGATTACGATCATCATAGCTCCGAGAGTCCGAGTGTAGACTATACGTTCTATCAATTCTTTGTGGTAGCTATAGCCTTGACGATCAGTTATCTATTGTACAACTCTATTACACAATCTTGAAGAACATTTCCAAATTTCCAATGCAATATATGTATTATATGTGCAAGGCTGTATTTAAGAACCATAATATCTATGAAGGGATGATAATAAAATAAGCCCGTTTTCATTGAAATGTCCATATTAAAATGTAACTTCCAAATGTCATTGTAATATTAAATACCCGAAAAATTAACATTACTTAACCCGTGGTGACGCGGTTATATTTTAAAATTGTATCTACCCGATTACGACTACATACTTACAATTATTTACTTCGTATTAATACAAAACTTGGAGGTATTATAAGTATAGTTATAAATTTATAATATAGTTATGTATATATTATAGTATAAGTATAAGCATAATTTAAAAATGTTTTCACACAAATATAATTTAATTAATTTGTTATAATATTTTTGTAATACCTACATATTTATAAATTTACATTTATAATATATACTTTCTATATAACTTGCACACCATCTCTCGTATCCTCCTACTTCTTGTATTATATTTTTCTACCAATGTACTCTTTCTCCCTTTTTTAGTTTTTGTTTTTCTTGTTTATTGCTTTCTCTAAAGGTATATTTTTTCATTTATTTATAAGTTTTTTTTTTTTTAATGAAAAGTTTTTGCGTATTGAGCACTATCAATGATTTTTCATTTTTTTATTTGCTATTTTAAACTATAAAATATTGTGTGAGCTTTTAAGTTGCGTTTTTTTTTCTTCAAAAGACAATTTGGTTTTATTAACTTAGGTATAGCTTGTTGTTGTTTTATTTTTATTTTCGAGTATATAAATTAACAAATTATAAAATCGTTGAAATATTTTCAAAGATCATAAATTGTGAGAATGATTAAAAATAAAAGGCAATAAAAAGTAGGTTCAATAGTTAATAGTTAGAATTTTCGAGGAAAACACTGTTGAAAAGATGCCAACAAAAAGATTCAACCAGATATTCCATGATGAAAAAGTATCAGTGGAAAGAGAGAAAGGGACGGATGAAGAAAACTTAGAAAAACGGTTTCAATAATGGAGAACTTAAAAAAAAAATGTGTCTACAGACTACAATACACTTGTATATAGTACTGAAATAAATAAGTATTTAATTAAATACTTAAATGGTATAAGGTATTAAGACAAAAGGCTTAGATACAATACAGTATAAATAGAACTTCAAGTATTTCAATCAGTTCAATCTATGATTGACATAGTGGTTAGTGACGCATCTTTAACTTTTAGGTAATCACCCTTGAATAGTCTAAGATTGTAGTGATGATCGATTCAGTAGATGGTACATTGCGATTTTTGATATAATGGGAAGTATAACAAAATTCTTAAGATTTGACTTCTAGATCACAACGATCCGAGATACACAACTCTGTAGGCTGCATTTACTATGATTTTTCTTTAAATTTAAGCGTTTTTAAAAGATAATCATAGGATTTGTAGTAACTTCATTTTTTTCACTTTTTTAACTTCTAATTATTAATAATTGTTAAAATACTCACGTGTCACGTGTTAACAAAATTGATTCAACTTAAACACTTTGACAATTACGGACAACGGATAAGTAATTCAATATTCATTTGGTAAGTAGCTGCGTTGATTATTTTAAACGTTTATTTTGTTACGCACCTAAACATTTAAGTAACTGGTTAATAAAATTGTACTGAAATAATAATAGTTATCTATGAAAGTACGAAAATATGTAGAGTGTAGAGCGTATAGACAAAACTGTTGATATTTCCTAAATTACAAGCAACATAGATAATCATCGATTACATTCTGTACAATAATTTTTTTAACCAAATGCAATTTTTGAGTTTTAAATTATTTATTTTTTATTGCATATTTGAACGATTCTTATACACATATTATGTGACATTGTGACTTATGTCTTACATATTTTGATCCTTTTTTTGTTCATGAAATTCTATGCTTTGTAAATAACACTTAACACAGTGACAAAACATAAATGAATAGGTACGTATAAAAAATTATAACACTAAGTAATTTAGTTTTACACTTACCTACATAATAATGACTAGTCAATGTCGTGTATTTTCTTTATTTTTAAATTAATTATGCTTTCAAACATAAAACTTAAAAATCGTTTAATTTTCGTGGTTTAGAAATCAAGTAATCATGTCCGAAACATTTAAGAAAAAAAATAGCGGAGCTCAAAATCGCAAGAATAAAAAAAAAAAAAAAAAAGTTAAAAACAAGAAGTTGGCAAACACTTTTGAAAAGTGGTTTTCAACGTTTACAACAGTGCCTCCTTGCTCATCATTTAAAAACTGATGATTCTGTGAAAATCCTTTAAGATTTTGAAAATGTACCAACAATTAACAAGTCCTGGACATTTCTCTTAAAAAAAATAACAAGTTAAATAATCTAGAACCGTCCAATGATACGACCATGTAAATAATACTATAAACTAGATAATTCAAAATTATCAAAATGAACTGTGATACCTATACCTGTGAATAATGATAAATTTAATTTTAATTTTCATAAACTCAATTGTATATTTAAAAACGCTTGAATGTATGTACCTACTAAAATATTTAAAACCAATGCAGTAAGATACGGTAATTTATTAGATCTTCTTAAACAAAAACTAAAAAATTTAGGTTAATAATTACAAAAAAAAATTTTTTTTTTTTTATTGAATTGAAAATTATATCAACAACAAAGGTTAGGTATTAGTTTTCGATTTTAGATCCTAGTAGATTATACAGAGTTGGTTAGATAAATAAAGTTAATAACTATAATAATAAATAATAATATACAAACCATAAAGCTCATAGAAAAGTTAAATTAATGTGTACAAGATTAGCTCCAAGTGAAACTAAAAATATATAAAGACAATTATATTATGTTATAGACATTTCAAGTTCAAATTTGGATGAAATTACTTATTTAAACGATAAATAGTTAACGTTTAAAGTGTATTGACTATTGATTAATACTGTGTAGTGTGTACCTTAGTCCATAACTAGGTACCTTGGAGTATTATGTTTATGTATAAAAATTATCATTGACTATATCGTAATGACATAATCAGTACCTAAGTAATAAAGTATATTAAAACGGCTAAATTTATATTTGAATAAAGTTAAATTCGGCGGCCAGTGATAATGTGCTATGCTGTTTATTCGAAGTTGAACGTTTACCATACACTTTCTGTACCATGATAACGATATTAACCATACAATGATCATTTTCAACAATTTTTCACGGCGTGTAGAAGAGTAGACGATTTTTCCTATAGTCTAGGCACTAGGCAGCTATGGTAGTAGTGTCTATTTCTGTTTATAGTGGTCTGTATCATCATTGAGATTTTTTAATGATCATGCTAGAAGTGATATCAACTGTTTTTTAATTTTTTTTTACTATCCAGTAAAACCATAGATAATAAAGAATCTTTATTATCTATGGGTAAAACGCTATCTGCTTATCGTTGTTAATTGATAATAAGATGATGATATCAAAGTACCTATTCAATATTTATAATTTATATTTTCTGTTTTAAATAATAATTAAGGTACTTACATTTAATACATACTATTATTATTAATACAACTAGATTTTAATGATGTATGTTACGATAATTACCTATGGATAATTCTATTTGCTATTCATTGTATTTGTGATGATAATAATTAATAGTTCTTGTTCAAATCAATTTGTATTATTGATAATAATATTGTGTAGAATTGTAATAAAAATTCAAAATAATCACTCGAATGATGTAATAATTTGATATTGTTATTTGAGTACGAATATTGTATACGTTGACAGGTTTTAAAAAACAACGTAATGAAACAATGATTTTATATTGATTTATTTTACAACCATTCATATTTTGATTTTCAATTATGGCCTCAAAACTTACTCCAAAGATCAAAAAAGAAATGAAGAAACTTAAATTGAAAAAAACCGAGTAATTAATAATTCTACGTTGTTTTAGATTTATACATTTTTTTAATATTACTTTGACTGAATTTAAATATGCATATGTATTGTGTATAGCAAAAGTGATACAGTCATCCATGAAAAAGACTGGTTTATGCGATTTGATGCACCTTTGAAAATTATTTTAACTGCAAGGTTTTTTGCTGCGTTTCTTGTTCACATTTCAGACTGTGATGAAACATTTAACTACTGGGAACCGGTAAATCCAATAGAATTATTTCTGTAATTATAATGTTATGTAAATCTTGACTAATTTTCAAATAATTCTATTTACTAATTTAAAATTTTCTGTTTTAGACTCATTATTTTGTTTTCAACAGTGGTTTTCAAACCTGGGAATATGTGCCTCCTTATGCTCTTAGATCATATTTATACATTCTTATTCATGCAGTGCCTGTGTACCTTTATAAAGCCTTGTTTAATACTAGAAAAATCATGTTGTTTTACCTAATACGCTGTGTACTTGCATTATTGAGTTCTCTCTGTGAACTATATTTTTACAAGTAGGTATATTTTATTTAATATTAAACATAATTTAATGCGGTAGCATGTTCAAATTTTTAAAATAGGGTGTGATTGATAAACTTATTTATTTATTTATCAAATGTTATGTATATATTATTATATGTAGAATTTGTTTATATTTAACTAAGAAAATAAAAGTAATAGTGGAGGTAATATTATATAATCATATCCTTGCTCTAAGCATGCTTATGATTGAATATTGTCTAATTATGATATTTATCTTATTAATTTTTTTAGAGCTATCTCAAAAAGAATTTCATCCACTGTTAGCAATTATTACTTATTCATAACAGTTTTTAGTCCTGGAATGTTCATCGCCTCTACTGCATATTTGCCTTCAAGTTTTTCCATGTGAGAATAAGATTTAAAAATAAGAAATAGATTTGAAATAAAGAAATTAATAAAAAAATCACTTTTTTAGGTACATGACTTTCTTAATTATTGGTGCTTGGTTAAACAAAAATTATGAATTGGCAATTTTTACAACTGCATTGTCAACATTTTTAAGTTGGCCATTTTCATGTCTAATCGGGTTAGTAAAATATATTTAATTTATGTTATTGTTTATTAAATTTTATATTATTCATCAGTTCACCAAGTTATAATTTTGTAGTAGTTTGGTATAAATTGTATTATTATTATATCATTTTAATAATAACAATAAAAAAAAAAAAATATGACAAGTTTAATAGTTGATATGCACGGTATCTGATACTTCAAAAGAAATATTGTATGGGATAAATAATATATTTTACATTTTGTGTTTAATTTTAGATTACCACTTGCATGTGATATCATTTTCAGAAATAAGCAGTATATGTTATTCATTAAATGGTGTTTGATATCATTAGGGACAATTTTAGTAAGTGCAAATAAATATTTGTATTTTTATAAATATACCATTTATAAATTAATTGCATTATAGATTTATCAAGTTGCTACAGATTCATATTTTTATGGCAAGCTTGTTATAGCCCCTTTTAATATTGTTTTTTATAATTTATTCACAAGTCATGGTCCTGATTTATATGGTACTGAACATTGGAGTTTTTATGTACTTAATGGCATTCTCAATTTCAATGTTGTATTTATACTATCGCTGATGGCTCCTTTAATTATTATATTAAAAAAGGTATGTATTTGGATTTTTAAAATAAAATAATCTTTTATCTTAGAATAGTCTTTAAATGTTAACTTAATGTTAATTTATCCATAGATAATTGAAAATATATATGTTTATATTATAAATGTTGAGGTATTTTATTCCTAATATAATAAATCATTAAAATTGTATAATAATTATTTGTTTTCTACCATGTCAATTGATTTTGGTTTTATTTCAAAAATCAATTTAAATTTATAAAAACATAATTTTAAATTTTAAATGTGTGTGATTGTTATAAATATTGAATTTGAATAATCTATTTTCAATTCATTCATAGAATCAAATAATTAGACAGTTTAAAAAAATAATATTTGTAATGGTAATAACTAATAAATTATGATAGTTTATTTGCTTGAATTAAGTTATTACTATTTTTATGATAGATAAAAATAGTTTTTGTGTGATTTACGATTATTAATATTTATTATATGCAGTATTTTTAATATTATCTAAATAAAATTGATTGTTTTACTAGATTCTTACAAAACTTGGTATCAAATTTTCTAAACAAAGCAATATTAATAATAATTCACTATGGATATTATATTTATCACCATTTTATTTATGGATTTTTGTATTCATATTACAACCACATAAGGTAAAGTATATTTTTATTAACTTTATGAATATATAGATATTTGATATACTTAATAGTTTGTGTATTATGTCATACCATAAGAAGTATATAATCTATATATTTTAAAATATACCAGTTATAATTTAATAATTAAAAATAGTATTGTTTTGTTTTTTTTTTTTAGGAAGAAAGATTTTTATTTCCTGTTTATCCATTAATACAATTGGCATCTTCTATATTATTAGAATACATCAAAGATATGAATTTGCATTCAAGTGTTATTCATCAATTTAATTTTCTAAAACTGTATAACAAGTTTATTGATAATCTTTTTATACCTTTTCTCTTTGTATTTTTATTAATGGGATTATCACGAAGCACTCTTTTAGTTAAAGGTTTGTTTGTTTGTTTTTTTTGTTTTTTTGTAAACATAATGAAAAAAAACTTAAAACATAAACATCAAGAAACAGTGTTGTAGCTAAAGAGAGTCAAGAGAAAGCAGCCCTCCAAATAATTTCTGGAAAATATAATATTGCTTTTTTTGTGTAAATAATGTCACCATTTATTAATTATGTAATTTGTATTTAGCTTGCTGTAAAATTCTAAAATGTTTTGTATTCATAAATCAAATTTATAAGAGGTCCTAATTAAGCTTACCCTATAAACTATATAACAAATTATCATCCTCCCAGAAAGTAAAATTCTGGTTATATCATTGTACTAAAACCTTATGGTTATGAGTATGTTTAACACCTAAAATTTATTTTTGTATATTATGTTTAGCATATCATGCACCTATTGACACATACACGCAATTGAGTAATGATCATCTCACATTGCCTGAATCCGATGTGATAAATGTTTGTGTCGGCAAAGAATGGCATAGATATCCTTCATCGTTTTTTTTACCAAATGATAGGTAACTATATATATATTTAAATTCTTATTAACTTGATATTATTTGAAAACAGTTTGTTATAATATTTATAATTTTTTTATTATAGATGGAAAATGCATTTTATAAGATCAGAATTTCGAGGACTTTTACCTGGTCGTTTTAGTCAGGAATCTTTGTATAAAGTTGTTGAAAATTATAATGATCAAAATAAAGAAGAGTTAGATAAATATGTAAGTGTATTCAATTTTGCTCAAAATATTACATTCTTATACATGTAGTTTATAATGTACAAATTAATAAAGTAAACTTAATTGTATTTTTGCTGATATTACTTTAATTTCAGAGTGATATTAGACTATGTCATTTCTTAATAGATCTGAACAACAATCAGAGTTCAGAATTGGAACCTAATTATTCTGAAAATAATTTACAATGGTCTATATGGAAATCTATACCATTTCTAGATAGCAAAAAGTAAGAATTTGCATTTAAATGTTTAAGTAGTAATTTTGTTATAAAAATTAAGCTTTTATAATATAATACTCGCTAATATTTTTTAATCAATTTTTTTAACATTTTTTATTATCTTATTACAGAACACCAACTTTATATAGAACATTTTATTTTCCATTTTTCTGGGAAGAAAATGTTAAGTTTTCATCTTACAATCTCCTTATGCGAAATGATTTTAATAAAATGAATACTAAATCACACACAGAGAACAGTTCACCAATAAATTATATGTTTTAGACAAGTGCAAAATAAATAAAATATAATTTTAGCTTTAATATAATGATATATATAAAACTGTTTTATGTTGTATATTTAGGTATCAATGAGGTTATTGCACAATTGTTTAATTATCTGTTTGGAGTCTTAGTGTTAAAAAATTTCACGTTATACATAGTATGTTTATACCTCTCTATACCAACATAGTTATTGACAAATACCCACACTGCCAAACAATATTTTATAGATTACAGTTTTTAATTTTATGTATGTGAAGTTACTGAATCTTAGTTGATTTGTTATTTTTTTTTCGAATTCATGTATAAAGATTACTATTATCAGAATAAATCGGTAAAGTCATAAATTATAATTAATAAATTGCATTATTATATCGTTAAGAAGATTTCTCATTCAAATTTGTTGTTTTTGTCTTACAAGTGCCCAACATAACAAATTTATGCTATGCAGTTCTCATTTAGCTTTGTTAAGTTTTATTTTTAAATTGAATTTATCTGTTATTAAACTATAATAATAAAACTTGAATTAAAAGCTAAATGGGAACTTCTGAATATGTATTTATTATTTTATGCACTTGTAAAATAAAGACAATACACAGATGAGATGGTTTTTTTTTTTTTAGTGCTGTTTTCTATTAATAGGAAAATAAAGTTAACCATTTACTAAATATATGATTTTGAATCAAAAAAACACTTTACCAAACTCCTTTTTATATCTTTATAGCTTATACTGTTTGTATTTTTTGAAACTAGTGCTAATATAAAAATATTTTTAGTTAATTAAATTTATTGTGAGTACATTTCTTTGTAGATTTTGGTGTCCTATCAGACAACTATCATATTACACTTTCTAGACTATAATCAGGAAAAAATCTTTTCCCTACAGTTGTTCAGTTATATTATATTTAGAATACTATAAAATTATAATAATATTTGGATATGAAAACTCATCTTTATAAATAAAAAAATATATTAATTACAATTTGAATAATTGTGAAAAAATGATCTCATAATTTAGCATGTTTTTTAAACTTGTTCAAGTATTTAGCAATCATAATTGTATTCATCTAAAAACTGTAAAGTATAATATAAATATTATAAACTGTAATAAAATATCAATTATGCATATTTTATCATTAATACAAGTTTAGTTTAAGCTTTTGTATATTCAGTTTAAATTAAATAAATTTATAATTTGATCAACATTTGATTGTTTTTAAATTTTTTAGATCTAATAAGCTATAACTATTTTCTTTTTCAATTTGGTCACAATTAACTTGAGATTTCTCATTTTAATTTTTATATTGAAATCGACAAAGAAAATATGAAGTTAAGTATTGTTATACACAGTTTAACTAACCTACTTAATATTTGTAATATTTGTATTTCTATATTTTATTATTCTATTATTGAAATTAAAAATAAAATTGTTTATAATTAGGTATTTTATACTACATTTATTTAATTAAATCAATTTTCTTAAATATTACAAAAATTGTATTATTTCTTAGAATGAATTATAATAAAATAAATTTTATGGTCATTTAAAATTTAACTTTGTTATTTTTTCTGTTATTTATTATTTATTTGTTACAATCAATAAAAGCTGTAGTCCTAAAAAATACTTATTTAACTAGTTCATGCATGAATATTTGAATTTAAAACTATATAAATTTAATTTGATTGTATTTCAATTTATAAATCATAGAGATACAATTATACAAATACTGTAGTAAGCAATTCAGTAATAAAAGGATAAATAAAAGTGTTTTAAAAACTTTCTTTTGAATAAAAATACATTTTTAAGTTGATTTTCTTATGTATTTATAATGTGATATTTAAAAAATCGACTTCAATAACATTGACAATTATCAGTATTTAAACTAAATCACTACCATATATCTACATTTCAATATTTGAATCTTCTTACTATCAAACATTATTACAAAAAATGAAGTTATTAAAATATTTGGAATTCATTGATATTACAAAATATGACCCGTCAAATTACAACAAAAATTTTAATCGCATTAATGCAGATGTTCCAATATTGTCTTTAATCAATAATCACATAAAGATGTAAGTTTATCGAAAACGTAAGTACAAATTGTTTTGTATCGAATAATAATGATACTAATAATTATATTGAGTATACACATTGCACATGAGTACAATGACTATATACAATAATATGGTGTACCTGAATTGGAAAATTCGACCGTTTCTAATTTTATTGTTTTCAGTCTTACAAACAATAAGCATTAACCTAGGTATATCAAAATACACTTTATCGAATAATAGACAACAATTTTTTAACTCAAATGTTTAGGTACCATTACGCATGTGTGATGTTTCAGGTATTTTTGTCGAAGACAATATGAGTATTTTGGTATATTAGAACATATTATTTCAGATAAAGACAATTAAGAGTAAAGATTGCATGTTCTGTTGACGGAGATTAAAGGATTGAAAGTTTCAAGGTGTAATTTAATAACGATCAACGAATATTGATTAGGAGAAGGTAGTAAATAAAATGTGTAGTATGATAGTATTGTCTTACAGGCACACCCGGAAATACTGTCACCATGATCCACGACTTGTTAAATCTGAGCAAGACCACTTCTCTGATCACGCTAAATCACGTGACTCTCCAGCCAGATGTGCTGTAAAGCTATCATGCCAATTAAAAGGTTGCCCTAATTATAAAAATATTAAAGTTTTAATCGTCAAAATAGAAGAGATCCTTTCACATCTACTTTTTCAACCAATAATAATTGCCCAAAATCCAAATTTAATTCCACTTCAGCCAATCAATTCATGCTCATATCACTTTCTCCGGTCAAAACCATTCTCAGTAATCTTTAAATATTGAAACACTATAACCTCCTTAGAGTTTAGACCTTCATTTTTAAATTCAAAAAATACCATAAAACCTCTCTTTCTCCTTCTTACTTCATTATTAAATAATACCCAATTATGAATATCTCTATTCATTGAAATTATGCTATCTCACATTGTAAACTATTATATCTTATGTATTATCTAACTATTTACATTCTGTGTTAGTGTGTTTCCTATATTTCTTGTATATTTTATATTTTATGTGTATATAATATATATATATATATATATATATATGAATCTTATCAAACTATTAATATTATGAATGATGTATATTGACTTCATACTTTTGTTTTGTTACGACTAATAATTTATTTTATGGTCTAAATGTCTAAATTAATAGAGGATACTGTTTATAGTTGTCAACCTGTAATAGTACTACTAAAAGTTAAATAATAAAAAATAAATATAATAGTAATAATATTAATATTAATACGTTTATAAATATTACTATCCATTAAAAAAAGAATTTATATTTTATATGTAATATAAAGTTTTTTGATATGAAAATGTTGTACTTACCCGCTTAATTATAATATTTTACAAAATTAAAAGTTCATATTTTTTATTTCAATATTTAATATTATATAATTTAACTTAAAGTCCTATTTTTAAATAAGTTTTTATTTGTGTACTATACATTTGGATATTTGAATACCTACTGTTACTGTAAATAATAATATAATCTTAGTACTATCAAATTAACTAATTACCATTTACCTATCTAATAATAATATTATGTATTTCCATAGTAAAATTATGATAACACGGCGTTATGGATAGGCTATTATGGTACAATACTACTGTATATTCAGTTTTTTAGTCTATAAATATTTTATACTGAAAATGTTTATGAATTTTAATTTAAATAATTATTTTAGTCTTAGCAGTTGGCATTTTGGTGAATAATTAGAAGACAAAGCTCACCGTTTTCTAAAAACAAACGTTTAATAATATGTAATATTTTTTTACTTTTATCGATCAAATAATAAAGTTTCTTCAACATAATACGTATATTCATTAATATAAATTATATTACGTATATCACAATCATTAGGTACTGCAAAATAAATTTAAAAAAATTTCGCCATCACCAATAATACTTGTTAATCAGTCGTTTAAGCAGTTGGGTTGTTAGAAACTTTTACAACTATTTAAGTGTAAATTATATGTCAGTGTATATGTTATTCTCACAAAGACAAGGCGAAAAATTATTTAACTTATCACAAATTTAGTATTTTCTTTTTATTTGTCCCATTTTTTAGGAACTAGCGATTCATAATTATGGACTTCAAGGTTTATTGCGATTTGAAGTAGTAGTTATGTGTCAATTATTAAATTATATTTACCCGGAAATTGTATACTAAAAAATCTATTTGACACATTTCTAGCAGTCTAGTTGTAACCATTTTGGCAATGTAATTGTAGTAATAGTCGTCAATCGGTTATTATAATTGTTTCAACCAGTGACGTATTTAGGATTGTTTCAAATATTAGGGTGGGTATGTTTATCAATTCTTGTAGTAGACTATAAATATAAATATTTTCACTCGTATGTTATTTATGCAAAACGTACATGCATAGACAATAATAATTAATTAATTTTAGTATAGAGATTTTTTTGTTTTGTGTTTGTATAACTCATCGAGTGTGTTGGTTGTTGAGTGAGATAAATTTCACTAGATCCTCATTTATTTGGAATGCTGTAATTTTAATATTACGACGTCTTAGTGAAATATTGTTCGAACTAAATTATACATAATTATTTTCGATGTTCGTATTATTTATTGGATAGTTATTAATATATTAAATTTTTTAAATAGTTGCTATTTGTTTATTTATTTTTATTAAAAATGTAAAACAAATTAATCTGTATAATAATGTGGTACAATAAGTAATGATATGATGATTCTTCTTAATTGTAATTTGTAAGAGGTATGAGTAATGTGAGTAGGAAATAACAATTATAATTGTAATATAATATTATTATATTGGTTATACATAATTTAATAATTTATTTATTATAGTTTTATTAATTACGTTTATAATTATTGCGTTTAACCATAGATTAAATATACTAATATATTAATATATTAAATATACTAGTATATTTAATCTATGGTTTAACTCAGTAAGGAGGATGTTTGAAATAAGATGGGAATCCATAATATTATTTTACTAAAGAATTATAGTTTTGGAGATACATTTAGAATGGACATGTTTGTTGTGAATTTTGGCAAGGTAATTAATAGTTATAATTTGTAGATCATTATGTAATATAATGTTAGTTATACCATATATATATTTTTTAAAGCTTGGATGAGCCACAATGAGCAGATGTTAAATTATTTGGCAGGGACCTAAATGCGTGTACTATTATGACCATACTAGTCACGGCTTTGTACAAGATTGGTTTAGTTCTGATATACTAAACAAAACTTCTGAAGAAGTCAGTGCTATAGTGAGATTTTTTTTCTCTCTAGTTTTTGTAATACTTGTGTATTACAAGTACCTATTACTTTATGACCCCTTCGTTCATTATTTGTTTACTATACATCTAATTTTTTCTTATCACTGTCCAATATAAAAACATAGATAGAATGAATAATTATAACAATTTTATTTTGAATTTAAAATTGAATTAAAATACAAATATTCAATAAAAAAATATATCTAAATATATTTATTATATTATTATTTTTTACGTATAAAATATTATTGCTTTTTATTTACCAAATTTCTTATATCCATAACAAGGAAAATAAGTGGGCTGCACCTGACACGAAATTCTACGCACGTCCATGAACATAACAATATATCTTACAAAAATGAGATAGCTAAAAGCATTGATTATAGAATAGACTATTCTATAATCAATGCTAAAAGTAAAGGAGATTATTATGGAACAACTAAACAAATTATTTAAATGATTAAAAACATAATAAAAATTACAACTAGTACACGAAGTAGCGATTAACGATTTACTATGCTATGGTGTACATTCGCGGAATTCATACGATGCACATAACAAGTGAACAACGAATAAAAATTAACAGTAGTCAACAGTTATTTTTGGTTAACAGTTATATTAAATTTTAACATTTTATAAAATGTTTTAGGAATTATGGTTAAACCCATCATCTATATTATGTAATATGTATGTTGTACCGTAATTATTATTAGGTATAGTGTATAGCGGGAACCCCGTCGTATTTATAAATAAACGTTGAAGATAACGATTAAATGCAAATCAATCATTCATTTCAACGTCGTGCTTGGTACTTAATCATTATACTATCTGGCATTTATGAACATAAATTACGAATAATTTATCATAGATTTACTTTGAATTATATAAATATATTGATGTTATTATTTACAAAGTTATAAGGGATTTCTGCACACTACATTACAGCTAACAAAAAAAAGAAAAGATTTCGGGGTGGGGACTTGTCTCACCACCCGTGGTTACGGCGTCGGAAGTGGATGAAAAATGTGCAGTTTGGAGTTGGTTATTTTTCTTTTGGTTTGGAGGTTATTCCAAGATATTTTATTTCGTTTTATACTGACATATTTATGTTATTCTATACAATTTTGGGGCATTCCTCTGGACGAAAAGTATAACTTGAAGTGATTTACGTACTTTTGTTGATTTATAAACAAAAGTTTCTAGGCCAGAGTGCGATAAGGTTGACACGTTCTAACAGAAATTAGGCAGCAGTATTAATTATGTATCAATATAATAATATAGTAATTTCAATTTATTTGGAACCATTTAAATTGTTTTTACGTTAATTTATTAATTAATGCGTTAGTTAAAAAACAAAAATTAATTTTAATGTGCATTTTTCTAAATTGGTAGTTATAAAACTTATTCCCTTTATGGCACATTATCTACTAAAATTTGAGGTAGGTACATTTCGATAAAATTTTTGTTGTTATATGTTTAGGTTCTAACCTACTTTTAGTTTCAGGAAAATTAACCACCGACTGACCTGATTACAATAATTAACAATAAAACATTTAAATAAATTAAAACAATTTCCTAAACTCTAAAAATTTTAGATTTTGATCTGAATGATAAATATGTTGGATTTGGTTGATATAACTATTATTTTTAGCAGTAAAAATGTGGCAATCTTAAACTTCGATGGTGGTTTTTAGTAGAAACTTTGATCTAGTTGGTACTTTAGGTAATTCTTATTCCTAGTATTTTGATAATTTGTAGTCGCTGTGACAGAAGTCTATTACATAACTTTATATTAATCACACAATTATTAGACATCTTATAAGCTTAAATTACATTTTTTTAGAGGGAATTTTTGTTATTCTTTACATCGGCGAATGGGACGATTTGATGCCCACCCTCTAATCTGATTCCTGATTACATAATTCATTATACTATTAATATACGTATATTATATATATATATATATATATATATATATATGTATGTATTATGTAGGTATAGATAATTCCTCTCTTTTTGAATATTTCGCGGTAATATGTATATCGTTGTTACGTGAGTTATTTCAAAATTATTTATTTTGTTTTATAACTTTAACTGATAAAATCATTTATTCAATCCAACTGCTGACGTATCACGTATACACTTTCATAAAGGGGATACTTGTAAGTTATAAAACCGCTTAAAATATAAAATATTGAAATCGTTAACGCAAGTTACTAATTTCATATACAATATACATAATATATGAGATATTACGTCATACAGTACAGGTATACATACAGGCGTGTACCTACGTATGCTGCGCATGTATAATATTGTAGTGTAGAACCATACTATAATATTATAATGAATACAAATAATAATATAATATTTATTCGTTACCTACTTTGGCCATTTTAATTACAAGTCCAAAGATTATTATCATTTAACTGTACTGAAGACGGCAACACTGCGAACATCATTTGAAATTATTGTCCAGTCACACGAATGTCATCTGCATAAAAAATTCTACCTGTTGCGATAATCTATTGATATGTTGTTGCTAATCAAAACTCCCTGTACATACATACATGCATAATATTTATATTACCAATGGTACACCGATAATACGAATAAAACGAATACACTTGTTCTTTGTTCGACAAACAATTGTACAAGGTTTTTGCTGCAACGTGAAATTTCGACCCACGTCGAATATACCAATTCGAATTTAAATGACCCTGTATGATCCTATATACATATAAATGTGCGGGTAATCGTGAAATATAATAAAAAAAAACACGCACACCCATAAAGAGAATATCGTCATTCATCATCATCATCACGACCACATATCACCGAGATGTAATTATTTGTAGCTCAAGTAAATAATGTTTGAGTAGTATAATGCTGAGGGTGGTGGATGCGTTTGTGTATTGCAGGTGTAGATCAGGCCATGTTTAAGCGAATATCTATTGCGTGTCCACACACGGCACACTGTTTTTAAACTTTAAAATAACAGTAGAAAAACCAAACCTCCGCTATAACCACCCCACCATGCGCAGTTACTCGCCACCTTTGTTGCTGTATAGTTATTACATGCAGATATCGAGTGTATTTCGTAATTTGCAGACACGTCTCTTTTTATAAGGATATTTTATACCTAATATATTAGTTATAAATTATAATACTTTAATTAATTATTACCTATAGAAAATAACTTTTGACAATATTATCGAATATATTTTATTATTTATTATTGTAATATTGTATTGTACAATATTATTATTAACTTATACAACTTAATATCTAATTAATAAGACCTCAATAGATGCGGATTTTAGTTTTCTTTATTATTTCAAAAAGTAGATATTTAGAATTTTTTTTTTTTATTGACCTGATTTTTTACCATAAACCATTCTTAAAGTTTTTCATTGAAATATTTTTACTGCTCCAAAAGGCGATGACAGATTGACAGACACAATTATACAAAATAAAACACACATTATCATTGTAACACCAATGCATTCTTAACTCTGCTCAGAATCATAAAAAAAAAAAATTTAATTTTTTCTAGTCATGCAGTAGGCTCTAGGTTTATTAATATTTTGTAATTCTATTGTCATCCCGGTTATTGGTGTACATATAACTTTATGATTATTACTTTCATTGAAAAAATAATATTAGTTATATCATTTTAATGTCATTAGTTTATTATTACTTCTAATGATAAAGTATTCAAAATTAGGAAAAGACAAGAATTTTTGCGCATAACCAGTTTTTGAAAAAATTGATTTTGTTTTATTGTTGAAATTATAAAAACTTGAAATTATTATCAAATGTTTAAAATAAGTATGCATTTAATAAACATGTTATAATTTTCAAAATATTTTATCATTTTTTATGTTATATATATATATTTACAATCATTTTCTTAGGTACCTTTTTCAACGTACACTCCCCCATTTTTGTCACCGAGTTTTTTTTTCATATCATTTTTAAATATTTTTGTTTCTAAGTAAAAAGTATTGATAATTTATTAAAATTTTCACATACGTTTTCTCATAGCAATTAACAAATATAAAAAAAACATATTTACAGTTTTTACTTAAAAGTATTTTCATCAACAAATCCATCAAAACCTAAGGGTTAAAGTTTGAAAATCTTATCCAAGACTTTGAAATGGGGAATCCTAATAAGTTTTATTACTGAAAATTAGAATATTAGTTTAGCGTTGTCATATAATTGTTGTATGAAGAATTGAAGTTCAAATGTTGACAATATTAGATTATATATTCACGTGTATAATAAATAAATTAATAAATTAATATCAGGTAGGTAATAAGTAACGATTAGTTCTCTAATAGTTTTTGCTATTATTTAAAAAATATTAATCGTAATAACTTACAACATGTTATCATTACTTAAATAATCAATTTTTGGACATATTTAGACCATTTTTAAGTTAATTGATAGGTTTACATTTTTTCAAAATTGGATATTTAAACAATAATAACAATATTATAGTTATTTTGTTTAAATTGAAATCGTTATTATTAGCGGAGAATTGAAACTTTTCGCCATTACTATTTATGTATTATTATTTGCTTAACACAATAAATTTATAAAAAAATACTTTGATTCATTTTATGTGATTTATACCTCGAACTTATTCACACCATTCAGTGGTATTGATATATTATAGGTTGATGACAGTCAGTAATATTATAATAATTGACAATTATTATATGGTATATAATATTGTGTGATTTGATCTTGGCAAAACTTAGTTAAACACCCTTATTATTTCACTAATATAAAAATAAATTACTATAATAGCAATATTTAATAAAATATTCTTAGAGATAGGCTAAGAGACGGTTTCAGAATAATTATTTTCTTTGTATATAATTATTTATCAGTGAATTCAAATTTTATACATTTATTATAGTGATCTACCCAATGGTGAAGTAACGTACAACAAAGCGATTTTACTGGTTTTTTTTTCTTCAGTTTATCTAAAAATTACGGCTATAGATACTAGATGCTATAGTAACTATAGCCACGCTTAAAATGTATGTAATAATTTTACATTATAAAGATTACAAATGATATGAGTACTATTTATTATAATTTTAAGCTGACAAAACTATGGGTTCTATATGTACGTGGGCTCCACGGACATCAACCCCCTACCTATACCTCTCTTAGGTCATCCTTAATCCAGGCCCGTAGGCAATTACGTTTTTTGTATATTATAATAAATTATTATGTCATAAAAAGATTGCATAGTAGAGGAGACGACTTTTAATTTTTAAGTTTATCAAGTAAAATATTAAATGCTTTTTGTTATTGAATGTTTGGATATTCAATTATACTTTAAGGTTCTCGGCATTTATATTATCAATGATAAAATAATACAATAACATTGATGAATAATCATTTCATTTTTATGACTTAGTGATCTATGTGTTCGTTAATTCATCGATGTACACGTTCTAAGAATGCTCGCATAGTATATTGACCATTTTGTTATTACATAAAATAATTACTTTTTTATTACATTGTTAAATTATGGTAAGGTTGAATAAACATGAATAGCGGCTTAATAATATAATATAGCGATAGGTACTACCTCTTTACTCACAGATTTCTTCGACCTTGAGCGAAGAACCTCTCGCATTCATTTTATTGAATACATTAAGTTTAATAAATAATAAATATATTTAAACGATTGACTGAGGTGTTTAGTGTGTGTGTGTATTTATATAGGCTAAAATAACATGAGATATAGAATTATATAAAAAATATAATGGAATTTTTTACAAATAGTTATTACATTTTTCTCGACTATTCACACAATAATATCGTGATAATTATCTGATGTACAACATTATACGCGTCGGAGTATATTATACAGTGATTAATGGAGTTAAATAAAAAATTCAGATTAATCTAATCATTTAACTGAATTCAGTGCGTTGTTACTTATTAATTGTTATAAATGTTATAATATACTTAATCTCGTTGTCCACCAGTCGTTGGGGAGTGTGTAATAATACATTACAATTGATAATTTTGCATATCATTATTATATCTCGGGCGTGAGTTTCATCTATTGCGTATTGTTGTTAATTAATTGGTATTGCGTTTTTATAATATATTTATATCGAGTGTGTGTGTGTGTTTAATAACTTGATATAAATATTTATTTTATATAATATTTTATTATCGTTGTTTACTTGTTAGTACATATTATAAATAATAATACTTATACATAGAATAGAATATTTTTTGATTTTCCTGAAATACGATCTAAATGGAAAATAAATTAAATTACTACTTTTTAACTATGAAATGTAATGAATATTTTTCGTTTTCAAAGGTCACTGATAAGTTATACATCGAATCATAGGTAAGCTGGTAAATATGGTATAATATCAGTCACTGAAGGTCTATTAGCCGAAATAATTTTAAAGTTTTAGGAGATCATAATGTAGATATATTGGCAGCAGTAGATAGAAATTGTGTACACTTATTAATAAATTACTTTTTTAAATTTCTTGCTTAATTTCAGATTTACTCAAGGTCATATTATTACTAATTGATTAGCTTCACTATTTTATTAATTATTACTGACTAATTAGATCCATTTTAATATTATTTATTACCAACTGATTATGGCCTCAATATATTGATATGATTACTAATGCAATGTTGTTGAACGTATGACTATTGTTAATTTTAATAATTTTTGTATCATCGATGACCTAGAGATATATAGTTGGTGTGTTAAACAAGAATCAATTTCCTTTAACATATTTAAAATCGATACTGTAAATCAATACAAAGTTTATTCTATAGATATCTGTATTTTTAAATATTTTACAAAGTATGAATCATATTTTAAACATCTACAATAAGTGATAGTTGTACGAAACATAATATGAAGTAAATAAAAAACAATTTATTCATTATTCCATACTTATTGCATTATAAAAAAAGATAATATTGCTATATTTTTGTGTTTTAAAATTAAAATATATTTAAAAGAGTAGACGTTGAGAACAAAACGAACTATGAATTAAAATTGTTGGGTTATAAATTATAATAGTTTGAAACTCATTAAATTTTGCTTTAAGAGATCTAAAAAAAAAAAAAGATCCATTAAATGTATAACAGAATCACCGATTCGAACATGTACAAGACGTCGGATACCCAATCAAAGTTTGCAATACGATTGCGCTTCGGGAGATGCTTACACAACACGTGTAATTAAATTTCAAACAAGTTATACGGACACTTTATTGAAAACAATCAGTTAAAAACACGGATTTCTATTGAGAGTTAAGTTTAAGGACAAAATAAACAGTGGCGTTGAATTTCACAATATTAACGACTATAATATAATAATAATGCTACAACTATAATTTATTTTTTACTATCATATAGATAGGTATAATGTCCATATATTAATAATAATAATTATTATAATATGAGCTTGGCCCTCACACGTGAGTGCGTTTTTGTGTACACATCGTTATTCCAAACTATGTAATATAATTATATAGCTGCAGTCAAAAACCAAATAATTTTGTATTGTTAGCAACAGTCATTTTAACTTTTCACCGATTGTTTGTATTTTCATTACCAATTGTTTCGAATGTATTTAAATACAATTCAATTGTCAATGTCACAACTCGCTCGACACCATGTCCCGAGTTGTGATGTCTCGACGGACGTCGTAATTTTTTCGAATGAAATTCGAGGAAATAAAAACGACGTCGTAAACGTAGCAATGGTGAATGATTTTCGCGTTAATTATTTATATTTAGGCATAATATATCGTAGAGTGTAGACTATATAGTAATATGGCTTTATATAGTTATTTTTGATTCTACGTAACCGTGA
Organism: Melanaphis sacchari; assembly: GCF_002803265.2. Lineage (NCBI taxonomy): Eukaryota > Metazoa > Arthropoda > Insecta > Hemiptera > Aphididae > Melanaphis > Melanaphis sacchari. Next base: position 1,040,135 of record NW_020271519.1, on the reverse strand, counting down.
ACGATTTAACCCGTCGTTAGTACACATATAGTTTGTAACATGATTGTTACACTGTGAGCGTGGCGCTCACACTTCACTTTTTATATTATTATTAATTGATCTATTAACTTAAAAAATCAAACCATATCTAGAATTATGTATATTTTTATCCTTCACTAAATAGTATATAAATACTTTTTATGTACATTTCATAATTTATAAAATAAAAATAAAAAACAGTATATACAAAACTGTGTACGTAATCAACTACGGCGGTGGTGATAAAAATATTGTGCGGTTAGTACAGTGGTAGCGCGACACTCACTTAATAGTTAATCGGTACTGTCGACTTTGTATAACGATAACTGATAGGCAATGACAAATAGCGTAATTATTTATTTTTATAAATATTTATAGACATGTTATTTGAAGGTATTTATAGTATCAGATTAATTCAATAATATTTGTAGGAATAACGCTCAAAATTCTATCTGTGTGAGCGGCGCGCTCACATGTGTACCAACGACGGGTTAAGTTTAATGTTACACTGATAAATAAAGAGAAATAATAATGTATAAAATGTTAATACATTTAATATCTCAATTCAATTGAATTTATAATATTTTAAATTTAAGTTTTAATTTTTGGTATTTTGTGATTATATTGAAAGGGCTTCCCGCTCGTTAAATTCATCAATAAATAAATACAAGCACGCTTATATTACGCATAATATTATGTGATTTCATTTCAATATTATTATTATTAATTATTTTAAAATAATATTGAAATACATTGCGCACGATAGCTGTAATACATATATATATATATATATATATATAATATCGAAAACACGTATCACAATATTATGTATATTGTATATAAGTGGCATAACGTAATATTATATTATATTATTACCTCCTGTTTTATATTTTTAGTTTCAGTAACGAATGTTGTAGTGGGTATACCTTTACACATAGACACGAGTCACGTTATATTATTAATGGTTATTACTATATGGTAATGTGGTTACGGTGCGGGAGACGCGGTAGAGGGGTGTTGGTCCAGGGAAAGTTCTGGTTCGCGCAATAAAACGCGTTTGTATATTATATGTATAAATATATTAATTATATATATATAAATATGCTATATTTACGATAAGTGCAACGCGTATTCACGTTTCTGGTGAAAGAAAGTACACTACGGAGCAAGCCACATACACACACACACACACACATAATCAGTATAATATATTATACATGTATACAGATTACAGAATGAGGAACAAGTCGAATTTTACTTTTTTTTTTTTTCCATACTCGTGTACCTTTATACGTATTACATTATTATTATACAAACATAAAATGGAATAAATGGAATAAACCCAAACTTGTTCGTTTTCCCTTGGCCTTCTCGGTATTCTGTGTGTATTATAATATTATACGTCACGTCTATAATAACAATAATTATTATTATATACACGGCCCTCCCATAAACTTGTACGTAAGGCCGAGCCGATTTTTATAATAATACATCATGTTACAAATTTAATTTTATAATAATTTATCATTATCGTATGATATTATGCGTACGCCTGTGAAATACGCGACGCAATGCATGTTATGCAGTCTAATGCACTATGGTACAATAATTTTGTGTGTATATATTAAAACTAAAAGGTTATGATATATCGGTTATAGCTAGTCAACTGTGTTTCGGAAGTTGTATAGCACCGAAAAGATGTACCGTATTAATATTACGTCTAAAATCTTAAAGTATACTCAATGTGCTTTTATATTGCGTGTAATAAATAATAATCGCTTGCTAACAACTAATAAGCATCAATTGACAATTACTATCAAAAACGGATACATCGAATTTTTTTTATCAACAATTCAAATAAATTGTTATTTAAGTAGTGTTCATTGTTGCAGCAATTAATAATTTGTACAGCAGTAATCATTTGATGTGTAAAGTTACTAAAATGGTTATGAATTATAATGATATTTATACCTACCACAGTTATCACAGAATATTTAAAACACAAGTTAGTTACTTAATACATCGTATTGTTTATTTTTATCCAAAATGAATATTAAACGAAATGTGTTACAGACTTACAGCAGTATATCCGTAACACACTAACGCAGCAAGTAAAGTAATATAATTAATGGATGATGGTGAAGATGATTGTATTGATGATCGCGGTTGGAGGAGGATGGTATTGAACGATCGATTTCATAATAAATGACATACATGCTATTTTATTATATTATTATATCAATATCTATGCATTACTTGAATCGGACATATTTAGACCGTTGTCGTTGTAACGATCGATTTCTTTGAATTTTTATTTTATAATTTCTCATATAATATGTAACTCAAGGTTACTCTACTCTCTTGCACAAAGGAACAATAAATTATAAAAAAAAAATTCTTACAGTGGATGGTGCAGCGTAGGTACATACATGGCATACATAGTATGATATATTATATTGGTAGTATCTACCTAATAATATAATAATATCTGTATTAAAACGCGTATTATATAGATAGGCCACACGTGTATTTGGTGGGCGCCGTATTGTTATCGTTTATAATGGACCGCGCGATTGAGTAATATTACTATAGACTATAGAGGCTTCGTGCTGAGAACACGTAACTACTACGTATATTGATCGCGTTCATAAGAATTTTTTTTTTTAATCGCATATTGATATTTTATTATTATGTGTACCAACCTGGGTATTATTATAGGTAGGTTACCGAAACCTATGGTCGACGACTGCAGTGTACTTATGTCGTATTTGTGCGACATAACGGTTCTGTTTTTCACTAGCGGTAAGAAAAAAAATTATGTTTACACGGAAACTTGAAACATTAGAATCGATTACATGACGTCGTGCTCACACGCGTATTGCCACAATGCATTTGTACAAAAAAAAAAAATTTCCAACTCGTTGTCATCGTTCGCGATTTTTTTTTTTCATAGCAATCCGGTCGCTTGCAGAAACAGAATACAAATCGTTTAAAAACACAATACTTTGAAAGTTTATGTGCTTATCACCTGCTGGTTAGTGATAGACAAAATTTGTATAATGTGTACGCGAATTTTGTGTGGCGATGATAATCGTTTAAACCACAAACCATGATAGGGATAGATAAGTCGTATTAATTTCCTCAAGTTTATAACACCCGTTGTTTATAAATCGTTTGATGATCAACTTTTTATTTTATCCATTTTCTTTGTACAATTACTTTTATTGATTTTATCGGAAGATTGAAGATTATTATTTATTAGTTATTGCATTGTTAAATTTTAGAATAACTAAGAAATTCGCAAAAATATTTTATTATTCTTTTGACTAATTTTTTAATAGGTTATAAGTTAAAAGAGTAGATATTATTATATAACACTTTAGTCCTGGAAATAACTACCAAATTAAATTATAGATTTATCATTTATAGACTATGATATTACATTATATTATGATCATTATTATTTACTTTTGTATAAACATACTCAAAAATAAAAATAAAAATTAGGGAGTACCTAATAATAATTGTTACGCAGAATTTAAAAAATAAATAGATTTTCAGTACAATGCAATGTTATAATTTGTGCGATTTATTCGAGAAATAAATTTGTTACTTTAAGTCCACATACATAAAAATAGGTTTTATTAATTATATTAGTTATTTAATGTTAATGTGCAATGCATTTGTATCATTGTATGAATTATTTTTACTCGAGGTTCATAAATGATTGGATTGTGAATTGTATAGTTGTGTCAAAATAATATAAATACAAGTTGTTCGTTTTAATAAAAATGAAATTGGTGTTATTTTTAGTTTAGATTAAAAACATTACATTTGACTTAGAATATCAATCAATACGTACATAGTGCATTATTTGGACATAAAAATAAATTAGGATTTAAAATAAGCCATCCATTATAAAAGAATTATGAACAGTTTACTTTTAGCGCCAATTGTGGGTCGTAATAAACTCTGATCTTAGGACCTGTCGTACACCTGATGATTGGTAAATATTTATAACATGCATTATATACATCTAACTTATCAATATGTGTGAAATATATTATTATAACGGCCATTGCCCATTAGTACAAATTGATTTAATTTTCCGTGAGGTTTTAGCTCCGAATATTAATACATAGAAAAAAATTGGGCAAGACTCACATACATCTGAACTAATGTTTAACTAATTAGTAATTACTTACCTATATTTTATTTTTATGCAATTGTATATTTTTTAATTTTCAAATTTTTGGATTCTTATCAATAATCTTTACGAATCATAATAGTTTGATGTTAATGGAACTTTTTTTTTACGTATTTAATATTAAGTCTTAATGGAGTGTATGAATATATTTATATTATATCTATTCAGTACTTAAATAATTAATTAAAAATATCTAACATGGTATTAAACTTTGGTACAGATGTTTTATTTTATATTTTTACGTATAAATATAAATTGTTTAGCACAATGATAACATTTTATCTTTTATGAAAAAAGTGTTAAGAACTTTTTCACTGTCAAAAATGTTATTCTGTTCTGTATGTAATATGGATGATTAGTAAATTTAGTCTGTCTCATTGTATATTCTTCAACTAAGTTTTTAACTCAGTGCTTTACCGAAAACTTTTTTCACAAAACGCTGATGACTTGGACAATACAATAGCATCTTTCAAAAGAATATATAGATTTGAATACACATTTTTGCTTATTATTTTTTTTTTAATCGACAAAACCAAAATTTTCGTTTTTGTTAATAACACAGTTTTTACCTACTAATATTTTAGAGTACCAACAACGCTTTAGAACTGATTGAAAATAAATCCTAAAAATTATAATTAACTATACAATAATTTATTATTATTTTTTAATACTTATTATTTACCTTATAGTTGGTCGACAAAGTATAATGCTTCATAATAATCAAGTTTAAAAAATATTCTGTTGAGTTTGCTAAAGTTTGACTCATCAAAAAATCTAGTTTTTAAGTGAATAATAGTCTAGAATAATTTTATCAAAGTGATTATAGCGTAGGTAAATACGTAATGCATTGCATTCATTGACCATCGTGAAAACATTAACGATAAAAGCTTAAATTCTAAAATTAGAATTGGGAAAACAACAGCCGATAACGATAACTATAACAATAATAATAATGACTACGTCATACCATTTCGCTAAAATATGATATGATAAAATTATAGTGTGTTGTAACTTGTAATGTATGAATTATACGAGTTAAAAAAAAAAAAAAATGTAGGTACCTTAATTAAATTAAAAAATGTTGAGTTTTTAATGATTTATGAAATAGTAATAAATTTGTGACGGGAGGGGGCAAAGCCTCCTTAGCTCTTTAACGATTTTGTGTCTATGATAACAAGACTCGCTGTCATTTCCGTTACAGGTATTATTTACAAGTCCACACTCATTATGACAAAAAATATTTTTTTCTACAGTATTAACTTATAAGTCATAAGTATCATCCTTAATATGCGTAGTGCACGTATTGTGTGTTTATATTTTATTATACGTAATAAGATGTATACAAGCACATATCGCGGTAGTTGGAAAACAAATTCTTAGTAAAAAAGGACATCCAATACTAAGGAAAAAAATTCCCCGCAGTATAAAATTGAAGGAAATAATAGAACAGGTACGTTAAATTTAATTAAATACCGAGTTATCATATTATTATCCAAGTCTGTATAATATGTTTTGTATTATTGTTAGTTTTGTTAAGATCAAGAAACGTTAAAAATTACATTAGTTAAACCATTGTTGAATTGACATTTTTGATATTTTTTAGGAGATTTAACCCCGGATCTTGATTATCATTAAGCAATTATATCAATTTTTAATTGATATCAATTGACTAACTTTTATACTGTGGATTTTTTCCGCAATTCCACACACACAACACGTCACTCCGATAATCGTATTATTGAACTGTGTAGATAAACGTGCATTGTGATGTCTTTGACGATTTTCCATTAGAACATAGTCTATAGCTGTAGTATGGAGAGTAGCTAGACACCAATGCAAAGCGTGTAAAGAAATACGAGACGTACACTATTTCGTCGTACCACTGTGTGTATATATCCATCTTCTCGTATGTATTACACTATAGACTATAGTCTATACAATTATAATTTATTTACGTGCGTAGCGTATTAAAAATTTTAAACACCAAAAGTTTTTTTTTTATGAAAGAAAAAATGTAGATATTCACATTTGTTTAATGTAGTACAGACAGTACAGTTATTTAATTGCGGCGATGTTTCATTACACGAGTTTAAAGTTTAAAATTCGCATATTACAGTAGTTATATTGATATTTGTGTGTAATATAATTTACATTTATTATTATATAACAATAATTATTAGAGTTAAATAAGTTCTTTTACGTAAATCAAATATTGCTCAACTAATTAAGTTCATCTACCTTTATGACTTTTTAAATTAGATAAATGTTTGTTTAAAATTCTAATCGTTGTAACTTAAATGTTCTAAAAATGTCGGATCAGCACCATTTTACATTAGAATTTAGTATCAAAATTGAATTATACGTATCTATTGGTACAGTTAGCGTGGTCGGTTATTATTTCGAGTTCGGAGTTCCTGGTTTGAATAATAAATAAACTTAATAAAAGTGGGAAAATTGGTATTATTCTGCTATACAGTAGGTGTCGAGAGGGATACTGTAATAGATTTTTTAAATTTGAATTCAATGATAAATCATTGTACCTATACGAAAAACGATTTTGAGTAGAGACGGTCTGCCAGCCTACATTACTATAGAAAAAAAAATAAAAAAAAATAAGAATATTTTATAATAACTTAATGCTTATTGTAATATTGCTATTAAAGTAATTTATTTTTGTTTTTAGATGAAAACGTTGCATTGGATATAATATTATTAATATTTAATTATTGTTCTAATAATATTTATACTCAATACCACTTTATTGTAAAACGTGTGAACAAATTCATGGTTGGTATAAATGTATAATATTTTAAAACTAATCGAAATATTATGAAAATGCTATTGTGTATACTGTATAATGAAATTCATAATATATATAAGAGTTTCAAGTCCTGGCGAAAATATTTTTTAACTCTAAACAAAATAATTAATCGTTTTCGTCAAACTTTAAATGTATAAAAAATTGAAATTTATAAAAACTCGAAAATTTGAAAACTTAATAATTTGAATAAATACACTATTAAAGGTCACAAGGGTATAATTTGGTTTAGCTTGCTCAATAAATCACCATAAATGTGTGTAAAAAATGTGTATTTTTATCCACCAGCAACAGTAATAACAGGATATTCAGTACGTGTATTGTGTATGTAATGAAATATTGAAATGTAATCTAAAATTAAAGTTCTACGGTAAATATGGCAAAAAAAAAAAATAATAATCATACGAGACGTATTCAATTACATAAACGCGGACGTTCATAGGTATATGTATCACATCGTGGAAACGTACTCGACGTTTTGAGGATTCCAGTGAATAATTGCGTGTAGAGAAAATTCAGTGTAAAATCAGTAGTTAGCGTCAAATAATCAAAAATTAAAATAAAATTTGTGAGCCACGATTTTTTCCGATCATTTCACGCGTGTACGAATAATATAATTCCGTGTTGACAGATAATCGTTAATATTGTCAAAACGATCAATAGTCAAAGACTCGTGTGCTAGGCAGAGTTCATAATAAGTGACATTTATTGGTGCGTGCCGTAAGACGTCAGCGTGTACAACACTGGTATATACCAGATATACGTGATGGCTGCAACCACACCGATTCGCATATATGAGTTGAATTATTACTTTCTAATTAAATATTGATATTCTAAAATTATTATTTTTTTACGTACGAGTATATGCGTAGTATGTACTAATGTACTATACAGTGTATATTATATATTACGATTTGTGTTATTGTGTTATGTATTACATAAAAGTGGTTGTTGAATACAGTGAGTCATGTACGTAGTATTGTAGGTAGGTACCTACGTGTAATCACAAACGATTTCGGCAAAATATTATTATGCCCACAAGACTAATGCTAACATGCGCCCGTTACACCCGTGCACATTTTTCACGCATAATAATTCGGTTAATAATTTGGCTTAAGGACACGTACATGTTTGGGATAACTTACCTATTGTACATTTGTGAGCGTTGTACAATGTTTCGTGTACGCGAATGTATCATTCTCGTATTAATATATTATATATATAGAGAGATTTTTCAGACTTCTCGGTCACACGAACGTCATTGCCAGTGTCTGTACCGATTATATTTGAATAATAAAAGTATATGTGTGCGGCGTGGGATATTACGATAATAATGTTATTATGTCTTATCTATATAGGTATTGTGGTATACAGTCGTCAGATCATTGTGTGTGTCATCGTGTCACTAGGCCGTCCACTGTAGCGACGGAATAACATACTAAATCGTTTTGTATTCGCGCATATTATTATTAAAAAATATGGCACTGGTCCATATGCATTATGCGCGCATACGTTTGTCGTAGATCAGGGACGAGGAATAAATTATTATTATTATTATAATTAATATTGTGATTTTAGTCCATGTCGCTGTAATAACCGTTAATTATTGCAGTAATACTGTGTGTTATTATGCTACTTATGTACAAGCTGTAAACAATTGTTTTTTCATCGTCTATGAATCATATAACGCATTTGTATGGAACAATAATAATTATTATGGTTGTTACGACAGTAACAATATTATCTATGTGAGAACTGAGAATGCTTTTCTTTTTAATTATCATGATACCAAAACTGAAATATACTTTCAATAAGCGTATAAGGAAATAGTCGTATCTACGTAATATTATATTGAGTGACGACTTAACTAAACAAAAAATGAGTAATTTTTTTTTCACGAGAACTATTTGACAGTTTTTCCGGGAATAAAATAAATTGGTGAAAAAAAATTTTGTTTGTTATTCAAAAATTTAGTTGTTCTTGTAGTAATTTCAAAATATCGAAAATGCATATAGGTACAGTTTTTTTTTATGATGTTCCGAAGATGTCTAAGTAACAATATTTTGCAAACTACTTTTTCGCTAGGATTTTAAAATTTAGGCATGTACAGGTTTTAATAATTGGTGTCATAATAATATGTTCAAGATGAATTGGTGTTTTTTTAATAATCAGTAATTCTTTTAATTTTGAGCATGACAAAGTACGCTGAAAGTTTTAGAAACATTAAAGTGCGAAAACCTTGTGTATTGTCATGAAAATAATCGACAGGCACTAATGTACGTGTAGACAAATTATTAAAGCCGAGACGTCCTTGGATCACGTGCGCGGTCACCCGTGTCGCCACCGCTGTAGTCGTCGTTGTGGTGTTATATATGTCTTCTATAATTATAGATATAATATATATACCTACTATTACAACAGTTAATGTTCCGGCCTTTAACAGCAACGCACCGCTCTATAACTCACGAAGCCGCGAGGACGCTATTTCGATAGGGGTTGCAAACAAGTTATTTTGTAAGTGAGGGAAATTTTCACATTGTTTAAAAATTTAACAAACCAGGATTTATATACTAACGGGTGTGAACATGTTTAGTGAATTACATTGTACATCGGTAGTAAATTCTAAACAACAGTACGTTGTTGTTTTAAAACCATTTTTCACAAGACGACTATATAGACCTGTTCAATCCTGTTTAAATTTAAATTTTTCATTCGAATAATATCATGTATTATTATTATAAAGAAAAACATGATAGATATACGGAGTGCTAATATTCTGGCGAGTATGAAAATTATTACGAACAGAGAAAACAGAACCTCCAACAGCCACCACCTCTTTGCTACCTTCGTATACCGAAAATTGGTGTCGCATCTCATCTAAATAAACACACAATGCATTTAAGACTTGAGCTCCGTGTATTATTAACTTTATTCGTTTATGCTATTACTATCGTTGTCGTCGTATTACGTTATTCTCGTACTTATTTGAACGGTTGTGTGATGTAACTATGTAGGTACTAATTCCCTAGGAATGTATGGTCGGCCGGATGATGGATGGACGGAGCAGAGTGCCGCGGCTGACCGGTAAAAGTGACATAATAATGGCCGCGTTCGGCTTGCCCTCCTGCCGCCCAGTGAGTTATTTTTCATTATATTTTTTGAACGCGTACACATATTACGCGGCGACGGCGGCGGAAGAACATCACGCCATGGAACTCCCCAGATACACACGGATATACACTTACATGAGCTTTGCACACATAATATATAGATATCGTTGAGATTGCGCAATAGTCTATAAAAACGCACTCGCGGGCGGCTGCACAAAACCGTACATTATTTTGTGGCAGTGGCTGATGGGTATGGGTATATACATAATGATCATACTATTTGTTCGATAAAGACAATCCACTGCAAAGGGAGGTAGGAATGGAGAAACAGCAGTGCGACAGACGGAGAGGCGTCAGCGCGCGAGAGGTACGGAATGTGTGCGTATGTGTGTATGAGAGAGAGAAAGACTTTGAGAGAGAAAGAGAGAAAGAGACGGACGTGTACACACCACACACTACTGTACCGACAAGACGACGACAGTCTGTACGAGCCCCCGCGATATACTTTCACTATCGTCGACAAACCGATCGCACTCGTCGGCCATAACGTCGCACCGTAACACGTCGCCGTCTTCCGTTCTCATAACATCATAATACAACGCAGTTATTATTCACCGTTGTAACGCCCACCTGTAGAGGTATACATTACTGTCGCGTAAAGAAGGAAAAAAAGCCAAAAGGAGATTCCAGACGAATTCTACGCTCCTTTTCGCGGTCTAAACGCCGTATACCCGTATAATATATATATATATATATATTATATATCCAACGCGCGTAATATCGTCTCTCTTAGTGTTTATTTATTTGTATTGTTGATCAATTCGCTTTTATTTCTGTTAAATCGTTCACAATGAATCGGCCGGCGCATCCATCCATGTGTGCGGGACGATTGGCTTAGAGACGACCGATTTAAGTTAAGACGACCAACATCGCATTACGCACGGCAGCGTCGTAGTTGGCCGAACACTGCAGAGCACGACACGATCAACTGCTAAAAAAGAAAAACAACACGTAAATCCATTAACAAGCCCTATCACGCGTGCAGTTAGGAGGATGGTGACTCAGTCGTACACAGCCACCGCCGATCGTCCGATGTCGCTGACACTTATCATCCGGACGTCTCTGTTGATAACGACAATCGCTACCTTTTCTCGGCCCGTCGAAGCCGTTCTTTCCGTGAACGCCACACGTGAGTACCTTATTACCTGCAATTATTGCAACGATTATCAACAAAATATTGTTTTAATAATTAGCGTGCTATCGTTAATACTATATTTTATCACCACCCATACTGTTTGCGTACTATCGGACTTTTTCCATGCTAAAATTTTGCTCGGACGGATTCAATAGTCTGTGTACATTATTATGATTACACGTATGCACAGGCATACGCGTCAAGTCGTACGGAGTAAAACGCATACGGGTCTGCTGTATCCGGCGGTCCGCGAACATTTTTCATAGAAAGTACTTTATTATACTTACACTTGTCTTACCTAACCTATTGTTGGGATCGGACGGGTTTTCTCATTCTATTTTGTGTACCGCGTTACGTCGTTTGTGCTTTAACATAACATTAATAAATAATAATGTATCGATAAGTACCTAGTACTACTATGTTACTATGTTCGCCGTTCGGTGTCATAAGTCATTACGTCTAAGTAGTTTATTTGTTTAGATTTAGTCTTTATTCTAGTCCACATATGGTGAATAGGTTGAATGTATAAGTAGGTCTGCATACATATTACATAAATCGCTACTGTTCCGTGAAATGATTTGTTTGTTTAATGACAAACAGTAATAATAATTACGTGTTTTTACTTTCATAACATAACATAAAAATATAATATAATAACGGTTCTGCAGTGCACCGGTTATCAAGTATATTATTTCATATGAGTTTTATTGACGATTGCTTTGATACCAAACGCACCTATAAATTATAATTCAGGCTGTTGTTGCATATTGTGTTCACTTATTTTTATTCGACCGATCTATATCGTTTTACGACTCGTAGTAGGATTTAATTCGGAATATACAAAGTAAATAAACTTATAAACTAAGCTATCAGTCGTCAATTGACGAGCGTCAATGAGCATATATGGTAGGTATCTCCTCATAGAGTTCAGTGAAATTATTGTGCTTAATTAATTTCATTAATAATATACACACTATAGGTATGAATCTGCCGGGTTTTATGGAAAATTGATAAATTCAATAGATTAGTGGACCACTAAAATTTTACCACGGATCACTAAATCGTGTTTGAGGACCATAAACTTGCAAGTCACTAGGTATATTGACTTAATTTTTTTATTCATCAAAGTTTAGTGATTGTTTATGCGATTCGCGGGCAGTAGTTTTCATTTTTTTAATGAACCGGTCGATTAGTCTACATATAAATTTTATTTTATATTTCGAGGTTTTACTTTCAGCCTTGTGGCAGAATCAGTATTGACCATAAGCGTCTGATATTAAATTGCTGAGGTTTGGTAGCGATCGCGTGTCATTATCAGTCATCACTAAAACGCCACTGCAGCGAGTCGTAATGTTACATACCTACTTTATTGTACAATTGTTGTGCCTACACCTGTTATATATATAGGTAGGTATCTATCTACCGTTTGGCGGACTCGTTCGAAAAGTTGCGTAAAGAAACAAACGTGTATACCTACGTAAATAATAATGATATTATTGCGGTGTCGGTATTATTAAACGCGTGACGCGCCAGAAATCGAATATATTTGCTATATCATGTATTATCATTGTAAATGCTGCAGAGACGAGTGATTATCCAACAGCGGGCGACAATAATGCGCGCGTTGCTTAATTTTTATTTTTGGCGCGCGTATCCACTTATACCGCATCGATGACGTAATGTATATAATACACAATAACCGTTGGCTTTCGTCTCGCGGTCTCCTCTTTAGCCGGTTGTCCACCGCCGGGTCCGGCCGAACCATTCTCCCTCGGATACGGAGACAAACTAATGTAATCATTATCATAGCTGGGGCTTGAAATCGGAATAAAAAAACTTTCAAATTTGATTCAAATTAGTCTTTTCCGATTTCAATTTCAAAATAATATATTGAATATCAATGTTATGATTTTATGATTTCTATAAATTGCTGCACTAAATCGATTTAATAATTGTGTTCTGGTTATTCTTTCTTTTGTTTTGATTTTAGTTTCAATTTTGATTAGCTAGATATGATCTATAAACATTCTTTGAAGCTTTTAAATTTTGACAAATAACTTAACCTAGTGATGAAACACATTGTAGGCCTGTTCATTATTGTTTAATTTTAACTTTTAATAACATTTTCACATTTTTTTTTAAAATTTAAAATAGATTTGTATGTAATAATAATTTTAAAACATCTATTATTTTTTTTTCAATTCCAATGTACCTAAATTTTGAAGATTTTTTACAAATATATATCTATATTACTGTTGATTTGCTAAAAGATTTTTAACGATTTATCAATATTTAAAATCGAAGTCTTGATCATAAAAATATAAAAATTATATAGCACGACCGCCATCGCAACACCGATGACATCAGGTGACAGCAGAGCCTGTATAGATCCATTTATAAAACGCAGTGTGTGTGTACAAATCTTTCTCTCTCTCTCTACCCGTTTGAAAATCTTCACCGCCGTAACGTGTAAATAATATTATTACATTTATGTACATACGACATATAGAGATGTACATGTAATAATAACGGTCACGACGTTGTTGGCACACACACTATATGTAATACTCGGTGGTATATTATTTATACATTTAAAGTGTATATATTTTTTTATTTTTTTATACTTGACCGAACGGGGTCAAGGGCTCAGCGAGTGAAGTATAAAACCGTTTTTAACCGATCACATTAAAATATGTCAACTGCGTATTAAGCGTACACATATTATAATATTTCACAGTGCTACTTACGTTACCCGTAGCTAGAATTGAGCCCAAAAAGTGCACATCGTTATTATTATTTTAACAGTAGTGGTTAATTACTGTATTTCTTTGATTAAAAATCTCACGATGCCGCTGACCGGAAACACACCGGAAATACGGTCATAGACCGGACATTCGTAAAGTGAAAGCGCGCGCGATTACGATACAGCGTGGTTATTACTTAATACCTGGTGCTGCAGCAATCCGTGGTAAAAGAAACCGACGACCACATAGCGCTGTTGTAGAAATTCGGCGGAGGCGGCGGCGATAGCGTCGGACTGGAGATGTGTGTGATTAACTTACACATGATATCTTTATATACATAATAAATACATTAAATACGTGTATATATATATTATATCTGTTAGTATTATGTACGAACAGGAAAATGCCAATTTTAATAATTATTATTGCGAACACCGCTACCTATATGGATATGTACTTAAAATTACGTGTGTCACTTAATAGATTGATGTTAAATAACCGACTGGATATTTATTGTAGGCGGCAGGCGCTGTGTTAAAAAAAAACCTCAGCCTTTTCCACTTTTGAACACTTCATAAACGCTCATAAAAGAAGAGCTTTTGCATGGTTTCTCATTTCATACGAGTATATTACATGTATATATTGTTGCAAAATCAAATGCTGTATAACGATTGGACTAAAAAAATAATTTTAAAATTGTTATTTTTAATTTAAATGAACACAAAACGTCATGTACTGATTTAGTTTTTATATTATTGATATATACCTAATGTAGATGTTCTAAATTGCTCATATTGGATGGTCACTGGTTATCAGTTTACTAACTGCTTTACCCATAGGCGCAATTTAGATTAAATTTATGGGGGTGCTAGATTTTGTTAACCAAAATGATCTGTGGGTGACTTTTCCTCCACACCACTTTCCTACAGCACCATTCATATATTCTCGTTACGCAACCTTATTATTTATTAATAATTTATAATAAAATAAAATATTAATAAAGAAAATAAAATACAAATTTTAAATATAACTTATAAGTAATTACATTTTTTATTTTTATTTAAATATTATATTAAAGATATACGTCTTGGAGACATACTAAAAATATTTATTATTTTATCTTTACCAATTTTAGTGCTTAGATCTCTTTCAATATAAGTAACTGTTTTCCATTTACCAAACAGTCGAAAGACGTTTTGGTGTAATCGTTATCGACTTATCAATAATCTTTTTATAAAATCTTCTTGTGTAATTAATACATAATAATATTTTATTAATCATAATTCATAATATAAACAATAAATTTACAATAATATTTTATTATTATTATATTATTATGCAGATGAAAAGTTCTAGATCAAATTTATCCTAATGTCTATGACATAATATCAAAATTCATAATTTATAACAATAAAAATTCGATGATGTTATTAAAAATTTGGTGGTACTAATATGAAATTTGAGGGTGCTATGCACGCTCAAGCACCCCCCCCCCCCAATTGCGTTTATCGCTTTACCACACGTCTATTGAGAATTTTTTTGCTGGTAGTCATTGACACCCGGTAAACTGATCCTATAGAGATGTAAACTTTTTAGGATCTTGCTGAAATCACGTAATGTTTCTAGTACACCCCTTTAAAATTATAAAACACACTACAATCATTTGCATAAATAATTATAATAATTGGTCGGTTGTATAATTTTACGTCCTTAATTTATCCTATCTCGTTTATCAACTATGGAGTGTCAAGCACCCTCATAGTCATAAATCATAAGTCATAAGTTTATCTAAGTATATATCTACATTTGCATTTTAAATGATGGTACATGATAGTTCAGAGTTCAAGTTATCCATGGCAATGAAAGTCTTTACTGTAGTTTCTACTTTGATTTTTCGAATTTAATGATTTGCGTCATTTTTGAGTCTTATGATAACTGTAGTCTGCATTGATGTCATTATTTGATGTCATAATTTAACTAATGCTACAAATATTTGAAAGGATAACATACATGTGGTGTATAAAATCATAGTAATAAACACTTAAACCAACTGCTGGAAATGCCCAATAAGTAAATATTATAATTTAATTTAAAGTATGACTAATAGTAAAATTAAAATAACAAGTAATATGCACAATTAATGGGTTATGACTGTATATATAAATAATTGTATAAATTAAAATTAAAAAGATTTATTATTAAGCATACATTTATTTCTAACATTTCATTTATTGAGTAATTTTGTACTGAGTTTCTTAATATTATATTTTCTGTTATTAACGCAAATGCGAAGAGATTATATAGGTTCAAATATAGTTGTAAATCATAAAGATTATTGGAAATTACAGTATTAATGTATTAATGTATAGAGATAAATAAAAACATAATTATACGTTTTAATTCTCGAAGTCATATTTTTTAAGAAATAGAACATTTATAAATAGTTGTTTTCAAACTTTTAAAGCTACTTCAATGTTTGTAGGTACTTAACATGTTCACAAAAAATTATAAGCTACTTTAATTAATTTTTGATTTGTATTTAATTTATATTTTCCAAATTAATCTTCAATTTTGTAAATTTAAATTCAATATTTAAACTGTTGTTTCACAATGTATTTCTAATATCTCTTTTTAGTTAAAGGCAAAATATGGTAAAAGTGATATGATTATTGTTTTTATAGGATATTTTAATTTATTTCTGATTCTAAAATAATGTAACGTATTCTATGAGCTATTTAATTGTTTTATAAATGTGTACGTAGTATAGTATTATTTTTAATTACGTTACCTACGGTATTTGATGTAATATTACTGTTAACGAGCAACGTGTATCACTTTACTATTGATAAGAAAATAAAATAGATATTAATTAGTTTAACTAAACTTTAATACTATGGTTACTATATTTTATTTATCATTATTATTTATTAGAGAATAAATATCAATTCAATTATATTCGTATTAATCTAACGAGAATGAAATGATTAGAACATAATTATTGGTTTCTAATATTTTTGATAAGCTGAAATCTATAAGCAAAAATATTTCGATTTCAGTAAACTTATAGATATTTAATTATAATTGGTCATGAGAGATTACAATCTTAATATTCTAAATAGGTAAACAAAAATATACTATAATAAATTATTATATTAAATATTTAAATTAGATTTCAAGTTCATATTAAATGTATACCTATTTATTAATAGGTTGAAATACCTAACTATATTTATATAAATTCAGTACATATTTGGTTATTCTTTGATCATGTAAAAATATTTTTAGGGAAAAATTGGTTTATATATGCACATACTGTGCATTAGTATAGTAAATTAGTAATACAATTATATTATACTTCGAGTATAAAAAATATGATTTTATTAGGTAGTACTATTTTTTTAAATTTCAACTATAAAAATTAATGGTTAATATTTTAAAACACACTAATAAAATATAATTATATATATTATTTGCATTGTTTCAGCTGAATACATTCATTCATGTCGTAAGGCGGACGTTCAATTCAATAGTTGCATAAAAGAAACGTTCAACCATCTTCGTCCTTATCTCATTAATGGTATATTATAATATCTCTAATATAGTTCATAATTATAAATAATAATAATGCATATTTTTTCACCTATTGTTAGTAAAATAGTTAAATGCACTTTATTGTTGTACGTACGTACATTATACGACTAAAATAATATATTCCTTTACCCGAGAGACATCTAACGCAAACATCCCGTAAATAACGGGGCTTCCTCGAAATCAGACTATAATTTCTGTTCGATTGGTGTTCATGTTATTCAGAGGTCCCAGTCATCACTGTAGGTCGTAAATATTATATTTAAGATTTTTTTTCCTTAGGAATCGAAGAGCTTACCGTGCCACCGATCGAACCATTGGTTATACCAAAAATGCAAATGGAAAACGGTCATGGTGCAGTCAGAGTGAGGGCCATACTCAGTAATATGACTATACACGGCGCGAGCAACTATACAGTTTTAAACGTCAGGTTAGATTTAAAGCTATGTAGTTTTCATACTATACTCGTACAATAATCTTCAATATAGTTCAATACAACTCAATTTTTGGTCATACGAGTGTGATAAATCGGTGAACCAAGCGTTTTGCGAATCTTTTGTTAAAGTTATTTTTTTTAAATGCAATTATTATGTATTGTACAAGATTTAAAGATGATTTTTTAATACTGATTTATTGTGCTAATCTATTTAGTCACGTAAATATAATTAATTTTCGAATTATCGAAATTTTATTATGAATATTAATTTTAGATAATTATTTATAAAATATTATTTGTTTTTCATTATTTAGTATTTACTAAAGATGATTAAATATTTATTCGACGATTCGATGACAATTGTTCATGACAAACGATTGGCTGCTGGGCAATTGTATAGTAACTACAATAATTTTTGACTTGTGTAATAACCTACAAGATTTCATTTAAAAAAATTTTGATGTTAATTGTTGACAATAAAGTTGGTAATATAATATTATAGTAATATATATTTTCATTTTTTCAATGTAGTATGTTATATAGGTATTACGATTACTTAATCAGTTCAAATGTTAAATAAAATGAACTACATAAACCTCAAATTTAATAATTTAATTTATTTTACGTGTAAATCGTATTCTTAAATTAACTGTTTAATTATCTTTTTAAATTTTAATCTAAAATAGAAATTTTTGCGTAACTGATAATAGATTGAATATCATCTTACGCAAAAAAACGTATGAATAAGGTCATTAACATTTATTATCTATATTGATTTTATTATTTGTGTATGATTTGTTAAGCAATTTGTTATAATAAGCGTATGAATATTAATATATTTAATGGAAAATAAATTATTTTCATAGGAGTGATATGAATAAGTACCGCATAGACTTAGGACTTTTTATACCGCACATCGAAGCCACTGGAAACTACGACGTCAATGGAAATGTGTTACTGTTACCCGTTAGAAGTAGAGGAGAATTTTGGGCGTCCTTCGGTCAGATAACATTTAATTATACATTTTACAGCTGATGAATTAATTTGATGCTTATCTATATCATTTTTGCATTTAGAAAACGTAACGGCCTTAGCAAAATTATATGGAGTTGAAGTGAATAAAGAAGGAGTGAAATTCATGAAAACTGAAAGATTAGGAATTGGTTTCAAATTGGAGAAATCTGATTTTAAAATCAAAGATTCCATCAATATGCAAAACGTCATAGGTTAGACTACAGAAATACATGCTTTTAAAATTATTTATAATATAAAATAGATATTAAAATTATGCTTTTATTTAGGCGAAGCAATGAACGTATTTTTGAATGAAAATTCAGCAGAGATTATCGAAGAAATGAAACCCGCCGCTTCGCAAGCCATCGGCAAGCATTTTAAAAATTTCTTGAACAACGCGTTTTTACAAATCCCACTTAAAGTGTGGCTAAAAGACTCTGAATAATTTTCATGTCTATTATTTGTTTTGTAATTTCCTTTACCTTTCCAATACTATAGTGAATAGTTTTATTTTTAAGCATTATATTACGTATAATTTTATTCTCATAATATAATATATACTTTTATACTCGTATAATATTTATTTAAGTTACCACATTCTAAACAAATATTAACATAGAATTTCTATTATGTAGACTATTTACCATTTATATTTGCCATTTTGTATATATAGGTAAATTATGCATAATAATATTATATATTATGTCGTCGTATTTTTTGTACGGGTTATTATTTTAAGTTTTAACACTTTAGAAAAAGTGTTATTGACAATATTACATTAATTATATATTTATAATCTCCTATTGAGTATTATTTTAGTTTTGAACTAATTGTATGTATATTATAAGTAAACATTTTTGAAAATTATAACGCGCTGCCGGGTAACAGTGCAATACTGAAATGGTATGTTTAACATTGCATATAAATAATTGTATGTGCCAAAAGAAAATATAATTCGTTAAATTATAAGGACGAAATTTTTCTCAGGGATTATCACTGATGAGACATTTTATAAATATAATGTTTTTTTTTTATTTTAGTTATGTAGGTTTTTTTTAAACAAAATGTCAAAATTCAGTTAAGATGCTGAAAGAGAAACGTAATACATTAAAACTATTAACACATACTACTATATATAGTTTTAGTTATATTTATGTGTAAATTCAAATAGAATGAATGAAAAATAATTTTGTTTTATTTTATTTTATATTTATATATTTAATAAGATTATCAATATTAAATACTAATAATGTTATAAAAACAAGAATGACCTACTTAAGCAGTTTAATTTCAAAATCTTTATTATATTAGAATACTATAGTACAGATAATTTATGAATGTACACGTTTCAATTTAAAACAATTTGATTTTTTTTTAGTATTATAATATGATGTTTTTACATGATTAAAATACATTTTTTTTTTTAAATAATGGGGTGGTTTTATAAAATATTTGAGAATTGCATACGAATTTCACTGTAATTATCAAAAATACACTAATCTTTGTAAGTGATCACAAGATTTGCTTAAACAATATAAATGCGTGATAAAAAAAAAAAAGAAAAAAAAGAGGAACAAGGTCAGACATAAACAATCTAATCTTGGTCAGGTTACTTACGTGTTGGAAATTTTGTGGTAGCCGGTAAGTAGTTAAAATTAGCCAATTAGTAAAAATAAAGAGAGTAGTTTTAATTAGATCAAATAGTATAATCAAAAGATAAATGATAAGATAGTACGAAATACGTATTTAAAAAAAATATAGTAACTCAATTATTATTACAAATGATTTTTTTTAATTTTAACAAAGAAGATTTTTTTAATTTCTGTTTATCTTTAAAATTATTTTGTTGTGTTCACTGAATTTTTCCACGAAAATAGACAATAGTTTTCAATTTTTATATTTTATAGGCATACTGAATATAGTTTATTGATATCTAATATCGTTTATTCTTAAAAATGATTATAGTTTAGTTGAAGTTGATTTATTATGCAAATTTTATATTACATTATTTTTTAATGTATAATTTATAATATATGATGCATTGATATCTATAAAACTAAAACACTTTTTATGTTATTATAAATCATTAGTTAACCAGGAATATTGAAAATACAAATAAAAATGAATAATTATGTATCATGAAATGTAGTTAGTACAATTTTAAGCTATAGGTATATCTATTCTACGAAGAAATGGATTTTTTTCAATAAGTATATAAGGGGTATATTAAAAAATAAAACTCCGTAAAAATAGGCAAAATATTTTAGCAATATGTAATTTAATAATTTATTTTATCCATTTTATGGTATACAATATCTGTATATATTATACATCGAAATAAAAATATTTAAATTGCGTTTTAGATATCCTTCTGAACGAAGAAGTTATTGGTTTTATTTGAACACTTTTATTACTCTTACTACCATGTGATTTTATGTATCAGAAAACATTTATTGGGCCGCCAATATATGGGAGTTTCAGAAGTTTCATAATGTAGCCACTTTATCGATTGAAATGTGAACAGAGATAACGGAATAATGTGTATGACGCAATACAAGACACATAAGTTGTCCAATACATTCAATCTATTTATCGATTGTCCATTAACTGAGAAGCCATCAATCTTAACGTATTTTTTTAATTATTTCTAGTTTCAGTAAAATAGGCGTTGTTGTAATATTAAAAGATAATAGAGACATTGCATTAATATCATTTTTCAACGATATTATCCATAGAGGGGGGAGAAACGTGAATTTGATAGAAAGGGTACGAAAAACTTTTGTTTGCAGAAAATGAACTGAAGCGGTGTAAATGTGAAAAGTAATTTATCACGGCCTATAATTTTATATTTTAAGTATTTCTGAATGACCATCTACGAGTACGTAAAATCAATACATTTATCGGCCCATTCGAAATCTAAAATATAAACATTTGTTAAAACAATAATATTAATATCAAAATAATTCTTTGATAACTTTGGTTACCTAAAAGTTAGACAGTTTTCGTTTAGAATTGTTTTTCATCAAATAAAACGATTAATCATTAAATTCAAATATATAACACATCCATTACAGACATTAGAGTGGTTGTTCAATAACAAGGTAGGTACACTCGAAAACAGAGCGATTATTTAGTATTTGGATTTTTACTATTGATACCTACTATAAAAATACTAGATACGTTTAATATGTAGTTTAATTATAATGTTATTTAATTTTTATTTAATCAGTACCGTAATTAATTTTAATGTTATTTATTAGTTACTATTAATTATTAAGTAATAAACTGTTTTCATTTTACTTTCTTTAATTGCAAAACATTGATATAATTACCTATTTCTTTTTTCTGTTTAGTTTTTATTTTGTATGCAGTTCCAACGTGCCAATACATTTTTTTTTTCTAGTTACTACTATTGTTTAATCCAATTAAATTTTACTAAGCTACGCATAAATTAACTGCTCTGTAGTTTCTGAGATTTTATTATCGTATGTAAAAACAAATTTTAACCCTTAAAACACTGTTGTTAATTTTATTAAATTATCATTCAACTGATATACATATTAAACGCTGATCTACAAATAATATAGAGCAGTTCCTCATTGCTTACATTGCCTACATTGCTTTAATTTGTAGTTTTATAGATATTGAGTTTGATTATGTAATAATTATTTTAAATTTAAAATAACGCATAGAAATCAGAAACTTTGTATGCTTGAAGAGTGTGATTTTGCATTCCTCATTTCAAATTAAAACTTGTATTTGTCCTTAAAAATTAATACATATTTTTTTTTTATAAAATATAATTTTTAAGTTTTTAAATTTTTTTTTAGAAGTGTTGTACAATTTTTGTTATATAATTATGTAGTACAGAACATTGATAAATGAAAAATATGTTTATTAGTTAAATCGCATAAGTCAATAAACATAAAATTAGGGCAAAAATATTTTTACTTCTTTTAAATTTTTGAAATAGTTTAGATTTGTTAAATCTTAAAAAAAAAACACAACGGTTTTTGATTTTTAACAAAAATTAAGGAATCTATTGGTTCAACATAGATTAAAAAAATCCATTTCAATTGCAACTTTTTTGGGTTCTTATCATTTGTACTAAACAAAAATCGGATTTTGGTGGTAATATGCAAAAAAAGCCAATTAAAGGTTTTTTCCTCGGAATCTGAAAAAAAGAAAAACTTCCAACAACAGTAAAAACTATAGGTAGGTGTGATTTTAACAGACTTTTACTTAGTTTAGTTTTTTATATTAGCTTTCACATTAAGAATAATGGTGATGAAATAATACAATACATCCACGATAAATTGTTGTGACAAGCGGGCAAAGCAATGTTTTGTCGTAAGTTTAATCCGTTTAGATTTTTTTTTTAAACTTTGTCTGTACATATTATTTTGTTGTTCACCAACAATTATTTACATCTAAGTTATTATTCGATACGTTTACAGTGAATAAATAATATGTGAACTAAGGTTAAAATAAACAACTATATAATATTAATATAATTAGCACGATTCAAGAATAATTGAATGATATTCATTTATTCTAATTTATGTCTATAAAATCAGTCGCAGTATTATCAATACACGAGGTAGAGATTATAGTACATTAGTTCACAATAGATATTATGAGAATTTTCTAGTATTATACAAACAACGAAACAGTTTTTATTTAAATTTTTTATTGATAATGCTTATTGGTAAGGTTAACTTGAAAAAAACCCTGATTTTTATTTGAATAGATAGGTAGCTTAAAAATTAAGATGTACAATTAATAATATATTTTTTTGGGCTGTATTTTTTATATGATAATATTATAATATTAATACCACATAATTATTAAGGTTGAGTTATTTGTTAAGAAAGAAAATATATTACCCAGTTTATGTGATTATTAATGTTTTATGTTTGTATAAGTATAATATAGACATCATGTCCATGTTAAATAATTACATAAATGTTGTTATTTCAATGTTACATTATCAGTCATTTCTGTAACAGTTTGTACCTATAAATGCATTATTATATAAATTGGATGCATTTCTTCATTTTAAGTATTCGTATTAATCATTATCATGTACAAAAAATAAATTAAATACAACTAAACGTTTAGTGATGTTTTTAATTTTGTTTATTAATATTTTAATTTTTAAATACATTTAAAAAACAACAGTATCACATATTTACAAATCATAAATAATTTTTTTTTTTTTAGTTTTTTTTTATTTATATCTATTTTTTAAATGTAAGAGAATATTTTAATAATATAATCTTCTTAAATTACATTATTTAATACAATTATTATACATACTTTATTTAGTTGTTGTTCAACAGTATACAGATCGTTAGGGTCCGCTATTGGACATCAGGTTAATTACCTGTGTTAATTCACATTACGTACGGTAATAATCACTATTTACTTTTAGTCAAATTATAATCTCTAAATAAATAAATTGTTTAAATATTATACCTTATACATAGTAAAGTTGTTTTTTATGAAATTATTTTCATATAGTTTTTATTTTCTTTATAATATATCTAATCTGTGTATTATGTACATGCGTAGTTAACTAAAATCTAAACCTACAATATAGGTTGGTAGGTACGTGTGTATGCTACACCAATTTATATTGTTCTAAACTGAGTCCATTTAAAATTTATTGAGCGATTGAAAAAATTTAAGATGACTATAATAGCATGTCTATACACGTAATAAAAATATATTATACAATTTTGACAAAATATTAATTTTAGTGATAAATAATAATAATTGCAAATCAAATAATTTGCTTCTGAAAATTAAAATATAAGTTATTTACTTATATAATTTTGTTTTCCCAATAGTGGTCAACACCATACAATGTTATCAGTTGGGAGTAGGTATTTAGGTTTTTATAAAACGAGTATATTATAATATACTATTTTATCTATATTATTTGATTTGTTTTTAAATAATTTATAGTAAAACTCTGTAAATATCTGAGCAAAATGCACATCAGCTGTAGTTTACAATAAAAACATACTTATTTATTGAAAAATATTCTTGATAACTTATTTTAATAATATATATTAACTCAAATATACGATATGTCCTGTGAATTGTGACTTTTCTGCAAGCGTTTTAAATTTTTATTTTAATATTTTCAAACTAATAAAATACTTGAAGTATTTTATACTGTTTACATTTAAGTTTAAAAAAATATGGTTTATAAAAAAAGAACACATTTAAGATAAGCGCATAAAATATCGATTAATCAAAAGAGTGACTTCTTTCTTGAGAAAGTCAACTAAATAAAAAATTGCAATTAGCTAGGAAATTAAATTTGCAGCTTTGTATCTTACATCAAATACGCATAAACTAATGCATTTTTCATTTATTTTACAGTAGATTTTTGTATTATAGATTAAGATTAATAACTAAGATAAATCATTTTTATATACCCTTAGTTTAAGGTATATAAATCTTGATTTTTGAATATTAAAATAAATCATTTTTAAATGTTTAAAAAACAATTAGATTGTTCAAAAATTACTTGCGAGTCATATACTCATATATGAATTTATAGGTTCAAAATCAATTTATTTTAAGTAGATATTTTAATTTAAATAAACTATTCATTCATTTTAATGAACCATGTATTCAAAATTCGTATACAGTATAAATTACTGTATAAAACAAGGTAGTAAATTAATTACTGTTGAACGTGACCTATTGAATGGTAATAATGGTAAGATGGTACCTGATGAATTAAATATCTGTATATGTTGATAAAAATATAAAAGCCATTCAAAACTTTATGATAACGCAAAGTGCATGCGAGTATAAATGCACTATTATTGGTTAAATTGCACTATTGCAAAAGTATATCAACATGATTCATTAATAATATAACATTAAAGAGCTGCGTTTAAATATATTTTATGAATAAAATGATTTTTTATGTTGACCCTTTGTGAATTATTATTTCTTCTTTTTTAATATTATTTATACAATCTGTTATGTAAATGAACGTTAAGCATAATTGATGTAAAACGTAAGAAAACATGAAAAAGTCATTATTTTAATATAAGGGGCTTCCCATCGGGGATACTTTGACATGAGTTATTTTGAATTATTAATGCAAAAAAGTTACTTTATGAGTTGCGATGAGTGATGACTATGAAACTAACTTAAAAAAATAAAGTCAACACATTATAATATTAAAACATTATAACTTTTTCTGTAATTATTATTACAACAATTCGTATAAATCTATTAAAACAGCGTATATTATACTGATAATAGAACAAGATCAAAATATTAAACTATTTACTGCAATTATATGTCAAAAGTATAATATGAATAGGTACTTAACTCGTGTTACTGTATAATATCATTCGAACGATAAATTATGTTCTACTTGTTAATACTAATGATATAAAAAGTTAAATTACCTATTATTATATGTATATTTTTCTTTTGTTTAAAAATAGGAAATGTTTGTTGATTTTCTTATTTAATTAATATTTTTAATAATTTTACAGTTTTATAAACAAAAAATATTTAATTTTTTATGTGGTCATGGTTGTTATTATATGAATTAAATGTTTGACAATTATAAAATGAACAAGTTTAATGATTTCCAACTACTACAAGATTATTATATTATTTTATAATTATTATACAAAACGTTATACCGTATTTATTTTTTTCGGAGAAAAGTAAACTAGTCGAAAAAATCGGGTTAGTTTATATATATATTGATTATTATTTTATAGAACATTTCTTTCAAGCGGATTTTAAATCCTTATACTATAAAATAAAACGATTAAACTTTAATATACAAAATTGAAAATAGAATACAAGCTCAGTTGTACACTCTTATTTTATTATTTTATTTTCTGTATATTGTTTTATTTTTTTTTTTCAAATCCAAATAGTAAATATTTTATGAGTCGATAGTGAAGTTAATTAAATTTTACTAGTTTTAAAATTGTATTTGCTGTTTCTCGGTATGCTTTAAAAAAAAAAATGTCATTTCGGTTGGCTAAAAAAATGTTAATATTACTTTATTTCTCGTTTTATAAATATGAGTTTATATTGTCCCAAAAGACTTTAAATCAGTGTTGTCCATTATAGGATGCCGCTCATTTACAAATTTAGTATGTCCTGCAATACAATTAAGTTTAATGTACATTTTAAAGTATGAAAAAAATAAAATATGTATTATTGTGGTTCTATTATATACAATATATTTTGTGAAAATTAATACTAGGCCACCAACGATAAAATAAGTCAAATTAAGTATTAAATAAAAATAATTATAAAATATATATATTTTTTTTATTTGATGCTAATCAATTTATAATTATTATAAATTGTTTGTAAAATTTTATACATTTTTTTATTAGTTTTTTCATCAATATCTTTGATAAAAAGATGTGTGCTGCTCACAATTAATTTTTAAAATTAATAATTGATCCTTTTCAAAATCCTAACGAGGTTCGCTGCATTAAATGGTATAATAATATATTTTACTAAATTTAAAAATCCATAAAATAAGTATTTGAATAATTACATTATTCAAGTATCAAAAAGGGGCTATGAAATTAAGTGAAAATTCTTAGATTTATAGCCTAACCGTGTATATAATATTGTCTTACTGCGTATTATCAAATACCAGACAGATGCTTTTTCCTCTTTTATTACTTAACAAAAGTAAAATCTTTTTAAATAATTAAGCTTGGTTAATAAAATATGCATACAAAAATCATTACACGTAATACGTAGTAAGTAATTAATAAGTTCGTAGTATAAGTTACTTTTGTAATTGACATAAACACGTAAAAGTCTAACAGTATTATAACTATTATACAAATTTACTGTTGGCGTAAGAATTTATACTTTTTCGATCCAAACAATGACAATACGTCAATACCTATTAAAATGGTAACACTACTAATACTCAAGTAGGTACTTTAAAATACGGGCATTGTACAAAAAATAGAAATAACACCTTTATTCATGTGCGTATGTTAAAATAATATTGTATTGAGAATTCGTTACTAAAAAAATATATCTGCATTTTAACGAGAGTTCCTGTGAGGCAATTATATTTAATACATAATATTATGTGCAATTTATCTACTAATATGTTATTATAATATTATTAAAATTACAAGATTTGTACCATTCCAAATCCTAAAATATATATTATATTTTACATATGATATCGGCACGCGCGATGGCCTTTGGGCGATAAGACTTCGTGCCTCATGAGCATATATTTCTGTAGGCTATTTTTAGTTACTACTTTCGTTTAATATATTATATCTAAACGAAAAATGAATAATTAGGTACGAGTATCCACACATTGGAAATCGATGGGCGGGTGAAGCGCGAGTGGGTTTTAGCCTTTCTGAAAAATTGTTGACAATTTCTCTCGACATTTTCCCCTATGGATGTTAATTGTCCCCAAAGAAAAGTATTCAGAATATTTCCTCAGTAGAAGTGGTAAATATTTTGCTTAGAGAAAAACATTTTTAATTATCCGCGAATTGCCACCCCCACCTCTCCTACCCTATAATAAATATACTCTATTTCTACCTATACACATACATTAGCTGTTTGTAACGCTTTTTATCTGATAGCCGATAGCCGCAAGATAAAATATTATATATACGTATATACAAATGTATAATAGGAGTGTACCTATAGGTACATTCCTATAGGTCTACATTGAACTTTGGTCAAATATAATAATAACCATGAAAATGATGTACGCATTATTGGTGTATAAGAGGCATTCGACAGTGTAAGCCGTGTGGGTACGAATTCAATATCCCCCACCTTGGCTACCCCACGGCGTGTGTAGATAACGAACAACTCGGTGATATAACGTTAATATTTTTATTAAACGTACACGCGGATTCACCTCTGGTCTGGCCGTGTGCCGCGTGTTTGTTCGGTTTAATAACAATAATATATTTTTATTTATTGAACGCCAATAACGCGGTGGTACACGTCGATCATTGACACGAAAATCGGTGCACGTTCGCGACACATCATATTATCGTTATTTGTTGTATTACCTATATAGTTTTTACCTGCGGTCGTAATCATCGTTGTTAACGTCGCGCCAGCACCCGGACCCGTGTGCCGCCCGTGTCGCCGCTCGCCGAGGAGTGAATTTCGAAAACGGTTTTCGGGCGAGTATCCGTATCATACCTGTGGCTGGGTTTTACGCGTTACCGTCACATGTCGGATTTGTCGCCGCCACCGCACGCAGATCGCACGAATTGACTCGACCAGATATTGTACAAGTGAGTGTGCACAATCACATATTATATTATAGGTATTATTAATAAATAATATTATTATTATTATTATTCGCGAATTTATTTCGATATCCATTTCGGCACACCGATGCGGGCATAACCTCCGCGCGACTATTGGCTGGAATTATTAGTCTGCGACAAAAGTTTTTTTGAACGCGCTCGCCGCCCGACGGACGTACCGGCGCGGACACGTTATCAAATTTAATAAGAAAATCGCACTTTTTGTGTTATTTTGACGGCGGCGTCGCGCTGGTCTCGTCGGTCGCTATTCGATTACACTCGTGGTTGACATCGGTGTCGTCGGCGATAGGCGGACGGAAACTCGTACGGTTTTACCTTACCTATCGCGCACACACGTTCAACGCGCTTAGCCTAATCCACAATAGACGTATTTCGTCGCTTTTCGATACGGCATTCGGTTATACGATTTACTTTGGCTGCTTATCTCTACAAACCGTCGAATTATCGTTATTAACTATCGCAATACCAATAACAGGTAACAACGAAAACCATAACACTACGCATATTACGTTTGGGCGGCGAGGTCCGTACGAGTTGCACGCTACGCGACCCGTCATCCTTAACGCATACGCGATTGGGCACGACTGGTGGTAGGTATTACCTATACGGCTAGGTTATATATATGTATAAATGCATATTTTTTATTGTACGCGTTTACGCGTATGTCACGTCGTGTGATGCCGTTTATGAATGAAAGGGATTTTTGGGCCAAAAAAATCAAAAGAATATCAATGTTTTCAAGTAGTAGGAACGGTTATTTTAATACGATTCGACCGTGCGCGATAATGACGACGATAATACGTATGATATGACGTTCATTAATCGGTCTAGGACGCACGAGCGGCGTTACTGCTCGGGGTCATCGATTAGGGGACGCACAATAATTATCTTTTTTAAATGTAATGTGTGTGATCGTGATGAGTACTGATGACTGATGAGTAGCGCACGCGTAACATACAAATATATCGGAAGGGCGCATTATTTTATCATTTTTTTTTTTTTTTTTTTTTTGTTCCTCTGTAGAGGGTTTTATTACTTACCGCAACGTCCGAACCGGTTATTTTTCGTCGCACAATCGACGTGCCACGTCTGCTCATCATCGACCGACTGATAATAATAATAATTTCATAAAATCTGTAGTGTAAACAATATTACATATTATTACAACGTGTATACGGTATTGTCGGTATTAGTGTATTTACATATTGATACGGTTGGCCCGCCGAGTCACCGACCCCGTTAATGGATTTATTACATTTTTTTATGGATATCTACCAATGACGATGAAACTCGTATTGCATAGATGTCGGTTATAATACATTAGATCAATGTTTTTAATATTTTATCACCTTTACCAAGTTATATTGTGGTCAGAAATTTCGTTTTATTTCCTTACGTGTTTTATTCTCTTATTGATTTCTTGTACCTTAATTTTATTGTATTATACAGATTAATGGTTCAACAACAATCATGTGACACGGGAACCGAATGAAAACCTGTTTTGCAGTCTACTCTCTTGAACCCTCCGATCGACGGTCATATTTTATAGCGTTGACAACAACGAAGACAAAAGCTCTATCAGTTTTGCGACAGCAGTGTAACAGCATCATCGGCGCATCTACGTGGTGGACCGTCCGCATTTAATATGCTACGCATATCAAATTTCAGCAAACGACAGTGGTTGACGTTAATCGTTTTCAGTATCGCTGACTTTTGTAACGCCATCTGCGTTTCATTACAGGCTCCGTTTTACCCCCTAGAGGTGAGAGGACCGCATTTAATATTAAACATATGGTTCATTGAACCTGGAAGCAATTGTGGCGTACGCAGGGTTTGTGCGATGTTGGTTGATGATGTTAATGAATCATTGGAATTAATATAACTTATTTTCTAAATTTCAGGCAATTTATTTATGATTTTTCGTAATTGATATTTGATATGAGAAAAACAAAACAAAATTTAAAATTCCACCCGAAATATGAGCAACATTAATAATCAACACTGGTTAGGTGTAGTTTATAAGTTATTTGACCTAAAACCCGTTAAAATTCACGTACGTGAGCTGCCCCTTCATGACGTATAAGTCTATGATAATATAGAACTACGACTGTAGCTTTAAAATATTGATAATCTCCGTTTGACTTTTCCATCCTATTTTTGGCCTAAATTTTTATAGGTGTGTTAAGTTTTTTCTCAAACATCGATAAACTTCTAGTCACGGTTGCTTAAAGAAATCGACTCGGCACTCCTTCAAGTTTCATTATATATTATTAATTATAGGTCACGTAACCATATTATTGTGTCTTACAAACGGATAAAATATAAATCAAGAAGCGCGTGTGTAAAAAAGTGTTCCAATTTACAATCTCGACCTAAATACAAAACCTATATTATTATATTATGCTGCTCTTAGGTCCAAAGTTTTCATAATACTTTGATATTTTTGATTAGTGTTAACCTCGGCATTATTTTGTTTGTAAATATTATAAAAATCAATACCTACGTTTAATTTGAAAAAAATAATTACAATTACAGTTATACACGTATAATTGATTTTTATTTTTAGAATTTTTTTACTAGGTACTACAAACGCATTTGTTAATATTATGATAATCAGATAATATAATAGTGTAATAATTTAATAATTTAAAGCAACTAATATATTATTCATTTCATGATATAAGAAAAGTGAAAGACTCTTAAATTCTTTATTAGGTTCTTAAAAATTATATTTACATAAAAACAAACAAGACTCTTAACTAATGTAAATATAATTTATATATGCATAATGTACATAGGATTTATAAATATGTAAACACTATTTAAGTAGTATATAATATATATGTATTATATACAGAGTGATTCATCTTGCATGCTTAGTGTTCACCCATATTTTCTTTAATAATGAAGTTATTCAAAATCAGATTATAAAAATTTTCAATTATACAGTATATTATATTATATATTGTATATATTTAAAGTAAATAAATAAATATAGTATGAATATAATTGCATAAATACAAATTTTTTTGAAATTTTTTGTAACTTATTTTACTATTTTAGGAGTATCCTATGAAAAAACAAACTTTTGTTTTTACACGAGAACCCCTTTTTTACTGTCAATTATTTGGCTGGTAATTTTTTCTGAAAATTTTGATTTTACAGGATTAAGTTTTAAATGAGTAATTTTTTAATTATTTAATTTTGTACACTTGTAAATAATAGGTCCATGACAATGAGTTTGGAAGATATTTGGGCTATAGTTATTTGAACATTTAAATAATTAATATAAATCAATCAATATTTATAATTTATAAAAATGATCCAAATAAATTAATACTAGATCTAATAAGTCATTTATTTTATATTTTTGTAAAATTATTTTTAAAGACTTATGTTTATGAAATTATTTACTGTAAATCACATCACAAGAGTATCTATTCATTAAGTAACACAAAAAATCTAAAATATTTGAAAATATGTTAATTGAGTATATTTAAAAATTCCAAAAATTAGAATTTGAATAAAGTCATTATTAAATGTAAAAATAGGGATATCACTCTGTAGATACATATTTTTAAATACACATATATTTTTATAGATAAAATATTCTATTACAAGTTTATAGCAGTACGAAATAATTAATGCAAAATTAAACATTTTTGAAAATAATAAAGTAACATAATTAATCAATGTATTTTACAATAATATTGTATGTTGATGAAAAATATGTTCAATATTATATTATATTTAGGCTGAAAAAAAAGGAGCCACTGCAACCGAATATGGTTTGGTATTCGGTGTTTTTGAACTGGTTGTATTTTTAATCAGTCCCATTTATGGAAAACACGTGAGTACAGTTTAAAAAACAGGATTTAAATATTGCAAATTTTTAAAAAATAATTAATGTTTTAGTTAAATAGAATTGGGCCCAAATACTTATTCAATGGAGGGATATTCACAACAGGAATATGCGCAATCTTATTTGGGTAAGAAAAAATTACAGCTAGCTATAATAAATATAATATTTTTATTTTACCAATTATTTTTGTAAAATGTATAAAATAAAACACATGGAAGTTACTCAGTTATATAATAGGTTTTGAGTAAACCTCGTCATTAGGTATAAAATCCGTAAATTATTGTAGTGGACATTGTATTAATAGGAATAATTTATTTATATTAATTATTAATTATAGTATACGATTGGTTGAATACAATGAATACAATTTTTTTACAAATATTTTATGCACCTATTATTATAACATTTTATCATTTATTACTGTTATTACCAGATTTATCAACAACTATGTACAGTATATTATAACGGTGTGAATAGGTTTGTGGCATACATAGTATACCTAAAATGTTAATTTCTTATAGAAAATAAATTATAATATATATTACGGCAAAAGGTTTAAAGTTAGATAAGAGTAGTATGATTTGGGGAGTTCAAATACCCTAGTCCCTAGTCGATGCACAGCATGACATGGGTGGGGATGGTAGCGCGCGACATTGACTCGTAGAGACAAGTAATGTAAATATATACATACAGTAGAACCTCGATTATCCGGGGTAATGATGGGGAGAGGGTCACACGGATAAATGAAAATCACGGTTAATCGAGACTTTTTATAATAATGAAATTTTAAAAATTTTGATTCAATTGTAATTAGAAATATACATAAGAAGACGTATACATACAATAATGTTATACATACGTCCTACATCCATAATATTGTATACCTACAACAAGTTATTAGGGCTTAAAATATGAAGTTATCGTCAAAAATGTCATTAATACGATTGTCGATATCGAGTATTATGTTTAAAAATGTTCGGAAGAATGGGCACGGTTAATCGCAAACACGGATAATCGAGTCACGGATAATCGAGGTTCTACTGTATATATATATATATATATATACTTTACACTGATATTTTTAAAATATTTTAATTAACTTTAAGCTAATAATATCACGAATTTATTCACAATGTTATATGATATGTTGGTACTGACTTACAAAATACTGTATTGTAAAGTACTGTACTGTACTATATTGTTTTTCGTGAAAGTACAAAGAATTATCATTGCATTCAAATTTATTTCATCCATTAAAGATACCAAAAATAGAAATACGACGTATATTCGACATCTACTACTCAGTAGATTGACTTACCCGGGGTTTTTTTTAAATTTAAAAACGTTTATTGACTTAGAAGTAACACTAAACAAAAGTTTGAAAATAAATTCAGCTGTTTAATAATAATTAAATGTGTAAATATTTTAACTTTGTACTACTTATTTATTTGAGATAAAAAATAAAAACGAGACAAATGTTTTTAATAAATATTTGAATTATTAATGACTATTATTATTATTGTTATAACTTATGATAATTATTATAATATAATTTCATTTTATACTTTCATAAAAGTTATACTTAACTGTTCTTTAACGGACATAGTACGCATGTTTTCTGTTTGTTTGTACTCGAATTAATGATTCGTGACATAAAATCAATACTTTAAATTTGATGACGTAAGACCTAATGGATTCATTAAAACGGTGGATTCTTTTATTGTTTTGGTACCAGATTTTTGGACAAGGTGGAAGGTCATTATCCATTCATCATATTATCATTCGTCATACGTATTGTTGAAGCGATGGGAAATGCGGCGTTCTTGACAGCCAGTTTTGCCATTATTGCTATGGAGTTTCCGGACAACGTGGCCACCACATTTGTAAGAATAAAAACGTATAAATTAATTTTATAAATTTTAACACGTGCGTAATATAAAATATTATGATAATTTTAGGCTTCTCTTGAGACATTTTTCGGTCTTGGGCTGATTGTTGGACCAACTGTTGGCGGAGCTTTGTATCAAGTTAGAATACAATGTTTATAATATAATGACATTAGAAAAATATTTCATACTAACAAATTTTATTTTTTCAGGTCGGAGGCTTTGTAACCCCATTCTTGATTTTAGGTTCTACACTATTCCTTTCGGCTGTCATGACTGCTTTTGTGTTGCCCGACCACCCCAACCGTAGAAATGACATTACTAGTGATGGTAATTTTTAATTAAAATAATATTATCATTTAAAATATTTGAATTTCTTGTAAATTGTATACTATTTGAGTAAATTCAGTAATTCATAATATTAATTTAATAAATAGACTTATTGTTTACTTGAATGCAAATAATAACATGCTTATAAAATATATTCATGACCATCTTAAAACCGACTTTTTTCTTATAGTAAAATGTCTTATGAACTGTTATTGTATGAAAAAATAAATACATATTGGCTTATTATGCATTACGTAGATGATAACATAAACGATTTTAAATATTTAAAACTCTAGGTATGTTTTATGACGAATGCTGTTTCAATGCCCATGTACGGTGCGAAAGTTAAGAAAAATAAATGATATTTTTAATGTTTTTTAAAACTCTACCATAATCTCTGGGTGCTTAGGTGTAGTATTAGATGGAGATATTATAATTTTGTTTAAGAAAAAAATTTGATTAAAACATGTTTTTAAGCCTGCATTATATACAAATTTTACAGCTAGTCTGTTGAAAGTATTGAAAATTCCTGGTATAATGTTAGCGGCCGCTAGTATTATCGTGACGTCTATGAGCATTGGGTTCTTGTCGGCCACCTTGGAACCACATCTTAGACAAGTATGACTGCCGTCAAAATAACGTCACTCTTATTACTATTTTCATCTTGTTTCTTTATTTTTAAGTTCAAATTGTCTCCAATGGTCTTGGGACTGATGTTTGTCATTAATGGCGGTACTTATGCATTGACAGCGCCATGGTGGGGTTGGTTGTGCGATAAAGTGCTGCCCGCTAAAGTGGTAACGTTGTTGGGGTGCATTATACTCATGATCGGATTCAGTCTTATCGGTCCAGTGCCATTTCTCGACAGGCCGACGTAAGTATACGCGGGTGTTCGCTATAAAGTAGTTTTTAAAAAATATGAAAAAATGTTCATATTACGTTACATAAATGTTATGATATTATGTCTGAAAAATAATTTATGTTAAATGTCTTTCGCACATTTCCAGAGAATTTTCCGTCACCATACTAGGGTTGGTGATGCACGGCATGGGCATCGGCGCACAACTTGTTGCATCGTTCACCGACGCTCTGCGGACCGCCATGTAAGTATTTGTAGAGGTTTAGTTTCCAAGTAATCGAGAAAAAAATCAAATAAGCCATTCGTTACTTTTAAATTGAATGTGACATTAGGATTATTTATTTACATGCTTGCTCATGTACACAAAACGTTTCGTTATTTAAACTTTATGTTCGTACATATATACATGGTGAACCGTGTAAATAAAAGTTCACCAAAAATATGAGATGGGGAATGACAATTATTTCTCATTCTAAAGAATTTTTCGGTCTGGAGAGAAATGTCTCGTTTTTATATAAGTGGTATAAATAAACAACAATTCTGAGTAAATTTGAATGATAATATGAGATGCATAAATGTAAAATATGCATAAATCATTACGTTGAATATAGATATAGGCATTGATAGATTTTGGGTTTTAAAAATTGACACTGATATAATACATTGTTCAATTAACTAATAATAAATTAAATTATAAAAGTATAATATCTTATCGAGTAAGTTAAAATAATCCCAGTCGATTGTTTTATTTTGTGGTGTTGGTTTTATAAAAATTATAATTTAGTCTTTTTGATTTTTCAGTCAGCACGGGTTTTCTAACAACCTGGAAACTTATGGTCTGATATCGGGACTTTGGACATCAACTTTTGCACTCGGAGCTTTTATCGGTCCTTCCATTGCTGGTATACTATACGATATCGTTGGATTCAGTGCAGCTACTTTATTTGTTATCATATTATCCGCGATTGTGGTGAGTAAAAAAATAAAAATATTTAGCGCCATTTATTTATCATTTTATTATAAATATGATTTTAGTTTTATTTTGTTATTACATAATATTTAACATACTTTTATGAATGTATGCACAAATAAATAGAATCCTGGATTTAACCTTTACATATAATTTCTATTAATGATCTAGACGAGTAAAATGAATTTGAATTTAAAAAAAATTAAATTAAATTATTTATGACTGGTACTGCGGTTTACGTTTTGTTATGAAATAATTACAAATGTTAACACGATAAAGAATAAAGTACAATTTTCAACAATATTTATGTAAAGCTATTTACGCGCAGTTATCGCTGATCGAATTTTCATTGTTTACGCGAACTTTTGTTTAAAAACTTAACAAAAACTAAATCAAATACTAATAATATAAATATATATTATAAATAAGTGCAAAAACTGCTTTGAATAACAATATTTTTCAATTTGTTGATTTATGCTATCGCAAATAAATACTAATCATTTAAATTTCTATTTTTTTTTTAGTTTATAAATAACCTGTTGATAATATATTAAAAGGAATATTAAAATAATAATATTTAAAAACTCTTTTGTAATTTTGATAATATTTATTTATAACCTTAGTGCCATTCATGTATTTTTATTTATAAATAATTTTGTTAATTAAATTCAAAACACGACTATCAATATTCTCACTTATGTTTATTAAATTATTATTCTAAATAATTATCAATTAAACGGTCATTAACGTCGATTGATTTTAATACTATTCAAACTGATTTTTTTAAACTAGTGTTAGCAAATTAAATATAAAGATAAGATTATACCACGTGTGAGTGTATTATTACTTATTGCCTATTAAAATGTTTAATGTTATAATGAAACTATAATTAAGACTATATGATGATTGACTTAATACCATAAACTAAGAACCAAATAAATGAATTGAATGTTTATTTTGGCTATGAGATAAAAAAAAAATTGATAATAAATATAACGAAAATTACAAGTGAATATTACCATAATTTTATACTAGATTTTGATTACATCAATGAATCTTACCTTAGTAAAAACTATGAATTACAGCAACTTTTATATAAAACTGCATCATTTCTCTTTGTATTCGTACAGAAAGAAAATAGCTGATTATTGTTTTATCAATTCAATAAAGTGAGATAAGCATTAAGATAATTAAAGTAGGAATATATGACTTACGAGTACGTATAGCGTTCTGTTGCATTCAAGGCCAAGGAATTTGCATCCGTTTTACTGATTTCAATTCGACAAAAAGAATTCTATATTTTATTATTATTTATAAGGTTAGTTATAAGTTATAACTTTAGACACATCATAAACGGAAAGCATTTGGCTCTGAGCGATTAACGTATTTTCTTATGACTTTATGACTTACGATATTATGAAAACCATTGGAGCACAGTTTTCACAGTATTGTATTGTAATAAATACATCGTTTGGAGGATCCACAATCACGATTTGGTTTAAAGCATGTTGATTGATGGTACGTCGTAAGAAAGTTTAATACTTTAACGACTAACTATATGTATATATATATATATATATATATATTTATATATAAAGGAATGTAATGGTAGCTTGGTCACATTCATTTCTGCACGACAACAACGATTACACGTTGATACTGTTTAAAGGCGTGCCTTAGTAATTCGTCAAACGTCGATATAAATCTCGATTTTTCAAATCGAAAAGATCAAATAAAAGTTTGAGAGTTGCGTATGTCAATATGATTACAAAACGGAAAATTTAACCTGTATACAGTACGATTCATAAAACATGGTTGTCTCCTTTTTAATGGATACTGTATATAATGTACCTATATTTTATTCAAACTTCGATTTTTGTATTATCTTAGTATACTTAAACATATTCAAATATTTAGATTTATTTTACTAACTATTTAAAGACTGAATTGATACAAAATACTATTTTTTTGTTGCTAAAAGTCAGTTCTGCCTACCATATTATCAATAGATACGTTTTTCAGAGTATTTAATATAAATATATTATAAAATATCCTCAGAGATAAAAGCTGAAATACCTTTACTACTCAGAATCGTTTTTTGTATTTAATAAATTACCATTAAATTCAAATTTAACACATCCGCATAAATGTTTTATTCAATGACAAAGTACACTTGAAATAAACTATATAGCATAGCCGGTATCCTTTTTTAAATTTATTACCCGACGTCATGCCGTACAAAATTCTAACGTAAATGATTACGAAAACTCGATTACGAAAACTCGATTACGGAAATTCAATTACGACATTCAATTATCTACAGTAGCCAGGAGGGTTGACGATACTCTTTTTTCTACAAAAATTAGTATTTCTCCAGTGTTCATATTTCTCAAAAAAATAAAATAAAGTCGAGTCTATTTTTCTTCACTTTTATTCTATTATTAAAATCTTCTTTATTATCTAAATACCTACATATATTATTAATATTCTGGTCTGGAATTCTTTTTATTCGTTATATTTTTATATTGAAACATCAAATATTAAATTAATTTAAAATAGTATTGTTGAAATATAGTACAATATTAATTTTTTTAAATAATAATTTAGAACTATAATGGTGGCATAAAGTTAAAATACATTGCACAAATTATTGTTATTTTCTATTAAATATTACTAATACTATGAGAGTTTTATAAATATTATACTTAAATATGAATACTTATTAAAAAATTTGTGTCATGATTTAATATATGCTATTATTACACAAATAAAACGAGTAAAAAATTTTAAATCAAAGAAATAATGCCCAAATGCTGTATGCCATCTTTTTTTTTCACTTAAAATAATATTTAATTTCAATAATTAAATGTTAGTAACTATACCGATAAATAAGTACTTGTTCAAAAAAAAAAAAAAATTCCACATTAACATTTGATATATCAAGAAATAACTTTTATCCTATTCAATTTATTTAATTTTTTATTATTATATAACTATTTGTTAGCTACTTTGAAAACTTAATTTTTGTAAGACTGTTGTTGGGTAAAACTTTTATGTAATAAGGTTGATAAAAATATTAAAAACGTATGTGCGTAATTTAGTTATTATAGTCTCAATCAAAGTACAAGCTTATTGATTATGAACGCACTATTATCATTCAATACAGTACATAACAACAGTTACAGCTGTCGGTGCCGGCTAAAATATCGGATAAATGCATTATTAGTATGTAATCAAAAATATTAATACTTAAAGAATAACAATATAGACTCGAATTCAGTCTAAAAAAATAAATAAACGAGCGGAAGAAAACAGTATCTGATTTTTTGAAGAAATTAGTCAGGTTTAACTCTATTGACACCTTTTTTTCTTTTTTTTTTCCGTCGATTTACCAAACATCGGCCATTGTCAAATCGAAATTTTGTACTCATTACCACTATATTATATCATACACCGAGAAAAAAATATGACAGCTCAGGCGTTAACCGATTAATTTTATTTCTTTTCCGCAGGGTGTGGCCGTAACGCTGTTTTTGATTTTCTCCCGGCCACCGAGGTTGGTCAAAGACGTGCACAGCCTGGACAACCTGATGGATCCGCTAGTCAAGTCCGTGACGGAGAACGGTGCCGGTGGCACGTACACGAGCGGTCTCATCACATCAGCGCTCACGTGCCCGCCGCCGGAACGGCCGCCCGGCATGGACGGGATAATCGCATGCAGCAGTTACAAGAATCGGTTGGGTACGTGGAACCGGAAGGAGAGCGAATTGGTCATCGGAAGCCACATGGGCAACAGCTACGCCGACGAGACCAGAGGTCTGCTGGGCTGACCCGCGCCGCCGCACGTGGTCAATAATTATTATTATTACGTTGTTATAATATCATGATATATTATTGTCGCTGCTACCCACATGCCATCAGCTGCCGATGTGCTCGTATGATATTTTGTTTCTCTCTTTTTAAACGTATATATATTATTTTTTTTTCGAGTTTTTGAAATATTGAACTACGATATTCATGTGAGGAGTTACGAGCCAACCCCTTTCCCTCTTCAGTTACCATTTTTTACACCTTTTATAGAACTATTTTACCAGCAAACAT
Organism: Melanaphis sacchari; assembly: GCF_002803265.2. Taxonomy (NCBI): domain Eukaryota; kingdom Metazoa; phylum Arthropoda; class Insecta; order Hemiptera; family Aphididae; genus Melanaphis; species Melanaphis sacchari. The sequence goes on along the minus strand of NW_020271519.1, from coordinate 998,651 downwards.
CACATCATGGATTAATATAGATTTTCCGGTATGGCCATCAAACCACTACAACCGCCTCCACCACTACAACTATTATTTAGGTATAGCCACCATCGTCAATACTGTTATTGTTGTGCCATTGTTACTTATAATTACAATTGTTTTGATTTTTTATTCACTTTTTTTTTTTTAAGTCCAATCATCGATGCATATACTTTTATTGATTTTATAATAATAATACAAATAATGATAAGTAATAATTTTAGATATTATATTATATTGTTATACGCCTACATATTATATATTTTTAATAGAAACTTATTTTTATAATAACATATAGCTTTTTCAGTCCAGGGCTCTAGTTTTTAGCCTTGACGAATTTATTTGTATGTATAAATATTTTATGTATATTATTTAAATATATATTCATGTCGAATTGCTTGTCAAGCAAATATGTTTATATTATACTATTGCTGAATCTCAAATTATATATTTTTTAAATAAAAACTTATTTGTATTTGTTCTTGATATTTGTAATATATATTTGTGTATGTATTTGTATAGTAGTTTTGCGATTGGTATGATTTACAAAAGCAACAAAGTAACGTTGGAAATTATAATTGACGACTAAGAATCAGAAACAAGATACACATTAACTGATGGTAAAAAAAAGTAAATAAAGAAAAACAAAACGTGAAGTCTTCCAAGATAAATTTTTTAATATCATACTGAAAACGAAGTGGTAGGTATACTGTCAAAAACAGCCAACCATGATGATAGTGTACCTAAATTGCCGATCTATGGTGCCGTGTTATACCTAGCCATATTTTATTATTAAATACATCATCATAATATTATAATATGTTGGTTTATTATACATTATGTTAACCACACTTTCTATTGTACATATTTGTTACCGTTAAGTTTAATGTAAGACATTTTTAATAGTTTAAAATTTTAAATGTATTATTTAGCATAAAGATATTAAAGAAATTGATTAAAAATAAAGTTCCCCTAACAGTGTGATGTAACGAATCACTTTAAAATACAGGTTATTAATTTATTAATTAATTAAATAATTGGTATTGTTATAATATTATATTTTTAAAAAACTGTATTTATCGTAAGTTATACTTTAAAGCGAACCAAATCGACTGATGATTTGTACGGAAATCAGTTACGCAATATTTCATCACGTTTCCTGTTATTGGATGTAACTATGTACGTCATTTATTAAGAAGAAGCCACACCAAAGCAATCTGTAAAAAACGTTCAATAAATAGGTACTTTGTGTTTTGTGTTTCGGCAGTGACGTCGGAAAACACAAAAAATACGTTTACTATGAAATATTAGTGCCTATAGCTGAATAAATTAATATTATCCATCGATTTACATCACAAAGAACTAATATGAAGTAACAGAATAATGTTGTAAACTTGCAGTAATTTATAAATGTTTGATTCTTTTTTAGTTGTAACTATTTTTTTTTTATTATACAGTATCATAGAAGTTCAGCGTCTACTACAATAATATTAGTATACTACGTTTTTAAATTTATTTCAGCATCTTTCAAAAACTTAAAAATCTAGAATACGTTATGTAATAAGTACTGATGCGTATACAAACTGAGTATTGTTCGTATTTGATATACGGAGTTCTATAAATATATATGACATGTTTTACAGTAAGATTCTGATGAAATAGAAATTTTCACCCAATTCATAATTAAAAAAATATATCTGAATTATAAATTATATGTTATTTAATATACTCACCATTGTTGATAATGACGTACAGTTTTATACTATAAAGTTTAGTTTAATATAATTTACTTAGGTATACTTATTTGAATAAACAGGGCAGAACAACAAAAGTAATTGCAAATCGATTTTACAGTAATTGATTTTTGAGTGTTATTTTTAAAACTAAAGTAAATTAAACTATTACAAAATTTAAAAGTAAGATTATTATCTTAAGCATTTTAGAGGCTTTTATTGATATTTTAATTTTAATTTTGAAGCTTTTTTGCTTTTTTTAGATTCACAAAAAATTATAAATTATTTTATAACTAAAATATCAATAAAAGCTTTCGAGATGCACTAGGGCTTAAATATTTTTCTAACTTTTAAATTTTAAAATATGTCAACTTATTCTAATTTTAAAAATAACCGAGTAAAATTATTGTGAATGAGAATTTGCTGTGTTGTACGCGTTTATAAGATGATGGCGTCTTCATAATCGATAAATGACTGGGAATATAAGGCTGAAAGCATTCAAGTTCAATATTGTATAGAACTGTTAACTTCTTTATAGGTGTCAGTTACATGACGTACAAAATGCTCTCGCATTGTAAATTAATTTGAATTATATAATTTTCAAATATTTCTAAGAACATTCAATATTAAATTACCTGAATATAATTACATTAATAATATTTATAAAAATGTGTTATGTACTTTAGCAATTAATCAAATAAGTAGTCATTTTCAAGATCTCAAATAACTAAATAAAATAATAATAATAATAATAATAATAAGATCGATTTTTTTAGGAAGATGGAATAAGATTATCCGATAAAAAAAAATGAATAACAGTATTTTCCTAAAGAAATTTAAAATAAAAATCATTGCTGTTTTGGTTTCAGGTTACGTATTTTATCTTATTATGATAATATGCGTATTGTAAATAGAATGGATAAAATCAATTCAAATTAAAAATTGTAATATTACACCAAATAATTAAGTTTATTATATCTTAATAAATCAAATACTAATCGGGCGTGAACTCTACACTGGTTCATGGACATCTGAACATTGAAATATACTAATTGGCAGCGAATAATGTACAGCTAGGGGAAACAGAAGTAAATTTCATCAATTATGTTACCATTACTTACTCCAATAACGTGATCGATATCTTAAATATAATAAATATAAAAAAAATATAAATAATATTGAATTGTATGTGAACCAGTAATTAATATAATATGAACCATTATTAATATGTATTGAATATATTTTATCGTTTCGTAAATCATTATTGTAGTTACACTACTTCCAACGCGTTCTTTGCGTACACTGTTTACCTTCACAACGTTCTTATCGTTAAAGTAGAATATAAGTTGTAATTAATATCATCTAAGTCGCTCAGCTTTGTAAGAATACTATGATCATTTAAATTCAAATCTTATTCTATCATAAGTTGTAATGATTGCAGTAGGTTCCTAACTAAATATTTGAGTTTGTTGACTTATATTTTCATTTACTGTAATTAAGTCGACCAATTATTCGTACACATATAACGGTATAGTTTATTGTATTATTTAATAGTGGTGGCCATTTATACAATATATTTATTATTTGTTACATCGATCTAATCAAATTTAAAAATTAGGCCATATGTGAGTAGGTAATAGGTTTAACAGATTGATAACGTCTAGACTCATGTATTTTTTTTTCATTATTGTTATTGAGCATCAACTACAAGGTTATATAATTTAGCTTATATAGCTGACATAAAATTATTTATAATAGACTAATTTATACATTTTTACATTTATTAAATAAAATATTAATTGTTCATAATATACAGTTTTGAAAATGATTTGATTGTTTCATATAAATTTGCTGTCATGTGGAATTCGTTGTTGACCTCTGTAAAATTTGAGTAGATGATGACAAGTGTTTAATTTTCATCTTTACGTTGAATAATTAGCATTAAACACATTCAGTTTTGGTTATCAGGTACCAATGTGAGAACTTTGTGTGACTAATTATACGTATAAATATTATATAACATTAAAAAACCATTCATTTAATTCTACTTAAATATAATGTTATAAAATATATAATTAGCAATAACCGTTATTAGTTTTTAATTTTAAATATATTTTTTTATGTACGCCAAAATCAATAATAATTTTATGTGTAGGAGATCCGACTATGATATAAGTAATTTTTCTCTGATTATAATTAACCTTTAAAGAGATATATTATTAAAGAGTACTTGTACATTTTAATAAGCTATAGTGCGATAAAAAATATGAATTGTCATTCATGGTAACTCGAACGTGCATATATATTATATACATATATACACAAATGTACAAATAATAAGCTATGTAGTTGATGGATAATAATATAGTATAATTTATCCATTTTTCGTAGAAGGTAGATAACTGTCGTATACTATTAGAGTATTACACATATACTCACATTTAATATATTTATATTTGCAATTACCTAACCTAACACTGCAGGTTGGTTTCAATGAAATAGTTCCCCAAAAGTACGTACAAACTACGTCGTAAGTATTACAAACCACAATGTGCATTTATGAAAGTGCGTTAATGATGCGGATTAAAAAAGGTACCTACACATAAATTGCGCCACCAAAAAATATAACATGATCAATTATTATTAATAAATATTTTGTAGAATTTACAAACTGTTATGTAATTTTAAAGTTTATATAGTAATATACAGCAAAATCAAACCCAATGGCCCATGTTGCCGAAGGCATAAATAAATAAATAAATAAATAAAAAAATAAATAAATAAATAAAAAATATACACAGAAAAATTAATTACATTATTATCTATATAAACAAAAATAACTGTTAAAGTTTACGTTAGTAAAAAATAAAAATAAGCGGGCCTAACCCACATGGAACTCTAAGACTATACGGTCATCGGAATAATAAAAAACTATTAGCATTTATTTAGGCAGAATATAAACTGTCCAAATATTTTTCTACCCCGAAATAAATAATACAATTCGATAAAAATAATAATAGTATGAACTAGCGATTAAAAAAATGTACAGGACCGTAAAATCAGTATCAATAAATTCTTGTCGTTACCTTTATGAATCATGTAATGATGTAAACTTAGCCACTGATATTAGGTTATACTCACTCCAAGTTTCCTCTAAAGTCACTCTACTTATCGTTATACTTTTCCGGATTTAAACAAACATATTTATTTATATTTATACCTTGAAATCGGTCACAATTGATGTATACCCTTTCTACTATTGTTATTCGTACTTTTAATATTCAATTTTGTTTTTTTTACCTTCAATTATTATTTGTTGGTACAATCGATATGCGCATTCGATAACAACTATTATATTAAGATCGATAATTTTCTTATTTATTTATTTTGTTGATAACGAAAAATTTCAATGTTTACTTAATTCGTTGAGTTTTTCTCTTTTATTGTAGCACATCTAACGTCAAATCGTTTAAAATATAATGAATAAGCACACATTGTTATGTACATTATCAGACGTATCTGTGTAAATTTCTATTTTTTTCGCCGCTCGATCGTAAGATGTTAGTACTATACGCTCCCAAACCAAAGAAAAAATATTACATACGTTCATCACATCTCTGCAACAAATATACCTTACGGGCAGGACATAATTTTTCATTGTTAATAATATGATTGAGTATATTATTTATCAAAGTACGTGAAATAAATTATTATGATTTTTCAAATCATCAGATTTAATTATAATTAAACCATTGTCTTTCCATCGCTGTCCTGCGTTGTCCAATTGCGTTTTGAACTCAATTTTTAATGAAATGATTTTAATAGAATGTTTTTTACGTGATTTTATTTATTTATTATTTATTTTCAACAAATGTATTCATTTAAACCAAGGTATAATTTGATAGCTTAGTATATTACATAGGTGGCCAATTTGCGGCTCGCAAGCCACACGTGGCTCTCGTCATTGTCAGATGAGGCTAGCGTCTTATTTATAAAATCAAAATTTACTTTATAATATTGTGAATTTTACTTTTTAAGTATTAGCTTATAAATAAATTATCAAATTATATAATATGTGTCGATAAACATTTTGGCTTAGGACTTGACTTTTACTGGTTTACCAAGTTTTCGCCATGGCATTCGGCTGTCGCGAGCCCACAACCTTATGTCCAACATTGCGCTCGACCACCCTAGACCGGTTGTGGTAACGTGGATATAGATAACCAGTAGTTATAATAGTTCTATTCAAATTAACGGCATTGATTCTCTTTATAATAATATTTTTTAATTATAACAAATAAATAAACATAGTTATTTTATTGAAATGAATTAATAAAATGTTTTATTAGAATACGTAATCTCAACTAAGTTTAAAGAAAAAATATTTGTAAAAAATAATTGTTTGTACGTTTTTTAAATTTTTTTAGCTTTAGTTTGAACTAATTATACAAAATATTGCATTAAATTTTCAAAATTTAACATTAAAAATTAAAGATTTTATAAGTTGTTTACTGCAAAATTCAAATAATAAGTTTCAAGTTTTTGTGGTCATTTGTTTTTGAATTATAACAAAATAAAGAAACAAATTTAGTCAAAGCTATTCTAGAGTAAAAAAAAAACATTATAAAATAACTACTTTTATTATTCAGTTCATATCAATATAAAACGTGAGTGAATTTATCATGCCTACGTATTACGCCTACTATTTTAAAAGTTAATTTCTTACTGATAACTGAAGTATAATATTGAATATGATTATCATGATTTTTTTATTATTATTAGTTATTCATATTTTATTATATCGATGATTCAAAAGGTATTCGAATTATAACTTAAATAATTATTCATATATTTAATTTTAATAGTTAATAATCAGCAGAGCACATTACCTATTATTATGATGTAAATATAGGTCTCAAATAATTTTATGATTTAGTCAACAGTAATTTATTATTTAAAGGAATCAATTAAATTAAACGTTACTGGCAATCACTTGATAATACTTTAAAAATAAAATTGTAATAATATTGTTTTATAATTTTTTTTTTTTTTTTATTGTCAAAGTTTTAGTTAAATCGGAAATCATGTACACGTATTTTTATTGTCATGTTAAACGTTGAGTAACTACAACCTACTGCTATTCTATCATAACCATAATATTATTGTATTTATACGATTCGATATTAACTGGCCATTTTCATCGGATGATGAACTTTTTAAGTTAATCCATGCGCAGGATCACACAACTCATGTCCATGCTCTGTTTTACTAGTCACTTGTGTTTCAGACAATCTCTGTAAGTCTTAACCAGCAAAATGGTTTGCAATTAATGAGATACATCCTACCGTTACTGAAGTGTTCGTAATAACTAATAAGTTAAAAATAATAAAAATGTAGGGATTATAGCAATACAGATACTAAATCTGTATAATAAAATATAGCAGGTTATAAGAATATATTAAAAGGTACAGAGAATTCAAATTTCAATTGAATTTCATTTTGTAACGTTAATGTGTATATCAATATCTAATAATTTTTTACATTCTATTAATTATTATATCAAATATTGTTAATGGATTATGGAAACACTGCCAAAAATGTAATCATTTAAATTGTTATAATCTGATAAATTGGATAGATCAGGAAACTTTATAGGCATTTAATAACTTTGTTTGATTTGATCATAGCAATAATTGTACTTTATCACTATATTCACTATTTACTGACGTACCTACGTTACTTAATTCATATTATACAATATGTATTACTATACGTACATCTAGTTTCTTTGTCGTTGTTTGGATTTTCTCTCAAAAGATTGTACAAATGAACCATTGTATTTATTACTATTTTACATCGAAATACAAATGCCATCGTAGTTGAAGCTTATTGTAGTAAGTAAAATAGTTTTGTAATTTTGTGGCTCTTACATTTTTGCATTTTTGCATGTATGTATACATTGTGTATTGTTTCATAATAATTATCATTTTTGTCGGATCCGCCGTAATTATTGTGTTAATCGTAAAATATTTGGTAATTCGACAAAGTATTATCCAGTTAAATATTCATAAATGAGCGTGTTTTAATATTATAATCAATGTGGCATTTTATCAAAAAGTTAGGTAAATATGGTATATATATTATTTATTATCAATTACGTCTTACAGCTTTCTAAATATCTACTTATTTAGTTCATAGAAAGAACCGCAATTCAAGTACGTGACGAAGTAAAGGTTTTCTATTGTATCCGATCTATACCCCTCCCCCCTAACCCATCTAAAATCCTGGCATGAAACAATAACTGGAATTGTTATATAGCTGAGCATTCGAACATTTAATTATTATTATTTATGAATTATGATTAATAATACTCGGCAGTTTAGATATTTCAATAAAAATGGTTTTGTTTAAAATCAATTAGGTTGTAAAATACATTAAACATAATATACGAATACCGTGTTCGTTTTTAGTTTAATCGGCGGAATTCCATTGTATAAAGTTTTACATATTATTTTATAATTTCTTTTTTTTTTATGCAATTCAACTATAATATAATATACGTAATAAAATATGTTCGTGTCTGTGATAATTAGTTATAAATAGACATTTTAGTATTTGATGTAGATTAGTTGTATATCATAATTAATTAGCATTATGAAATTTTAGATGATTATTTATACACATTTACGTTGTTACTATATTCAATATTGTGATAATAATAAATGATTCATCAAATAGTTAAAGATATCTCAATGTTCATAATCGTAGTACACGTGGAAACTGTTTACATATATCTAAAGCACGAAAAATAAAATAACTGATTTGTACATTTTTATCTAATTAATTTTAAAATAAATGATTGAATTGTTATTTATTTAATACACCGAATTGTACATACTTTTAATAGCTTGATTAAGTCAAAGTTAAGTTTAATTAAAAAAAAAAAATGTAAAATAAGAAATAAAAACTTAAATTTATTAATTTTCAAATTATTAGTATCATTTAATCGTATTGTTTTAAAACTAAATAAATGTAGGTAAGTACAATTAGTAGAAAAAAAATACAAGTGATTCAGAATATTTGTTTCTATTATAACTCATAATACAGTGATCATATCAATGTTATGTTGCTTTAATTAAAAAAACTAACATTAAATACAGATATTCGATTTAAATGTTAATATAATTATTTTTTAATAAGTGGCAATCATTATTTATTTGGTATTATTTAACACTTTTGATCTATAAATTATTGTTAAACTGATATTTCTAAAATTCATTTATTTTTTAATAAGTACAATTAAGTAATATTTTTCTGTGTTATATAATTTTATATATATATATATATATATATGATGTAAATAATAATAAAAATAATATAATATAAATGTATACTGTTATCATATCGATTAAGAGCTGCCTTTTGTGATAATAATCAATAGTTCAATTTCAGAGTAAATAAAGTTCGTTTAAATGTCAATTCTATGTTTCTGGTCCAAAAACTCGAACTACTATATCTTGACATAATGGAATGAAATGTTGTCTTTCAAATAGTCAAGTATCTTTTGATCGATCTTTATATTTTTATAAGAGAAAAATATAACACGCGATTGTAATACAAATATGCATTATAAACTTCTATATGAAATAAAAATAGATTATTCATGGATTAACTCAAAAATACGATGCTTTTGTTTTATTTTTATTCATTATATTTTTTTATTTTATTTTAAAAGGCTAAAAAAATGACATTGGAAATATTATCTTCGGTTTAAATCAATCGTTTGAATATTTTAAAAACAAAAATGTTCAATCGAAATAAATAACTATCTATTTTATTTATATATACTCCGTAATTTCGTAGCCCGCGAAATATATAAATACAGAGTGTTCAATAAGTTTGAAAACGGTTGATTATCTTCCCCATATGATTTTCTATATTAATAAAGACCATACAATGTATTTTTAAGAATTTTTTTCAAAAATCTCGGTCCACTTTTATTTAACTTCCAAGATGTATCTACTTTTGATACTTAAATGGCAAACAATATGTTTTTTCATATTTTTATAGACACGGGAGAATAAATAACGATAGTTGTTGAAATAAACTAAAGGATTATAGTTAAAATATAGATTTAAAGAAAAACATAAAAACATTTCAGTTCTGTTCATACAACTTTCCTGTTATCTATATGATGTTTATTGTGTACAATATTTTATAGTAGGTAATTAAACAAAAAGTAAATATTTTTAAATGTTATCAATCATTAATAATTACTAGAGCTCAGGTGTATACGGATTTATGGGTATTGGGTATATAAAAATTAAATTATGTAAATATGTATGAAATAAAAATAAAATGATTTATACCTATGCAATAAATTGTATGAAATATATTATAAAGACATCATAATAAAAACGTCTTAGTGAATTATATAAATAGTACGTAGGCAATAAAATAATTAAAAACTTTGAAATGAATCATAATAATATAGGTAATATTTCGATTTTTGACTAGATAGATAAATGAGATACTTAAGTGTTAACAATTCACACTTTTGTGAATGACTAATTAAAATTAAACAAAAATGTTGCTATAGATTTATTTACATAGAAATCAATCAATTAACTAAATGTTAAAAGAAGAGTTCTCATGATGTATATGATGCATAAAAACACCAGTCAAATTTGGTAAACAACACTTTGTAGACATTTACATAATATTGTGTATATATATAGTATACTATACATACATGTATTATGCATAAATATTAAAGCCCAGTAATATAACCTTAAAAATATTTCACTCAAATTCAAATGAAAAAACAACAATATAATATAGACACGTTCAAATCTTGCAAAACTGAATTTAGAAATTTAACTAGTTTACTTGATTTTACTGGATGTGCGCCGTCGCCATTGTGGTCGTGATCAATGATTATTGATAGGCAAACTCATACAATATTATGTCTATTATTTAATATCGTATTATCAACGCATGACAATATTTTGAGATAAGCAGGCTCTAATGTGATAATGCGATAACATAAGACAAATAACAAAATTTTAGCAAAAATATCGGGATTTTTTTATTATCAGTAAGTACTATAATAATAATAATAATAATAATAATAATAATACCACCGTTATTAAAATTGATAGTAATGAGGCAATACTTGGAACATAGCATACCTTATTTTCCGTCGCTATATTTCGTGGATGACAAATGACTACTTAAGTCGATTTTTATTGAAAATAGTTTGTTTATTTAATTAACACGAGTTAGTTTCATTAAGCGTATAAAAACGTGAGGCGTGAAAGTGCCAAGGACTCAACGGCTCTGGAACATCTGAATATGCTGTCCCGAAGGTTTCTCGTGTGTGGCATTCCTGGTCCTCCTTCCTATACCTGAGGCCCTTTAATTTGACTAAAACCATGCTTCGAAAGTTGTCGCTGTCATCGATCAGCACGGATAGCCATAGTCCGCGCACGTGTTACTTAGTTAGAGCTTATCATTATATGATAATATGTAGATAGGTCAAAGCTGATTCAATGACCGGTCATATTTCATGTTATTCGCGATACAATATTTGACAAAACTTCGGGTGTTAAAATACTAGCACTTATTATAAAATATATATCACGAGTCTGAGAATCCGAAATCATTACAGGCACTTTTTATTATTGAAAATAATGTAATAGGTGAACAGTAGTACGTACTAATTGGTCTGGTAATCAAACAGTTGAATGTTTGTGGTGACTGACTTATTACAATATTTTATAAACTAACAATAGCACTGTCAGCACTTGCACTTCTGACCTTTTGTTTGTTTTTACGGATACATTTTTTGTAAATATAGATAATACAAGGGTAATATTAATCGATTTTTTTCTGTCAAAAAATTGAGATACAAATATTTTTTTCATCAGGAATATTTTTAATTAACCTTAAAAATGATTGATAACATCTTTAAATTTTCATTTTTACTTGACTATTATGTTTTTGGTAAATTGAGCATATTTCAAAAAGTTTTCAAAATAAATTAAAATTTCAATGACTATGATCATTATTTTTTTTTTTCATTTTCTATAGAATAATTAGAAAAATATGGAATTGCTATTTAACAATTTAAAATTGATACCCTTAATGCGTAAAATAATGAGTACGGTATTTTGAAAAATACTCTCAAATATACGTTTTGTAATCCTTGTTGATATTCAAAATCGCAATTCAAAAATTTTCACGAGGGGAGAAAAAAAATACCGTTTCCCAACATATTGAACACCTTGTATATATCAATGTATATAATCAATTTATAAATGTATAATTCTGGTACATGTATACCTACATATTGATAATTGATACGTCGTGTTATGCACATGGCTATATTTCATATCATAGAATAATTATATTCGCTATTTAATTTTTCATAAAGATTGTACAGATATACACACGTGCACGGCATTATTATCATAATACTTACATATCACTTCTTTTCTCGTTTTGTACACGAAATCCCCTTTAGAATTTATTATGTTTTGACCTTGCAGCAAGATACTTTTCGAGTATGATTAAATTGCAGCCAGGGTATTATATTTTTAAACTACTGACCTAGTTCACATAATATATAATAATATACTGTTGCAAGACTGCGGGTCGAAAAATATTTTTAAGCCGGTAAAGGAATTCTATGCATGTCGGGGTTGGTTCACTCCTATATATAAATGTTGCACAGCAAACAAAGCGATACTATGCGTCATCCCGACGGGATGTAAATAGAAGTTGTGAGGGTTGTGATGATGGCGGCTAAGAATTTACAGCTATAAAGGAAAAGCAGGTTTTGTAAACACATAATGTGTTGAAAAAATAAAAAAAATTTACTTCTAACGTGTAACAGTATATAAAAGCAAGTATCAAACAATGAATTGGATCGATTTTGTATATTTCATAGGGTTGTACGGTTTATAAATAATAACTTTGAATTTTATTATGTTTTAAACGCAAAAATCCAATACAGAAACATAAATAATTTTTTTTTTTTAAATATCTTGATAGTGTGAATACTCTTGTGGAAATCGATCATTATATCTATACTAGTATTTTAATAAAGCAAGATATTGTCAATGAATTATTTTTACAATAGTATATGTATCTATTAAGTTAGCTTCCTTAAATCGTATCGTCTTTATTTTTCAATTACATCTTTTTATTGTATGACTTGTCACGTGAAAATTAAGTATTGTTTTCAATTTTTTTTTTTTTTTTTTTGAAATCTTAAGCTTATTTTTAACAGCCCAAATTATGACCTTCAACGACAAGCCTTTATTTATTTATCATCACATAACAATTACTATGCAGGAGTTTGATATGTTTGATTGACCTTAATCTCTAATAGTTACTAATATATGACCTCGAAATTATTTTTTTTAATTACTGTACACATGATAAATTATTATAAATACAATTATAATATACATTATTTTGTTTAAATATTAATGCGTAATATTGTCATAAAAATTTTTGTAATTTTTTTTAATTTTTCAACATGACAATACCATAATAAGCAGCATACTAAAAATTTAGTTTATTTTTTATAAACACATTTATTAATAATTTTTTTTATTTCTTGATGAAAAACGATTAACTATAAAACCTTTAACTATACGTTTTATTGATGTTGGAATGCCGTTCCAGGGAAAGCTACTAGTAATTACTTCTCAGCGGATTACAGTTTAAACAAAGATTTATTGATCATATTGCAAGACAATCGGGATTATGACTGGATAAAAAAAATTGTTGTGAGGATGGCGAACTTCATTGAAATGTCAATCTTCGGTTTAATATTGTACCTAAAATCAATATTAATATTTTAAAAATGTTATTCGATTTGAAACAGAGAATGAAATTCACGTGAACACTATAAAAAAGATAATTAAAAACACGACTTATAGACATGTACCTAATATTGCTATATACATATATATACATTAAAACAGCATTAACATTTGTTGATTTTAATAAGCACTTACAACCAGACACGTAGTATGCTACATGTTTAACTAACATTATTAAGATACTATGTACAGGTAGTTATTAGTGTTATTACATAATAAAAAATAATTATGATAAGTAATTAAACAATAAATTTATAACACAATATGCCAACTGATAAAGTGAGAGCGTGAACTTTTTGTCAAGAGAACATTTTAGTTGCATCATCCACGTATTTTATTTGCACCAAACCACGGGGGTTCTTAAATCAATATCTATTTTGAAACAAATGAAGTTAAATATTCATTCTCTTAATGTTATTTTTTTTCAAAAACATTAACAAATTACAAAAAATTTATTTTTTTCTAATATTTAGAACTTAACAAACTATTTGGTACTCAATTTTAATATTTCGTTTTTAAGAAAAAAAAATCTCGTGCATGAAAAGGTAAAGTTATTTAAAGTATAAAAATATCTTCACTCTTTTAAATTAGGAGTGGAGTGATAAATTATGAATACATTGATTTCAAAATTTATATTTATGTGAGAGTTTATCTATTGGAATAGTAAAAATGCTTCAATCTTCATGTTGAAGATAATTTTTCTATTCTTAATATATTACATTTTTGATAAAATATTTATACTTAAATTTTCTATACATGATATTTTTCAAAATATTTTGACTCTAATTTATTTACAGATATTTAAAAAAATCAATTTTTTTTCGGTTTATATACCATCAAATAATTTTGAGTTTGTACATTTTTTTGAAAATTTAATTTAAGTTTTGAAAAATAAAAATAAAAATAAATGTTTTTAAAATCAATAGCTTTCAATACTTTTTGTATAATTTCTAATGTGAAAATCAGGGAAGTCACTCTGTAGTATAAAATGTGCCATCATTAAGAAGTACAAATATTTTAGCAACATCTCATTGTACATATTTATGTAGAAACGTAATACGTTTCCACCAAAATAGCTTCTGGGCAAGACCCTGTTCACCCAAAAATAAATTTTCGCTTTTTGCCCACGTCTCTTTTCGTCCAAATAATTTAATACTCTTTCCCTTTTTTCTCAAAAATAGTATAGCACTTTTTACCATATCTTTATAATACACACTTTATTTAAATTATTTATAAATAAATTAAAAATTTAATAATTATATTTTGACGATTTATATTTTTTTTTATTATTTTTTTTTTTAAAATTATTATAATATTTTCTTTCTCTTTTATTTTTAACATATTATTCTAATAAATGACAAATATTTACTAATGTACAAATACACAATATATTTTTGGCTAGTTATAATAATGTCGCTTCCTCGTGGTAATTTCTGGCTTTATAAAACTAATTTATACAAATCAATAATAAGGTTTTTCCTAAAGTGTGTATTATAAAAACATGGTAAAAAAGTGCTATAATATTTTTGTGCAAAAAAAGATTTAGATGAAAAAAGTCCCGCCCACAATTTCTATATCACTAAAAGCTTTAATACGGTAAGTTTTTTTTAAAAAACTAGCTATGTACAAAGTTGAAAAAAAATCTGTTATAAATGTTAATAAAATAATTTTTACAGCAATAATAATAAAACTTTGTGTGTTTGTACCAGTACCAATGTCATGACTCATGAGTTTTCCGGATCCCTATATCACTATATTTATTTAAATTTCTGGTAATAATTTGTGTGGAATATATCATACAACTTTAAAAATAATTAAAAATACAAAATATATTTATTTTATTTTACTTTTTATTTGACAAACGTTATTATCATTGTTATTGATGTTATTATTTTTATATGCATTTTATCAATTTAAGAGTTATTATTATTACTATTAGTATTACGGCTATTATTATCGCTTAATTATTCTTGTAATATAATTATGTAAAAACGAATGCATTAATATTTATAGTAAATTGTATTTCAATAATATTGTATAAACCTGGTATTTTAAATGAACTTATGTATTAAATTGTTGTATTGTTTTCATGAAAACGTGATCAATATTTCTTCTCTGCAAAAATTAGTGTTGTTAGAAAGAATGAATGTACGATTTTGATGGAAACGAGAAATGTAATGTATGTAAGTACCCAGTATATATTCCAGTAAGCGATTAATATGTCTGAAATTAATCAATTATTATACATCATATGCGTACCTTATTCAAATTATGATCCCCGGACATCGATACAATTATCATAATCTTGCTATAAAAACTAAAGTACAAATTAAAAATAAAAATTCAAATCGATATGGTTAATATAATTGTCTACGAAAAAGTGATAGAGAAAGCCACACACTCGAATTGATTACTTCCATTATAAATATAAAATTAATGAAAATAGTTGTGATTCTATTTACTATAATGAAGTTAGTTTAGTATAGTTTGAAATTTATAGATTTTTCAAATAAATAATTTGGTTACTTTGTTGTCCCTATATAGTTATTATACATTTTTAAAAGTTCCTTTTCTTAAAGAATTTTAATTCACGTAATATATTGATCAACTGTATTCTACTTAAGACTATATAATAATATGTAGAATTTAAAAGAAATTCTTATTTTGTATATTAATTTACAAATAATGAGCATTTTATCATTAGTCTACACTCCTAGTTAAAATAAATAGAATTTAGTGATAATGAATAAACAGAGTATTATGAGTTTACTCAACTAAAAATTTATAATAATAATTACTGATTTTATCACAATTTACAATAATATTGTTTTAATAAATAAAACATAAAAAAATAAACATACTTACATACACATAGTAAAATATACAATATTATCTAAATTCTGTACATAATAATATATCGTACAGTTAATCCATCTTTATCTATCTTTTCAGCGAGGTTCTATCATGATTGCTATTAATACGAATATTTAATATCGTATGTAATATATTTTATACACAATATATTTTTTCTTTAATCCTCTTAATCTTTTATAACTTAGACTACTTTATAGGTACTTATAATAAATTATTATTGTTTTACTCCAGTGATTTGTATATGAGCCAACCTATAACATCTACCACAAATTGTTTGAGTATTAAATAACGTAGATATATTTCAAATGTAGGTAACTACTATATTATTAATTTTCCGGAACATCTCGAGCATTGGTTTTTGATAATTTGACGTTTCGAACAAGTATAACTGTATTTTTCATCTTTACAGATGTTCAACTTCCGGCGCCTTCCCAAAAACTTAATTATCTGCCATTTTCGGTTGTAATTTATAGCGATTTACTCTACGCCTTCCACAACACTTTCATCGTTGGACAACTAATGATGATTTATCGAATATACTCTTCTTTCGATTACGCCGTCCTATATTGTGACTACTCGTTTTATCAGATAAAGTGTATAATATAATATAATGTAATGTAAAATTATACTAAATGTGTGAATTGCTGTTTTTAAATTCAAAATATATGTAAATATTAAAATATACAATACAAAAACGGGAATTGAATTGGAAAATTTATAACAGTAAATTTATTATTCAAAAAAAGATAACTGTAGAAGAAAAATTAACCTGTTACACTTCTAACAATATTGTATAAACGTAGTTTTATAATATTTTTAATTTACATAAAATTGTAAGAACATTCATGTATTTTGGAATATGAAATGAATCACCTATTATGCGTAGTACAGTATATCAATTACAAGATTGATTTACATTTTCATAGTTATTTCGCGCATATTATTTGCAAGTATTCATCAGCTTAAGCACTATGTAAAACAATATAATGAATATATCATAATACTTAAAAAACACGCTGACTAAAATTTAGTTTCCTTGTATGTATGTATTGTATAAAGTTTGCGAGATTTCGAGAATATTATACCAAGAAACTCTGAATTATAAGATTCAGAGTACAAAAATAATCAGTCACACTAATTACAGTCTTAATTACATATAAATATATAACTTATGTCTTATAAGTGTCTACTTAATATAACAAGTGACTATATTATTAGTTAATATTGTGTAAGATTCAAGATGGGAATACATTTTAGTCGACGGGAAGTTATAAAACTTTAATGTAATAACGTGCTTTTTATATGAACAGTTATTTTAAATTTTTACCCAGTTGTTTTCATTTTTGCATCATCTCAATAATTATTATACTACAGTACCTATCGTTTATTGTGGTCATAAATATGCGATCATGTTTATTAAATTAATTGCTTCGTATAAGTTTATGTTTTTTTTGTAAAACACATAAAAATTATATTTCATATTATGTATATTTTAGTTTTAATTAATGCAAAAGAAATAGAAAAAACGAGAAATGTATGTGAATTATATGTAACGTGATAATAAAATGGGTTTTAAAAACTGTCAGAAAATGGTAATGAATACATTATCCACCCAAAATAATATGTATAATGTGAACATTATCTAGCTAATTTATACACTAGTCGATATGTGCTGTGAATAAAGTATTAAGTCTTATTAATTCGGGCACTTAGATATACTGTTATACCTACGTTAAGTTATCTATGTATAGCTATTGTCGTTGTAAATTGATTATGTTGATACGATGGTCAACTTTAAATAGTTTAATAATTATATAGCCATTCAAAAATCAAATCTTACTTTTTAAAATAAAAGTAATTAATTAGATTATTATCAAATTATTAATATGTAAAAGTTATTTATTAGATTGTCATTAAATTATTAATCGTTATTTTATCAAAGAGTAAGTAACTTTTCCATAGATCATTACGAAATAAAGTACGTTATATAAATAATATTTTTAAATATTCTCTCTATTCCGGGGTGACCATACGTCCTATCTAAAACGGGATTGTTGATTTTTCAGAATCATGTCTTTTTGACATCTTGAAAAACTTTGAATGGAATACTTTTTGTCCTTTCTTTAGAAAATAGCCTCGTTATCTCGATATTATTACATCATATATGCTATACGAGAGTGAAAGAAATACCCCTCCTCCCCTTGCTGCTGTACATGGAAAATACAATACAGTTTTATAATAAAGAATTATCGAAACCACAATTTTATTAAAAGTTATAAACATCAGTATTAGATAACCACCATCACGTGTCGATGTCGATGAACAATTATTGTTAATAACTATGAAAGTATGAAACTAAGACTATAGGGACATTTTGTATTGTTAACATATTTGCTATTGCACAGTATGATTATGAACCTATACGTTTTTTTACCATTTTTAATAACTCAATAATCTATATATCTAACACACAAAAATTAATTAAACATTTTTATAAAAATATTAAAACGATGTTTGAAAGTATTTTTTATTTTAAAGAGTTAGTCAGCATTGTTTATCTTGTTTTTTTTCATAAATATGGTCATCTTTCCTTAGCCGGCTAATGTATATATATTATCTGTTTTTCGTACTTTGATCGCAACACATACATTCAATACAAAGTTAGTATTTAACTAATTAGACAATAGGTAGAAATGTATAAAGGATGTGAATGCTAGTATGGTATTTATGGTACTCTTTTTTAATATCGCACGCGAACTTAAATAGATTTAATAAAATCCTATTGTGTTCTGAATACCAATATTCAGAATATTTGAACACCATTTTACTTTTTATTTTTAAAGTAAATAAAAATTGACTAATCAGCTCACGTTCCAAACCTAGACATGTTTAGTGTTTACACAAGCACATATAGAGATATTCTTTTAACGGTGCACACTCATTATATTGAAAGTCGTAATATTTTCTTTACATACTATTTTGAGTTATAGGTGAGTTTAATTTGGTTAAAATAATGATTGTAGCCAGCCTACACCAAAATTTTCTCAAAATAAATATAAAATGTGTAATTTGTTCTAGTATTTTTTTAAATACGTCTGTAATTTGTAGCATTTTAGGTAGTAAAAAATATGAACTGTAATATTCATTAAAATTCAAATCGATTATTCTTTCAATACTGCGTACACGTTTCAATATTATAGTAGGATATACAGGGCCGTATTTACGCCTAGGCCCGTGAGGCCCGGGCCTAGGGCGGCAATTTTTTTGGGGCGGCAAATTTTGTAAGAAATAAAAAAAAAATTATATGAATATTTTATGCATTTATGTAACTGCGTGTCTGCGTAAATTAATATTATATAATATTTGATATAAGTATTTAAAAAACATAAAAGTAAATCCATGAATTTGACACATTGGTTAATTCTGTGGCCTGCGTCTTAATAAGCTATCGTATTTATCGTAATCGTAATATAAAATCACAGATTTTTATATAGAAGACAGAAATATATATTAGTATATTAGTAGTATAGATATCTGTGTGTAAAATATACGAGTGCATGACACTTAAAATATCAATAACACGAAATCAATTTTCTTGTAATGTGAATTATAAAGATAAGATACCTAGGTATATAATATGAGTTGTTCCTAAAAGTAATTACGATAATAATATTATATATATAGAAATTGACGAGAGATATTGTGTATCCACATCACACACGACCACACTTCATTTCAGTTTATTGTTCGTCATTGTCGGGCAGTGCATATTACGACAACACAATATAATATTTAATAATTAATAATTCACGTATTAAATTTACAGCAATTAACATTTTTTCAACATGAGTGACGGTCGTAAACGTTTTAGTGGTTCAGAGTATAAAAAGCGAGCCAAAGATAAAGAATATAAAGAGATTAAAGTTCTAAATAAAATACCTAAACTAAGTACTTTCTTTAAACCTACTACACCGTCTTCTTTGAATGCACCTGATAATGATCAACAACATGATTTAAAAACGATTGACGACAAAGAAATGACTAAGTGCGAATCGAATTTTGTAATTAATAACTTAACAACTTCTACTTTAAATGTGGATTCAGATACACTTTATATTGATAATAATGATCCGGCTAAATGGATTATTAATGATGTAACTCGCGATTATGTGGCAAAACACGGAATAAATCAAAATTTAAATGATGATTTTACATGTTCTAAACGTGAGTATCCTGACAAAAATAGATTTTTAAATAAATCATTATTTGTTAGAACACGTATAAATGGTGAAGTACAGTCACGACCATGGTTAGTGTTTTCGAAATCTACTGGTTCAGTGTTTTGTGCACCATGTCGACTCTTTGGAAGTACACATTTATCAACATTAGTAACTATTGGTTTTAATGATTGGAAAAATGCTGTACGAAAATTAAACGAGCACGAAAATTCTATCCCTCATAAAACTTCAACAGTTGCATTAATTGAAAGGGGAAAAACTGCAGGTAAAATAAACCAAGAAATTGTTTTGCAATTAGAACAAGAAACCAATTATTGGCGAAATATTTTAAAAAGAATAGTTGCTACTGTACGTTCTTTAGTAATTCGAGGGTTACCACTGAGAGGCAGTGAAGAAAAATTTGGGTCGTATCATAGTGGTAATTTTATTATGACATTAGAACTTTTAGCAGAATTTGACCCCTTTCTATTAGAACATATTCGCCATTACGGTAAAATCGGTAGTGGTAATACATCGTATCTATCTTCACAGACATACGGAGAGTTTATACAAATTATGGCAGAACAAATTACAAAACAAATAGTTGAAGAAGTCAAAGTTTCAAAGTATTTTTCGATAAGCGTTGATTCGACGCCCGACGTATCCCATGTTGATCAGTTGTCTTTTATCATAAGATACCTTTCAAAAGATGGTACTCCTATAGAACGATTTTTAAAGTTTATTGCCAATACTGGGCATAAATCTGAACAACTTGCTGATGCAGTTTTTGATACACTTAATCAATATAATTTGGATTTTAAAAATTGCCGCGGGCAATCATATGATAATGCCAGTAACATGGCTGGTAAATACACTGGCCTTCAAGCCAGAATTAAAGAAGTCATTCCGCTTGCCATTTATGTTCCTTGCTCAGCACATTCCCTAAACCTTGTGGGGATATCTGCCGTGGATTGCTGTGAAAAATCGACAACATATTTTAGGTATCTACAAGAATTATATAACTTTTTCACAGCATCTACCCATCGTTGGGAAATTTTACTATTTTATTTAAAAAAGGCCAAGTGTGTAAAAAGTTTGTCTCAAACCCGATGGTCAGCAAGATACGAAGCGGGTAAATCTTTATATACTTCTTGGAGTGAAATTAAAAACGCTTTACAGGCTATTATTGACGATGCCAATGAAAAACCTGTAACAAAATTTGACGCTTTGGTTCTTTTGAAACCTTTAAATACTATAGAAATGTGCTTTATGGCTGTTTTTTGGAACGAAGTATTAGAAAGGTTTCATATAGTTAATAAAAAACTTCAATCAGTTAATATTGAATTAGGAATGGTCGTTGAATTATATGGATCTTTAGAGCAGTATATATCTAGAATTAGAAATAATTTTGAAGAATATGAAAGAAAAGCTATACAAATATGCGGTGAAATACAGTATAAAAAAGACAAGCGGAGAACTGTTAAAAGAAAACGTCAATTCGACGAAACAATGAATGAAGTGATAACAGAAACAGGCAAGGAAGATTTCAGAATAAATGTATTCTTCGTTATATTGGATAAATTGAAAGCTGAACTTGTAAGACGTGGCAGTTCGTATAAAGATTTATGTGTCAAGTTTGATTTTCTTACGAATATATGTAGTTTTGACGAGGAAATTATTTTTAAAAAAACTAGGGCACTTATAGAACAATATCCTAATGATATTGAAGAATCATTTACAAATGAATGTCTTCATTTGCGTGATCATCTTTTTTTTAAATCGGACAAAAAAAGAAGCGCTCAAGAACTTTGTCAGATGTTGTATACAGATGAATTAATAGATATTTACCCAAACGTCACAACAGCGTTACGTATGTATTTGTGCACGTTTGCAACAAATTGTACAGCAGAGCGGTCATTTTCAGCATTAAAAAGAGTAAAATCGCATCTTCGTTCAACTTTGGAGTCAGATAGATTAAATGCGACATCAATACTACATATAGAATCTGAGATGCTTCGAAGTATAAATTATGATGATATTATCGACGATTTCGCGACTAAAAAAGTTCGTCGTAAAATGTTATAGATAACATAGGTATAAGATTTAAACATTTACACTGCTATTTAGAATTTAGAATTATTTGTTTTGTTTATAATGACTATTGACCTAATTTATTTAAAATTGAAATAAATTTATTGGAAATAATAACATCATTTTTTTTTTTTCTTGGGATAGGGGCGGCATATTTAAAATGGCCTAGGGCGGCACTTGTTCTAAATCCGGCCCTGAGGATATAAGATATTGACATACAAGAAACCAATATTATAGAATATTCTATTTTAGATTTAACTAACTTTTTCACACCGTCCTACGGTACGTCATTATATTGAATCATTATATAAGCTACCTAATAACAATAATATACGAAAAACATGTATAATATTATAATAGTTAATAATAAATAATAAATGGCATCTCTTTTGTCAACAATTAATGAATGTAACAATGTAATATTGCGTAATAACGTGGTCACGATGGATCGGATGTCATACTTTGTAGTGATTACCTGCAGATAATAGACAGTGGATAGTTAGAAATCTCGAAAAATTATTATTGTCATTTGAGTCCGTTATCTCGATTTATACGAAGGTACCGGTAAAGTAATAAAATACATATAAAATAAATACTGATTTTGGTACAAATTACTAACACTATTTTCGACTATCTACGATGTCACAAATTGCATATCTTTGTTTTAGTGCAAATTAAAAATTCTTAAAATATTGAGCTGCGTTCAATATAATAGTCAATTAAATTATAAATACTTAAAAACCCTAATATTTTAATAGTGTACAGCTAATTAAATATTCGTTTAAAATTCAATTTTTATTCCCTATATAACAAAATTTGAATGAATATATTCTGCTTAAAATATAAAATTAAAAAAAAAATAAATACTATTATTTAGGTCCGGTTTTTTATTTACATTCATTTGTTAGATAACTCCAGTTATACGACAGTTAAGAAAAAATTGATAACTATCAGTTTTTCAATATCGGTATAAACCCTTCCGATAGATATTGTTACGGTTCAGTTATCCGCTACTTTTCGTATCAAATACATTTTATTCGACGGATAATTTACAGCTGATAACAAAAAAATGATTTATTTTCAAAATTTATCATATTATTTTAAATAAAGTGATATTATACAAATGTAAATTATAGTGTTGGATAACAATTATTTTTTGTATATAAACGTTGTTTCTTAAAAAAATAATAATATACGCAAAAAATTTTAATTTTGGTATTATAATAGTGTATACTTGTATTTTACTTACTGTTTAAAGAATCATCCTTAGACCTTAAGAATATATATTTATATATACATTTATACTTTATACTATATGTTATGCTTTGTACTGATGAACTCTAATCTTGGTTTTGTATTCTTATAAATAAATTGATTGGGTAGACGGACACTTTAAATCTCCAGTTATATGCTTAATATTATAAATAAATTTATAACATTTAAACATAATAATAATATAATTTAAATGGAAGTTAATTTTAACTATGAATACTAACTTGCTAAATCAATTTTGGTATTAATTTGGCTTGAATCATATTCGTAACATTTAAACAGGTTTTTAAAATAAATCTTATTTTCACTATTTTTAATCAGAGTTAATTTTGTTATTTTAATGATATAAACCGATATTTTTATTTTATAATTTTCATGTAGGTATATAATATAATGAATATTTGATGAATAATTCAAAGTTCACTAATATTATGATTAATTTACATTGTCATAAATCGATTTTATATAAAATGGGTTTTATTATTTTGTTGCAATTCAAAAACAAATGACTATAGATATTAAAAATGTTTATTCAATATTACATTTAGCATTATAGTATAATATTTTAACTTATTTTGACCTAATAGTAGAAAAAAAAATAAGCTTACCGTATTACTAATAGAAAAATAAAATAAACTACTAATAGAGTAATAATGTTAATACAAATTTATAATAAGATATTTGTAGATATAGACTGACATTCACCGCTCATGGTCGTTTTTATAAAATAGACTTAATGTTTTTTAATTGATTCAAATGTCATCTGTTACAGTGACCTAATTAAGAACAAAGTACATTCGACCTCTACTATACTGTAAAGTGTAAAGGAATTTCCTCAGTTCCTTACATTTTATTTTTTAATGACAAATTCTGACCAAAATAAACTGTCATCCACAAAAAAAAAAATCATTGATGATTACTTTGTACCGATTTGAGGTGGACATCCAAAACATTATAGCCATATAATCCGTATTTTAGATCAGTAATTATTAATTATGATTGTTGTTAGCCGAGAACAAGTAAAATAGTTTTTTAAATTAGATTAAAAGTGTTTACCAACTTTGTGAACTATATAAAATTAACTAATATATTTTATTTTACCTAGTTTTGATATCGATCACAATAAAGTTTTGCTATCAGGTAAATTGTAGAAAAAAATAATGCGGTGTACGACTTTTTAACGATAACATTTTTTTTTAATAAAAACGCTAATATTACTAAAGTAAATTTAAATTCATTAAAATATACATGTATATTATACTATATAAATATTTCGGAAAAATGCTTTTGAATATACCTCGTTTATAGGGAATTTATGTAACAATTTTCTTCTTGGATTTTTTTTTTTTGTTATATTAATACAGTTATTTCTTGTGCAACGCGTTCAAAGTGTACTTTTGGATGGAAAGTTGAATATCCTTTGATTTTACCAACTATGTGCATGTAATGTGATCTATATACACGCAAAACGAATATATTTAATTTCAATCTTAGCTGTAATAAAAGAGAAAATTAAATATGAGTAGATATATTTAGATGTGTCGAATGATGTTATTTTAATTTTGAATTTAAATCAATGTACGCACCTTCAATGTAAAAATAGTTGAAAGTTTTATTTCAATTTGATTCTTTATTAAAAATATTCAAACAATAAAACCTTTTAATTATTTTTAACTAGAAATAAGTACTAAAATTATATAATGTATCTTTATTAACTTATTTTGTACGTTTGAAAACAATCACATATTTACATGTATCAAACATTTTATTTTTAACATAAAAGCGTATACTAAAGCAGCAGTTTAAATTCAAAATATATCTAGAAGTCAAAGCCAAATAATTTAAATGCAATATAAAATTATACTAGACAATAAAGCTTTTCATTTTATATAAACCATTTCTAACTGAAATATTTATCGTAAGGTTATTTAAAAAAATAAAAAATGAATAATTTAACTTTTCATTACCTAATGATAACGTTGGAGCAGAAAAATATTTTATGGATCATGTACTATACTGAATGAGAAAAGTAAATATTCATACCATGCTTGTTCATTCATACGAAACGTTTGCCATCCCGAATACAAAATTATGTAATTGAATCTCGAGACCGAGACTTATTTAGTTTGCACTCGAAAATAATAACTTAGAAGTGAAAATGCTGCCGTTATTTATTAATGTTATAGAAGAACGAAAGTAAGGATATATCAGCACGTGCACGTTATTCCTTCAGGAATTGCCATTTACCGAGTAAATTATTATTGTTGTTCCTACGAAAGTCTGATTTTATATATCATAATTAATAATCATGATCATTAAATATATACATGATTTTAAACATTATTTAATTTGATTTGACACAGCAAACGATACAAGACCGAGACAAAGCCATTGTTGTTATCATTAATAATTACTGGAGGAGAAGCGGAGAAAAAATATTATTCTCAAAGACAACAAGCGACTGTTAACAGTTTTTATCGTAAAGAATATTTATTGAGTGGTGCATTAAATGAAGTATACTGCAAAAACAAAAGGCATTCATGACCAATACGAAGTTAAATACCCTTTATGGATTTCCGTCAATATACAATAATACATCATACCTAAATAATAATATTAAAACGAGTTCCGACCCGTTCGTTTCAATATAATATACGCTCATATCAGCATTCAGTGGAAACTTTAATAAGGTAGGACGTTTACAATATTTTATTTATTTTCGTGCACAATGGAAAAAACGTGACGGTGGTTGTCGCTGTACGTACAAAGTAAATAATGTTCATTATTATTGTAGTGCGGACAAGAATTGTATAATAATGAGATGTGTGCCCGGTCTCCAAATATACTTCGTACGCGTTACGCACCGTTTGTTAAGATCCATATTTGCGAAAAAAATTTTCAAAATTGCAATATGGTAAGGTTGGGAAATGAACCCGCTGTTATAATATTACGCCATCTGCTTTCCTTCCTATGCTAAATAAAAATAATTCGCAGACACACTAAAAATAACAATAAAGATATAATATACGAGTACTAATCAAATTACCATAAAAATTACGATTTCTGCAGTATTTGAGCGGTGTTGGATTATCTGTTTTAATAATAATTTTGATAACATTTTTTTTAATATAGATACATAGATAGCTAGATGGGTAGGAAAAAGGAAAATTATATAGAATTCTCGATTTTCGAATCAATGAAAACGGTGATTCATACAATCGGACGTAATGGTAAAAAAAGAACCGGCTATATTGCCCAGTACCTGCAGAGTATTTCTGACACACTAAGAAATAAGCTGTTCGGCGAAATTGAATTGGCTCCCCAATACAGGTAGTCAATATTTTACCCTTAATAACTATCTTTGAATTGGCTCCCAATAATTTACTATTGAATTGGCTCCCTACTTCCCTAGTATTTTTTCTCAAAAATATATTGGTTACTAACATAAGTTTGACGTTATATGTCCTAGATTAGTTGATGTCAGTATGATTCTTAATCTTAACACATGGTTTACGGTATGCAAAATTAAATTGAAAAATTAAAAAACAAACAATGTTATACATTTGCGCGTCTTTAAAAAATATATGTATATTATATAAATGTAGAATTAAATTGAAAAATTAAAAAAACAGACAAAATTAAATTTAAAAATTATATTATTATATTTATTTATGTTAGACTATTTTTCGTGGTCTATACTTATTGACTAATATTTTTATGTAATGAAACCTTGTATTTACACCAGTGTCATATTTTTTAATTTCATCTTTTAAAAATTGTATTGTATCTCTAATTTCTTTCCAGTGTGGTTTTGTTATATTAGAACTTCTTATAATGATTTTTGTATCAGATTGAATACTATATAATATATTAAGAAAGTTGATTATATTTAGGTGTGGAGATTAAAATTTGGAATGAAAAGATTCACATGAGTTAGTTGTACAATAAATACTACTGCTTTTTTCTGCCCAAATTTCTGGTGGAAATGTTGAATCATTGTCAATATAATTTTCTACTAAATAATAATTAAATTTTGTAAGTTTTTCATTCATAGGCTGTATTTCAGCTAATTCGTCAAAAAAAACAATCCCCAACTGATTGTGGATCTAGGAATGGTCATCCTAATATATATTTTAAATATTGGCCTATTTATGTATTTTGTACGTACTTCGATGAAAGACCAAACTTTTTTATTGTTCTATACCAAGATTGTCCAAGGTGAAACCTATAACCACGAATTTTAGTCAATGGCCAAACATCATTAAATTTATTGCATTATGTATAGCTATTTCAAAGTTAACATAAATGCTTTCTAAATTAAACTCATTGTTATAAGTTAAACAATAATTATCAATTATTCGAAAAATATCTACATAGGATTCTTGTTTTTTGTTTTTCAGTAAAGTGAAAACTAAAGGTACATAATGATTGTTTTTTATTACATGAACTGTGAACAATTGGTAAAAAAAACTGTGTACAGTATGAAAATGTTCCATCAACGTAAAATTTGGTTGATTTACTTAGAAATTTTAAATTGTTTTCTATGCTAATTAATAAAATCCCCTTTTCCGCATTATTAACTTGTAAAAATGTATTACCTTCATATGTTTTTACGTCCATGTCATTCAAAATATCATGTACTTCTTGTCAACTACGAGGTGAATTTGGCCGTAAAGATGCTCGAACTTGAAATATATTGTGTTTTATATATGCGACATCATTGGTTGTAGTTGCGTTTGTATTATTCTCTCGTAAATATCAATTTAACAGCTTGGAAGGGCGTTTACACATATTGTCCGTGGCCTTGCGTTTCAAACTATTACTAATTATTTGAGGTTCAATTTTATTTTATTTCTCTGCATCATGGTTATATTGTAGATTGCATGATGTCCACATGATATCCTCGTTTTCCAATACTTTTGAATTGGTAGTGCATTCTCTTTTGGTGCATTTATACCGATGTTGGCCATTTTGAAAGAGCTTATGAAAACTAAATTTGAATTTTTCAACTATAAAAATGGTTTTTCCCTTTTCACTCAACATTTTTTTGACGGAATTCATTTTTAAACACTTACGTGAACACATCGTATCTACTAATAAAGTATAATACATTGCTATTGTGATCATCAAATATTAACAACCAAATAAACTAGTGTATAGGAGTCACTAATAATCGATTATTGTAGTAGATTACGACGATTAAGGCGATAAGATAAATTCAATAAATATATATATATATAGGTGTATATAATAATTAATAGTATAGGTATATCCTTCTCTATCTTACTATATTTGAGTGCAAATTGCTAGGCTATACAAAGTTGACGTCGTAAAAGTAAACACGAATAATATGAGATCCCGTGGTTAAATAATAATATTTTACAGTTAGGGAGCCAATTCAAATATGCATTTCTTAAGAGCCAATTCAAGGGTCGAATTCATATTTACCCATTGGGACCCAATTCAATGGTACCCAAACTGTTTACATAGACGTTTTGAATTTCTTACTAATTAATATCTTTAAAAATAATCCTAAACTTAAATATTAATATGTTTTGTGTAAGTGCGTGACGCGTGTCGACTGGTCTCAATGAACATAATAATATAGCCCATTGACTTTATTGGCCAAGTTACACAGTGGTTGAGCGGTTCGAGGATTGGGTACTAATTAAACCGTAGTAGTTTTTCAGTGATAATACTTAATATCACTATAACAATATAATAGATAATAATAAAGATAATATAGTAATCTTAAACGCGGCGTGAACAATGATATTATAATACTCAAACGTTCGGGAACAATATAATACAGGAAATATAATGAAGTATCGTTTGACCGAATCGACGACAATAAAAGTAATAAAAAAAAATCGAAACAAAACGAAATGTCAAGGAAAAAAGCTTTTACGGTAAGTACTGAGTTCATAATTTATCTACAATAGGTTCTAAATGAGATTGTCGAGTGCTGTAGACAAATTAAGTAGTTAGGTAAACGAAATATATGGCATGATGCATTTTACGATGAGGATATGTTAATAATGCAAAATTATCTATAATATTATACAACATCAGTAACAACTGACTAGGTACTACTAATATAAGTATCAGTGATATCGTTGTACGATTAGTTATATTACAATAAACACTCGTCTGTTTAGAAACCAAGAACAATGAAATTGTTTCGTAATAATTACATTATATACTATATAATCAATACTATATTAAGTGTTTATCTTTGTTGAGTTGTTTACAAAACTTAAACCAGATTTTTATTTTAGTATACGAGAATCAAATAAAACAATAGATAAGTAAGTACATCATACTTTTATCATAATATATTTATTTTGTGCTCAAAATAGAAAATTTATTATATAATTTTTTATTATGTAATTGTATATAATAATATAAAAATTGTATTTTATTATTCTTATTTGCATTGATAATTTTTGTTATTTATTACTTTTGATATAAGTAACACTGAAACAAGGAATTCTTTTTTAATCTGTATTATTTAGTTAAAGTTTTGTGTGGATGAATCGCGAATGTACTCAAATTTGAGTAATTATATAATAATATTTTAATAATTATTCAACCAGACGAGTTAATTCGAAACAGTAGAGACAGTTACAAAAACGAGTTTAACGCTTTATTATCCCTATTTAATATGTTAATAATATTTAAAATCATACAAATTATGGATTTTAAATAATGATTTAATGTATGCTCATAGGATCAGTTATTTACAATAAATAACGAAGCTGCAAAAATCGTTTGAACTTAATTCAAATGACTAAAATAAATAGTAAATTGTAAAACTAGATTAGATACCTCTGATAAAATGAGATAGTATGATATATGGAACTGTTATTTATTCAATTTTTATTTCGTTATATGTTACAGACGTTTCGGTGTACATAAGAAAATTGTAAATTGTACAGAATAAATAATCCTCTCTCTAGAGGAATTTTTATGTGAGTTCAACAATTTATTAATAAAAAATTAGTTATGCAAGGTAAATTAATAAAATGGCTATCTATATAAGTATATCATTATTACGATGATTGCTTCCGTCTCCTTTACTCTTTATTAATTTTTAATCAAAAATAACAATAATAATTAATTAATGACTAAATAGTAATAATTCATAAACTTTTCATCAAATTAATTTGAACATATTACGGTATAAAATTATGGGATCTATTAAAAGTTCAAACACGAATTGTATTCAAAGTTTTCAATTCATAATCCTTCGAGCTATATAACCAAAGTAACTTTTTGTGTACTAAATTAATTCGTTAACATTAACTTAGCCATATTAAATACATAATTTTAAATTAAATCTCCGAAATCACATAAATGCTCTTTAACATAAATAACTGGCTTCAAAAATATATAACCAGTTATCTAAAAAAAAAAACTTATTAGATGGTAGTGTCGTGCTGATTATCGTATATGCATCCCAGATGTGAAAATTAGGTTTTCAATACGTTAGTATATACTTAATAATACATTAAAATTAATTAATATAAATTATAGTAACTTATTTAATAACATGTATATAATATAAAATACTAAATATTATTTGAAATATTAATAACTATTATAATGTGATTATGATCTTCAATAATTTATACCTATATCATATTAAAATATGAATGAATGTACGTTTTTAAAGGATTTATAAACTTTGAAACTATGTTTAACTATTTGGCACCGAATTTTGTATACATATTCCTTGAAAATTGGTTAAGTTTCTTTGTTTGGACGAGAGCGATTCACACATCACTCATTCATACACGAATTACGTTTTATCTCATGAAAATCGAATAATGTATTTTGTTTATATTAAAGGGTTGTCATTGTTTAAATTAATATGTAAATATGTTTTTTTTTTTAATTGTATTGACTAATCATCAAACTGTGCGTTGATGTGGATTTTTTTTTTTTAATAAAAAAAAAAATAATATTTAATTCATTGTTTGTTACTCAAACATAGGTACAGTAGAAGGCAATATTCATATGTTTGTAGTTTATAGACTCAATTTGTTCTTAAAGATACCGGAAAAGTTAAGAAAGTTGTTTGAACCATGTTCAATAATATATCAAGCGCTGTATCCAATTTAAGTTGAATTCGTTCATAAAGTGTGGTAAACCGATGCCGATTTGCACTAGAACTGACGTACACCAAAACCAATTTAGTGCGGTGTATTCAATAATTTTGATTTGGTTATTACACGGTTAGTTATTTAATAATTCTATATATTTTTTTATTTTTGTTTTTTTGTTTTTATAATTATTAAAATTATTTACATTCTATACAACACACTTTAGTATAATAAGTAAATTTGGTGAACGGTTTATAATTGACAGGAGGTAACATTTATGGGCAGGCATTCAGCAGTGCCACCCGACCGGGTACTTTTAGATTAGACCTACTTTTAGTAGGTCTTGCAGCCATTCTCTTTTGAGTGTTCTACGAACGTTACCAGGCAGAGCTTAAGTTAGTGTGAAATTTATGGTAATATAATTTTGCTAATTGGTATAGGGTAGATATTTGAAGGTCTTTATACAGATTATTATCTGTGAAATACCAAGATGATGATATTATTATTCGCAGGCAAATAGGTCGAAACGCCTGAAGTGTTTTGGTATAGGAAGCTTTGCAGAACCCCACAGCTGGATACCGTATGTCCAAACTGACCGGATTATTGATTTGTATATGGTTAGTTTATTGGATAGAGAGAGTTTGGATTTTAAGAGTGGTCTTAGTAGGTAAAATCTAGTGTTAACAGTTTTACGCTTCAGTTTTATGTGTGAACTCCAAGTAAGATGTTTATCTAGGGTTAGACCTAGATATTTTACTTCAATTGTCATTGGAATTATTTGGTTATTTAACGTAGTAGGAGGTAAATCGAGATTTTTAAATAAAAAAATTACTTGTACAGATTTTGATTCGTTTATTTTGATTTTCCACCTGTTTGCCCACAAGCTAATCATATTTAAGTAGTTCTGAATTATATTACTGGCTATGACGTAGTTTTCGTGAGAGGCGATTATTAATGTATCTTCAGCGTATGTACCTAGAGATGTATAGGATGTCTTCGGGATGTCGTGAGTGATTTAATAATTCTAACTAAAATAATTAAAATAATATCTGGGTCATTGAAACAAAACCAATATAAGTATAAGTGCTTAATATTTAACATCTTTGTGTACGGGTTATTTTTTTTTTCTAGAAGTACGATTAAAATATTTCGTAAATAATATAATATAGTTTGTACCAAAATAATATAACGTTTCCAGATTTGAGATATTGCGTTGTGCATTTTTTGGCAGGTACCGTTATAATAATATAATATAACCAAATTTATATACTTACATTATTTTAGATAAATTGCGCACATATCCGTGGAAAATCTTAAAGCCGTCCCGGCTCGTTATCGAATTACGTGACGATAAACGAAAAACTCCCCGTCGTTTCAAGGCCATCGTCACGCGTTTACGTAACAATATTATTTTTAATATTATTATGCATTTATTTTACAATATTCAGCGACGAAGGCTGAGATAAGAGAAACACAGTATAAAATATATTATTATTATTATTATTCACCGTGGTCGATAATACGCATTAAGAATCCTGTATAATATACATAATACCTACATCCTATACGCATTACAGCGACGGTGTAGTTAAGAAAAGAACATGGATGAGAGAGTATATAAGATAAATATAGGATATATTATAAACATCCTCCAACCGTACCGAATAGAATTAAAAATTGACAAGTTAAGAGCCAAAATAAAATTTACGTATGTTAAATTTTTTTACATTAGTAGTATTAGTACTTATACTCATGAATCATGATGGTTTTGGTTATCCTGATCATTGGTCTCTGGCGGATTTTGTTAAAATTACCAGAGAAAATGAATATAATAGTACCTAATAAATGAACAAAAATAAAATAGTATAATACGCATACCTAAATATACAAACTTCTAATAAATTTATACATTTAATAATAACATGGTTGTTATTCTAACGGTAGGTAAAGCACGATAAAAAAAATAATTAGCTCTAATCGCAGTTACATACAGGTATATTAAATTTCGGTTTTAAAAAATAATATGCACAAACATTGTGATTATAGTACATCATTTTTAATTTTTTTAAATACGTTTAGAGCGGGGAAGGTTGTTGACAAAATATGACACCTTTTGCCTCTTCC
This sequence comes from Melanaphis sacchari, assembly GCF_002803265.2. Classification (NCBI taxonomy): domain Eukaryota; kingdom Metazoa; phylum Arthropoda; class Insecta; order Hemiptera; family Aphididae; genus Melanaphis; species Melanaphis sacchari. The sequence continues at coordinate 964,320 of NW_020271519.1, read as the reverse complement.
AGGTTACTACACTCTTTGTATAAATATACGTATATACACATACGTATTTATGCTCGCCTGCCTATACCGTCATAAAACTTGGAACGTGCCGGTAAACCACATATGGGAACTTTTATATTATACAATATGTATTGTGGGGAAGAAATATAATGTCCTTTAGTAGAGATAATAATATTCCATGCATATGAATATGTACGTACTACTTAGGTATTAGTTTATTGGCACGTCGTGCAATATTTTAATACGACCTGTGGTTAATACAACAGGGAAAATTCATGAGCACAAAACAGAACAGGCTTTATTATGTAATATTAAAGTGATGATGAAAATTCAAATTTTTGTATAATTATAATAAAGGTAAATACAACGCTGTGTACGATATAATATATTCGCCAAGCGCGCTCACTCTCATTTTTCCTTTTATAATATCGACGAAGTGATTTAAATGTTGATCTTTGGAATTTTAATATAGGTATACTCGGGAATTATATATTCAATTGTTAAGATTTTTTTCTAAAACATTTATGAGAAAACGCGGAGTATCCGGTAGTGAAATAAATTATTTTTTTTTTCAAATGAGAATTTCCATTTGTTCCAGCGAATCATTAAGCTGATGACTTTTTTTTGAAAATATCAACGTGCATCAACATTTGATTATTCGAACGTGTAGTTTTTGAGTTATTTAACTTTGAGTACTCGAGAGTCGAGACAATAGCCATTGAAATGATTCAAAATTATACAAAGTAGGTAGATGTAATATAGAATCTAGTAATTATTACATACAGACGTTTTAAAAAAAAAAAATGTTAAATGTCGATTTATTAATATTAATTACTTTTATTTCCATACCAATTTAGCACCCATAATTTACAAATCTCACAAACTATTTTAATGAATCTATGATTCTCTCGATTTATACAAATGACGATTTTCAAAAAAATTCATCAATTATTAGCAAGTTTCTGTGTTATTGGCATGCACGTTGTCATTGTGTGTGCGCGTGTAGTGTGTACCTATATTGTCTATATTTAGTATATATTATTATATTATGACGTTTTCACGCATTAACGATTTATTGATATAAATACAATGATTACACGCTTGTATACGTATACATACTTATACTACATTAATACAAAAATACGTTGTCAGAATATATTATTATATAATATAATAACAATAATAATAATAAAAACATTGTACTCACGTGTAATCGTGTGTATAATATATTATTATAACAGTGTGTACCTACTCTATTGTGCCATTAAAAATACATAATCAAAGAAAGAGATCAAAATTCCGTTACGAAACATGTATAGGTACTGACTTGAATGTTATGTGTTTTATATTTGACGTAGGGTATCGTACAATGTGTATATGTAGATATGCAATATGCATGCTTCCATTTTTCATTACCACTGATAGCGGTGGTTTTTTTTTTAAGCATCTACCAAACATTGTGTAACAAAAATGGTTAGGATCGCGTAAGAATCGATACAATTATCGTCATTTTTATCACATGAAATTCGGAAGGCCATATCGTTGACATATCAGGTCTGTGAGGCTCACACGCAGTTATTTTATACAAATACTAATCACATAGATTATATTTTAGTTCCGTTATGTAGTATTACACAATACATACGGTAGGTATATGTTTATCCGATTGAAACATGTCCCTAATGTTACGAAGAAAATAAATAATACGTGAACTGCGACATCATTATGTCATTTGTTACGATATAAATGTAATATGCGTTTCTATTAATCCGAAAAACATTGGCAACTGGGGCTACTAGGTGTAATATGCAGATGTATACATGGGTGTAATACTTACAAAGTAAGTTTTGTTCATAAAACGTCTACAATTGCTTAATTTTTTGGTTTAGTTACACAGTTATTGGTTAAATTGACTGATTAGTGTAATTATTTTTATTTTAAAAGACTTAATTATGTTTATATTTTGATTATAAACTGGCTCAACTACTCATGCTTGTCCGATTTACTGTGGAATAATATGACTTTGCCTAGGTATGCATATATTATGAAAAATTGCTATTATAATAATTTGTAAGAAATGTGTAGGTTTTTTTTTTATTTATCAAGAATGAATTTTAATATGTTATAAAAATATGTAAGTTTACTGTATTTTTAATGTTTGTTAGACTACTAACCTTGAAGCTATTTTGAGTTGTTGCATGTGTTAAAGTAAATTTAATTATAAAATTATTTTACGTACTAAGAAGATTTATTGATAAATATCCATTATTTTTAATCAAGAATGATTTTTATGTTAAAACATACTAGTAGTCGCTTTTCCTGCAATATTCGTACAGTACGATTAACATTATAACAAAAAATACAGATAGTATATCTGTCCGACGTTAATAATCTATCGTTAATACGAAATTTGGAAAAGGGTATCAATTTGATTACGATATTATACTAATTAAAATGTGCGTTCTATATTTGTAATCAGTATAAATAGGATGGGCTACTGAAACGTGTACTTTATGTACCTATAATTAATTTATTCTACAAGACACGCTATACTTGTATATGTAATTAAGTCAAAAACTATTAAACCAATCAGAAACATTTTTATCACCATAAATGTTGAGAAAGGTTTTAGACTATTCCGTATCACTATATGATTACAGAGCTCATAGTTATACCAATGTTATGTATTTAATATTATTATTTGTATTAAGTTATAATATATTATTAGGTTTCTTATAAAATACTTACGTGGCTTCCATCTGTGCCCAGTTTTTCAATGGTAGTTGAGTAATAGTTACTAAGTAACCATAGTTTTGAATTTTTATGTGAATACTCGTAGTGATTGTTGTTATTGTAACATAATTTTGTATTAAATTTTCAGTAGTTGTTAATGTTTTTCGTCTCTATTCGGCTATATTTTGTAGGGATACAGATTTTCAACCACACTTTTTTATTAGATTATTTTTTATACTCATGTTATTATTGATGATTTAGGCATCTATTGCGTAAATATTTATTTAAACAATGTCATTGTGTATAAGTGTACAACTATAGAAATTGATACGTTCACTAGATTGAAGCTGTACCTACAACTCAAATAATAATTTAGCTTATAATATAAATTAATAATCAAGTGCAAAATAATGGGTATATATAATATAGAATTATTTTATAACATAATTCGAACTTTGTACGCTTGTGTCGATTGTACTTTTAGTCGATACTGACGAATTCTATGTGAGCTGAAATTGTGTGTGTATTTTTTTTTTTTTTTTTGTTAAAATTGGCCTTTGATCGAAATTGATTAATATTTAATTCTTAATTAACTATTATATTTTTGCAAGCCAATGAGATAAAATGAAACTATTGATAAGAAACTTTTTTTAGTTAATGATTTATACCACTTTGATAAATTAAAGTTTACACTATAAATTTTATTTATCGTACTAATTACTGTATTTTTTTTTCTGGATTTAATTTAAACGTATGCACGTTTATGTATATTAATCAATTGTTTATAGTATGATCACAATAGTAGAAATGACAAATGAGTAGGCACTTAGTTATGTCACATGGTAGAATGATTTTATCTCTAAGCCAGCATCTTATTAGCCGTTTAATGGGATATTTTTGTGATGATGCGGGAGGAAAGAAGTTTAATTGCACTATTTTAATGGTTTTGAATTCTTTAGTACTTTTTTTCTGATACTGATTTAATGTTTGCATGTTGAGGTACTTGTGGAGATAATTATTTGTATTATAGAATGGAGGCAATTTAACGGACAAATGGGTTTAAACCCCTGGAAAGTTCTGAGATTTGATAGTTGGGCTGAATCCAATAATTTGATTCCATATGCTCAGATAAATTTACCGTGACTTTATAAATTTTGAGATAGCAAGTAGGCGATAATTTAGATCGGATAAGAAAACAAAGCACGCGGAGTCTAAAATGTACTGGTTTTCGTTTAAATTAAATTTGTTAAAACACATTAAAAATCAAATAAAGAATAGAAATTAGTATTTGACAACAGCTGTCTTAGAAGCTCATTGACCATATAATTGTGAAACAAAATAGAAACAGTAGACTAAAATTACGTTGAGGTACCTTAAACATCTCATCAGCGATAAAAAGGCAAATTACTTAATACTATGAGTATTCTACATAGAGATTCGGATAAAAGTTAAAGGCTTTAATTAATATCCACGAAACAATAAAAAAAGGGGCATGAGAGAAATATAAGCCTTACCAAGACACAAAGAAAATGAATTAAAATGGATAAAATTATAGCAAATGGCATAACCGTGTACCTAAAAAAATAACTAAGTAAATCCAACGCACTGAACTATTAAAAAAATCAGTGAAAACAAGTTTGAAATTTCCGACAATTCTCAATAGAACACATATGAACATAAACTCTAATGATGCTAGTAAAACAAATAATAATATGTAGTAACGTAAACCATGGTAAACATTGTTGATAAATATAGGAAACAATAAGAGGATATTGATGACCCCCTTGAGAATCCTCAGATGATATTCCCAAATGATATTTCGTTGTTGATACCAATCTAGCTTATAATAAATATTTCTTGTACCTTTGGATGTATCTACAGTTCTCTTTAGAATTTAATCGAAATAATATAATGTCAACGAATACAATAAAATATTTTTTATAATACATTTTTCAATAGATGGTTTAATTTTAATATTGAATTTATTATAACAAAATAACATAAATACCTCTTACTGATGAAATACCAAAAGTAAATTTAACTCCATTGAGGGATAAAATATTTAATAAAGTCGAATTATCGACGGTTATAAACGTATAAGTAACATGTATATATATATTTTCATTACAAATTACATAATCAACATATACTATAGTAGTACGTTATTTTCATCAAAATATAGCTACTAAGGATTTCTATTCCATACCTATATATCTATATTATTCATGACAAATAAAAGTTAATAACGAATAATGTGTCTAAAGTATTTTGCCAAATTTCGAACAATATGTTAGAGTTAGGTAATTGCATTTCAATATATTTATAATTTATATATATATAATTTTAAAGGCAGAGTTAAGTGCATCAATAAAACGTAATTTGTTCACGGAAATTTATCATATAAACTTGAAATCGCTGACCCAGTTTCTTAATTCCATTATCTGATAAAGAAAATACACTGAATGTTAGTCATTGTTTAATGAATCGGCATTTGAAAAATAATCTCTATGATTTTTTTTTTTTTACCACAAATAGGTACGAATTATTATATCTTATTTTATTCCCAAGATATTTTAGATTAATATAAATCATGCAATATATAAATGTTGTACACAAATTCTATACATACAAGTCAAATAGTCAATAACTAATAAGTCAACGTAAACCATTTTTTTTTTTTTTTTTGAATAATTATATTAATTTTTAATATTTTCTATATACGAAAAATAAACCACTGTATTTTATTAAACCTTTTTTACAGTGACACTGACAAATCGTATGAACCATAAACTGATTTCAATAGCTGTAAGTTGTGACACATATTTTGTGAATATGGAGTGTGGTGATGTAAATATATCAACAAGGTCGCCGTTGCATGTGATTATTTTAAATTTCAACTTTTTTTTAAATTTTTATTGATCAAACTCAATCATATTATAGTCGTATGTCTCGTGGTTATTTTATTGTATCTGTAAAAATCATTTGGAAACCAGAAGCCGTTTATGTCGGAGTATCGCCAATATAATATATATTTATATATTTTATTTACAGAATATTAATTTTGTTAAAGTTGTATTAATTAATTTTTTCTTTTTAACTTCATGTTCAAAATAATAAAACACGCTTTCTAGGTAAGTATAATACAGACACATTTTTTGAATTAATATACCTATACAGTATACGTGGCTATAGGTACCCTAGAAATTTTTTTTTGAGTTAACTCGCTTAACTGAAATTAATTGCAAATGTTATTAATTATTATATTATATTTACATACTTTAATTCATTATAATATGCACACTGTATATTTTATGCAATTACGTAAATATAACTTACGGTTGGAAACCTAAAAATAACCATATATATATATATATATAACTATAAAACATTGTTTTTTTGAAAAACTTTTGACTGACTCTAAAAAAATCACATTTTTAGACTCAAATGTGTTAACTTTTTCAACAGAAATATTTTAGAACAATACTGTTTATATAAAAATAGGTTGGGCATTTAAATTTATAATCGAATATTTTTTATGATCAAGATATTAAGTTAAATTTGATAATATTAACCTTTAAACTACCAATTACCCATGTATATATATTATGCATAAAAGGTACAGAAATAAATATATAATGTGACAAATGTAACAAAATGCTAATAAAAATGTATACATAACTTACATTTGTACTCTTCACTACGACCTCAACTTACCAACAATATCAACAATTATTGCTTCTCACCACTACAATAAACTTCATAAAAATTTCTCAAACCACACCAACCCTCTCATATCCAATTTATCTTCATGTACATTACCGGACAACCCGCTTCGTTGTCTCAAACGTAAATGGCCACGTGATCTACTAACCAATATCTAAACTCTTAGGTTTAATTTAAAAGTAGTGTCGATGGACGCCCCCTTCCCTCAAGCTGACATGTCAAAAATCCTTTTGATATCCCATTTACTTATTGTGTTATTATGTATACAGATTGTAAATAACTTTTATAAATAATAAAATAAAAAAGTAAATTTACATTTAATACACCAATAAATGCCATACAGATATCTGTTTTATAATTTTTATTACTGTGATATATTTTCAAAAAATGCTAATAAGTTTCAAATCATTTATTGGAAAAAAAATACGTTAGAAATAAGTTAAAATTTAAGTTACGACATTTTAGTTACGCTATACTTATTCTTAATTCAAAAATAGATATTATATATTAATGCTTTTAGTCTTAAGTCCGCTTTGTACTTACTAACATTGATGTGATGAGTTCGAAAGTTTTGTATTGTTATCATGATTCATAATATAACCATTAACTAAAATAAAAATTTATAATATATATAGATATATATTTATAAAATATATTAAATAGGATGATTAGAGTTTACTCGTTTAACAAAATAATTGAATAACAATTTTAAAACAGTCATCTGATTGGTTGGCTTCAAAAGAAATCAAAAATATTCAACATAAATGTCACGCTCACAATAGAGTTGTTTATTTTCATTTATAAACAACAACAATGATGTTATTAAAAGGCATTGAACAATTTAATTAGAATTTCACCCAATCCTGTCTTTACGGATTGTGACGTTTTTAATTTAACCTGAAGTTAAAGTTTTACACTTTACTCTAATTAAGAAGAAAGAAAATTCAGTACAATAAGTATATAATATAACGATCCACCTTTTAACCTTTAGTTCCTTTAGTTTTTGTCAGTGGACAATAAAAATGTTTTTACGAGTAACAAATACCATACAATCATTCGAAAGCTGCATCCGAAGAACCCAAAAAATGTATTATATAAAATGCTTGAAACATATTCATAGTTAAATATTTATTAAAATATGTTGATTGTTCGTGGCGTTCGCATTATGATATAGTAATTAATTATGCGTACTTATTTATGCATAAGTATTTATTTTTTTTTTTTATCATCAATACGTCATAATTCTTATTCACCGCGATTATATTTTATATTCACATTTTGATTGCATTCACAAATCTGTACCTTGTTGCCTATTCTTTTTTCCTTCTAAAATGATGCATTTATCTAGTCAATCTAAATGAGTGATTGCGTTGTGTTCAAAATAAAAATATCTCCTGTTTAACAGTAAAAGCCGAACCAACACTCTGGTATAACGAAAAACTTAGTGAGTAAAAATAATATTTATAATAATAAAGTATTATTACTAAACAATTCAAGTGCCAGACGCACGTCCATAATATATCTAATCTGTAACCAGATAACGCGTCGGTAAACTGTCCAATATCGCCTAATCAGTTGAAAATCAATAAAAATATTCAAAAATCAATTAATTAATAAATTTAATAATGAATCGAATTGTCAATCATTTGAAAAACGTCACAATTTTGTTTCATCTACCTCTCCAAATTTATACTTAATGAATAATGTAAAATGTTTTTTTTGTTAACTATACGCCATTTTCGTTTCACAGAAATCTACACACGAGTCAACAGTGATATCTCTGCTTTATCCATTTCCAATAATACTGTCTCCAAACTGCTAAATTTTAATGATGTAGAAAACTTTTAATCAATAAAAACTTATAAGTCCTCAAGCTGTCACTGAGTATCATCAACTATTTAGTATTTACTGATGATTCTAAATGCACATTATAATATTACAATTATAAACAAGCGCTCAAATAGTTATTAAAAAACTAATTTACAGAAGTTAGAACCTCAGTTTATATTTTAAGAATGTATTTAATGCTTAAAATTTCTATCGCCATATTGAATAAAATAATTAAAAAACTAAAAATAATATTATATATAAAAAATGAATACAAATTCTTCATCAGTCGTTCATAAAAAATTTAAAAATATCTAAAATCAATTTTTCAAAGAGTCAAAAAGCTTGAAAATTTAATACGAGGTTCCTCAAACGTTGTTACTACAGCTATTTACCTATAGTTATTTAAAAGTATTAAAGATACATAAACAGGCACGATATGAATATTTGTAGTTCAAAATTGGACGAAATTAGATTTTTAAACAAAGAATAACAAATTTTGTTATTTGTTTTTAATTTAGGAATATTATTTTTGAATACTTCAATATCTACTCGTAACTTTTCATATAGGTATTTCATAAAACTTTACACACACAATATGGTTTTAAAACTCAATTTTTTTTTTTTTGATAAAAATTAATTAAGTTTACCATAATACTACAGCTATTGACTATTAATGAAATATTTTACTTTACTATACTTAGTAATACAGTGTGTAAACGCTAACTGAGAACACTCAATAAATTTGCATAGAGTCCTGCGATTTGAATTTTGTATTTTGATCGGTTGTTATAACATAAAAATACAAATTTTTATGGCCTTTGAATATTTTTAATTTAATTAGACAAGCGCATCCGCAATACAACTTTTTTTTTAATGGTAACTACCTATTTTAATCATAAATTATTTTTCACCTAATTTTTTAATAATTTTAGTAGTTAAATTAACTTTTTAAGTCCAAAATTGACCAAGTTATAGCAATTTTATTTAACCAAAAAACTGCAAAATTCACGCGGTTTACAGTTTTTTAACTTTTAACTCTAAAAATAATTATTCTAGTATTGCTTAGGTTTGACATTTTCATCCCTAATTATTAAATTGATAGTTGCACATCTTTATAATTTTAATTTCTGAATAATTTTCACTGTAATCAGTGTATGAGTTATAACTTAAAGTAGAAAAAACGTAAATAAGTATGTTATTTATTTCATAACATTTAATGGATCTATTAGAATGTATTAATAATTAATAATAAATTCAATTCTTATTTAAGTTATAAGTTTATTTAGTAATTAATTAATTTAATGTATAAATTGTTCAAATTGTTGTCCGTCGTGAACAAAACATGATTCAGCGCGTCGAATAAATTTTTTATTTGTTGCAGCTGTAATTTGTTCATCAGTCAGTCAGTTGAATTGTTAAAAAGTTAGTTTAACTATCAAAATTCGTTAAAAAATTAGTCGAAAAATAATTAATGATTAAAATAGGTAGTTACCAATAAAAAAAAAAGTTGTACTGCGCATGCGCATGTCTAATTAAGTTAAAAATATTTAAAGGCCATAAAAATTTGTATTTTTATGTCATAACAATCGATCAAAACACAGGATTCTGCGCAAATTTATTGAGTGTTCTCAGTTAGCGTTTACACACTATAGGCTGACAGATTCTTCTCTCATAACTGTCTTTTATCCACTTACTCTATTAAGGATTCGTTACCTTTTAATTCTGGCCTAGTTCTATAGAATGATTATTGATAATTAATGTATATAAAATATAAATACGAATTAAATATTTATGAACGTAGCTTACAAACACATTTATAAAATAAATACAATAAATACAAGTTATTCAAAAATCATAACAATGTATTTATTGCAAATCATATTAAGTATATTAAAAATGCATATTAAAGATTATTTAATAGATTAAATTATTTTGAACACCATTACTATAGTATTATACGAACCAATAAACTTAATTTTATATTAAATATAATCGATAATGTATTGAATTTATATGATCTGTAAATTATACGAGCAGTTTAGTTTACAAATAATAATAGGAGATAATTAATCAATAATAATTATTCATAAAGTACCCGTGTGTACATGCAGCATATCACATACAACATATTTACATATTTAAAGCTTTTTAACATAAATTATAGATAACGTTATTAAATTAATTACCTATTGTACTTACTAAATAGCATCTCTCTGATGTTGTTCATTATTTTCATAACATTATATCAACAAATAAACTTGATCTGTATTATAACAGAGCCACAGAATCATTGTATTTGAAAACCATTCCTATAATATAATTACAATACATTCAAAATTGAGCTTCTATGTATCTAAACGTATATAGATATATCATATTTAAAAAGTATTATAGCCAAAAAACATTAACATTTATCGATCACAAATTAACACCCTATCATCACATTAATGTAATATTTTATATCAATCATCAATGCATAATTTATAATATATATCATATACTTAATTAAATTTAATTGAATAGTACGGTTTTTTGTTCAATAAAGTATATAGATTGTACATAAACGTATTAAAAATATAATAATATTCGAATATCATATTATAATAATTTAACTATGATTAGCCCACTCAAGATCAGTTGCAATAATAATAATATTTTTCTGTAATTAAAACTGTAAGAGGTATCTTGATGTTTATTTTTAGTTTATATTTTTAACGTTTAGGCAAAAAATTGTATACTTTGGGATAGTGAGAAATTGGTAAAACGTTTAAAACCCTGTAGGTAAATAAATTGGATTATCGGACACAATGTAGTATTTGAAACGTGCAATTTTTCAAATTCAGAAATTACGAAAAGAATAGCTTAACACTTGATAAAAAAACTTAACTGATAAATTCTCAAATAGTCAAAATAAATATTTTAAAATTCACTTAACGTATCAATTATCATTATAATATTATTGTTTTAGTTCTATCAAATTTAATATATTATATGTATCAATTCGACGTATTTAATATGAAGCAAATAAATTAGCTACTGAGATCGGTGTGTTTTGTTTGCATCATATCGATAATGATGATAACCATAGGTAAAGTTAATCATCTCATTTACAAAAAAAAAAAAAAATCTAATCACGTGAATCACGGATTATTAACCAAATATTCGAATTTATTCATACGTTTCAATACCTACTGAATGGAATTTTATAATTAAATATTATAATAATTAATAACATGCTTTAATAACTATTTTATTTTTATCTTAAATATAAACACAAATTTGAAATAACAGTTTTTTCCTAAATATAATATTATATTGAGATCTGTTATTTCTTTATTTCTCAATTACTCGTACAATTACACGGGCTGTGCGCGCGTTATCGATCATTCGAAATATTTTAATTTTATTTTCTGCGTATACTCCGCAGTAGAATAATTATAACGCTTAATTGAGCAATGGCCTCAGAATTAAAAGATATGTTTTTTTAGAATTTCATCACGTATTTCACGATAATAATATATACGCAAGATAGATGTTAATTTTAATATTCAACTCGAAATTACTGTCGTCAACCATCGAATCGTGTGGATAACTTTAATACAGCGATTTCTCTACTTACGACAATACGTCTTACTGAATACCATTGATAATAACTAACCTAACACAACCCGATATGTAACACCAGTACACCACGCAATTTGTTGTACAATCGTTTTGATTATATGTTTTTTATTGTTTCCTTGCCGCTGCTACGTTATAGCGTCATATAATTTCGTTGATTACAACCGCTTAACATAAAATATATATTTATGTAAATATGTTGATGAAATAACACTGTACAATATAATATAAGTTCAAAAAATCATCATTCTCAATACGTATTATAATAACGTGGACTAGAGGAGTATTTAACGAGAATCCAAAAAAACGCAATCCATCGCTTTTAGTGGCAGTTTTGCATCGGTGCCAGGTGCTATAACGCATCATTTTTTATTTAATGACCACAAATCTATTAACAAATGATCAAATATATATTATATATTTTTTAAAATAATAGGATACATAAGAATATTAATATTAATTATTAAGTTTTAGAAAAAATAACGTATCTAAAATCTTGAAACAATCATACGGTATAATATTTTTGGTTCAAGATACGTGATCCTTAGTCATCACAGAAGTCAGAGGTATGGACCACAGGATTTCTAATAATACAAACAATAGCATTGCTCAATCAGTATTTACAATACTGACCATTCGAAATGTAATGCTACATACTAAGTATATTACATATTTTATTTGCAGCCCGCACTACTGAATCTATACTAGTTATAGGCAACTATGAAGATAAACTTAAATTATCGCTCAAGATGCTAATTATTTTTCATCTGTAGATCTGAAGGAGAGGCTAACAAGAAAGAACGTTGAAAATGTAAAATCGAAATTAAATTTCAGACAGAACGAATAATTCGTGATGAACAAAGCCGAGTAACTACCTATAAAACAAATATGGTACAGATTATCCGAACTAATTGGGACTGCATCTAGTTTGGATATACAAAATTTCAGATACTGGAAATCAAAAAAAAAAAAAAAAAACACAATAAACAAATTTTAAAACGCAGTAAAATATTTTATATTACATATTTATTGTTACTATTATTATTATTAATATTTTATCAAAATTACATACCTATATTACAATATTAGAAATACATTACATACATAGAAACATACGTTATTTTTATTATATTTTTTTGAAAAAATTATCAATACGACTATTGAATGCTTTAACGAGTTTTAACGTTCGGATACGTTAATTGTAGTTCAGGTAATAGAGGTTTTGTATAACAGAGGTTCAGATAATCGAGGTTTTACTATATGTGGAATGAATCTAAAGCTTTCTTGTTATTTATAAAGTTTTTACATCAGAGTCTCAAAACTGTAATTGTGACACTGTAGCAATCGCGTGATTACTGATTAACTCTACGCGCGAATATCCACGTCATTATAGGTAGGTATAATGTATTACCCTATCACATCACAGTTTATAAAAATGATGGATTTTGTATATGTATATAATAAATAATATTTATTATTTAAATAATATACGTATTATTGAACAAGTATTATTTAATTTATTAATATAATAATTTATAATCATTTTGGTGACCCTGAAAAGGCCCATTTTTTCAAATGCGAAGCAGCAGCAAGCTTGAAACGCTTATTTGAAACCTGTGTATTTTATGACGGCCTTTGTATCTTCACTAATAGTATGCTTAGCTAACTCTCCGGGCAACAAAAGTCGGACGGCAGTTTAAATTTCCCGACTGGTAATGGTCGAACGCTTGTTGTAGTGAGCTAGGCAGCTAGATTTGGCTGTGATCAGTTCAAAAATGTCATTGATAAAGTTGTTCATGATGCTCATGGCCTTTGAGGAGACGCCGGTTTCGGGGTGTACTTGTTTCAACACTTTGTAGATATAGATGGAATACGATCCCTCCCTCTTCGGCTTATACTTCTTATCGGACTTGACGATGTCTCTTTTGTACCTTACCGGACGCTTTCTTCATCGCTTTACTCGCGGATTTACCTCCTGGAACAATTGTAAAAAACGTTATAGTTGAGTGTTGATAGAATAGTATAGAAAATATTCTTCAAAATACAGAATAATAACTTAATGGTGGATATAATAAAACTAAATACAATTCGTTTGTTTATTGGTTTAAATAATGTTACTATGGTTGTATAAACTACATTAACATACGATTTATTTTAATAAAAAAAAGTAGTTTATAAATATATTTCAAAATAAAACTAATAAAAAACAGCATTTTTCAATTACAAAATGTATTATTATTTCATATTATTTGAAATATTAGATATGTTCAATATTATTATTTTGTAATATATTTAAATTATCTTATGTACCTATATATTGTATAGTTGTTGAACTTTAATAGTTATTCTAGAAGCTCATAAAAATATCGTATAAACTATAAAATAATAAATCTCGTAATGAACATTTGAAACTATAGAAGATGCATTAACTCAATAGCACTGATATTGGAAAGCTTATTTGGTAGGTTTGTTCGAAGACACCATTTGAGTACCATCTATATTCTTACCAAAGGACATCCAAATGGTTCGTCATATTCACGAGTAGCGTGATTAATTCTTATTTCAACTATTAGTTTAAAAATTCCATTTAGGGGTATTACAACTTTAATATTTTATATAAAGTTTCCAATTTCTATGAATAATTGAAATAAATACAATAAAAACTAACAATCTTTGAATTTAAAATTAACTCAGGAAAGATAAATACTTCTCTTCGTACTAAACGGTTTACACTTTTAAACCGCATAGTATAAAATTGCTTTAATATGACGAAAATTAATTAATACATTTAAAAAAATAATTAAAAATCATAATGCATCAAAATGTATTATTTAAGATTTAAACTCTATAATTAAAATGGCTTTCGTTAATAATAATTTAACATATTTATTTAATAAGTTATAACTAAAAAAATTGTTTTCAATCGTATTACTAAAAATTTCGCTCTAGATCAAATTGTATAACTTTTGATCAGACAAATATAAAATAAAATTGATTTATAAAAATAATTAAATATTTAAAATCTATTAAAGGATTGATTCCATAAGATTTTTCTTCGACCAATGATCCGAAAATTCAGGTTATATTATTTTAAACTTATATACATATAAAAATACGACCACTGAAAATTAATCAATCCTACAATTATTAACAAATTGAAAATTGTTTTCACTTTACATGAACCCTATAGGTATACTTGTATGCCTTTGCGAAATATGAATATTATGAATACATTTTGATTAATGGGTCGTTGTAGAAAATAGTGTTCCTACACGAAAACATCATCTCCGGCGTTTTATTAGTTTATATAGAAACGAGTGATGTTAAGTGCCAATTCGGACCCTAATTTTAGTTTAATCATCTAATATTTATATTTTAAACTTTAATTGTATATTGTTCTCTATATATAAAGGGAGATTAGCGAGTATATAATATTAATAAAATGAAATGAAAAATTTAATGCATACCATTAATAATAAAATATGGTAATTTTACTCTGTCTCAACTTATTAAATAATTAATAGGTATAAACGTTATGCAACCTTTAATATCGTTATTTATTAGAAAATACTATTCGTTATGGCTTAAAATTAAGACGTATAAAACAATATAAATCATAATAAATCTAAGATAAAATGTATAGTACATGATAGGTATTATATATCTATGAAGCTATGATGTATATTACATAATAATATGAGTAAATGCTTTATTGCAGATCGAATATACGTCATAAACTCTCAACACTTACAAGCACCTGTTTTATATATATATATTAATCTATGATTATTATATCAATAAGTATATTATATCTAATATACTTGATGGTATGTATTATATATTTTATAATAATAAACAATATTTAATTCAATACAAAATTAACTTTCAAATCTAAATAATACTTGTAAAGTTTTTAGGCATGTACTATAAACAATGAATTTCTGATTTAGTTCAATAAAATTTGAAACATTTTACTGTAAGCATAAACTTTTTTTTTTTAAAGTAACGTTTATTGAATATTTACAATCTATATACTATATTATATATAATAAGTAAATTTGAGGGAGGAATGACAATGATAAGACGGTGAAAATGGGAGCTCACAGTAGAAAAGCACATATATACTTAAAACCAATGTCTTCTTATTAAAACTAATTAATAACTATTAATAACCATTCTTTTTTATAATAATTCTAGTTGACTATTATTAATCATTGTTTATATAGATAAGATGCTATTGTTAAATCATATTTACCAACATGATTTGTTATTTTATTATTATATGAGAATAGATAAATTATTATAATTGTTTTACTAATGCTTGTTATTAATTGTAAGCATATTTTTGCACTATGATTTAGTGTATTTAGTATAGATTAATCAGTCTATAAGTAAAAATGTCTCATCATGTCATAATTTTAGGTACTAAATATAGACAGCAAACTTTGATCGCGGAGTAGCTTTATTAACTTACATTCAAAATTCTCTTTAGATAAATTTTTGCATAATTGTATTTTTAAATGTTTGCTATTGATTTTCTTTATTTTTTAATAATGCGTTTAAAAATGCTTATATTATAGACTATATAGTATAAGTAGGTTTAATTTAAATTTATTCTTATGTTAAAAGAACATAACGTATTAGTATTGCATTAGTGTATTCGGCGGCAAACGCTTATTTTCTGTAAGCAATAACAATATTTTTTTTTAAGATAATGATACACCCTACACTTCTTTAATATATTTATCAATACAAAATGTTTTAACAAATTATGTTACATTCATAATAGTTATTAGTTCATCTCGTAATAAAAACATCAACCAGTCATTCAACCACCCACTATAAATTTTGAAAGGGTTATAAAATATAAGCTGACATATCTATACCAATTTTTGTGCACAATGATAATATTATTATTAAATAGGTATCTGTACCTATATAAAAACATCAGAATAATATAATCAAATATAACTAACAAATATTAATACTTTGTACTGAATAAAATAGATAAATATTGTTTGTTTCTTTTGCTGAAGTCAAACTATAATCGAAATTAAAATAAACATAGACTGTGACCTAAACCATAAAACATAAAACTCAATTATATGTTTATAAAAATAAATATTGAACCTGTAATGTTGAATATAGTAAGTTTTAATGCATTATAGTTATATATTTAATAACTAAATTATATATTATGTTCCGAATGAAATCCAACTCTAAATGAGATTATGAGTGTACCTCATAATTGAGTAATTCACTGAAATAGATGAATTACATTTAGATTGAAGAATAAATTACTGTATTCGAAAACCTACTCGAACGAACATAAAGTGCTAACATCTCAATTTTTCAGGATATTTTATAATAATTTATTTATATGATAATATTACAATAATAATAATTTATTTTGGATTTTGAGTGAAGCGATGAATGTATTAATTTTACAATGATGTGTATTTCTGTCTATCATTACTTTTTAGAGCAAAATACTTCAATTCTCTACTTTGAAAGAGGTTTCTTTTAGAACATTGGATCTAGTTGATACTTAGAAAATTCAAAGTGAAAATTCCCAGTATTTTTCTTAATGATTGTAAAGATCAAAAACCAAAAAAAAATTTAAAAAAGAGAATGTTTTATTTTTCATGTTTATATTACGCTTAATTTACATTTTTAAAATAATATTCTATATGTTGTATAATTTTCTTTGAAAATTTAATCTTTCATAATAAGTTGTTATTAATGAAAAATAAAAAACAGAAAAAAGTTTAACGTAAATCTACGAATAATTTTTATGAAATGTTTAAGTTTAAAATTTTAACAAATGTTGTCAAGATCGCGAAAATATTGCATTTAATAATTGATAATTATCGTTATTATATTTTATCGTATATTATTATTATTAACAAATGTGTATAGGCTTGTGGTATAAATATCTTAAAATTAGCCAAATCGCTATTTTGAAAACTTTCCAAAGTACCAATTAGATCAAATTTGCTATCGAAAACCACCAGCAATATTAAATATTCAATTATTTCTACCACTTTAATTTTATCGATTTTATATGACTGTCATACGTAATAAAAAAAAATACATACTCATAATCATAATACTTATTTATATATTCATCGCTTCGCTCAAAATTTTAAAAATTTAATA
The DNA here is from genome assembly GCF_002803265.2 of Melanaphis sacchari. Lineage (NCBI taxonomy): Eukaryota > Metazoa > Arthropoda > Insecta > Hemiptera > Aphididae > Melanaphis > Melanaphis sacchari. The sequence goes on along the minus strand of NW_020271519.1, from coordinate 946,254 downwards.
TTTATTCAACTTATTTACAACATATTAAGGTGTTACTAGAATATTAAAAATATACTTTTAGATAAAGTATGAAATATTAAATAATCGATTGTGTAAAAGTAAGAGAGGTATATGGTAAAACTATATAAGGCTTTGATGGATTAAAATACATTTTAAACCATAACAAAAAAAGACAACTAATTACAAATAAAACAATTAACATAAGGATGAGAATATTTTTTTCCAAATATTATGAATGGATCGTATAGTTGTGAAACATGGATATTACTGAACAATTTAAAATGATATTAGAACCAATGGAAATGCCAATTTAGATAATAATAATGAAGGTTAGCTGAACAGAAACAAAAATAAATTTAGATGTATTAATTTAAGTTGGGTATAAAAGGATTTTGATTAGAGTCATAAGAATAAGGAGTGGTAAAATAATCAGTCATCTATTGAGGTATAATTCGTTTATGATTAACATATTTATAGGACACAAGGATAAACGGGCTCAAAGAAAGGAGAAGACCAAGATAGGCATTTATTAAAGAAATTATAAGACAAACGGGCTGTAACCGGTACGGTGATATGAATTGATAAGCTAGAAATTGAAAAGAATGAAGAACCATTCATTATTCAAATGACCTGTCTTGTGATGACTTCGAGATTCGTATTCCTCTATTGTACGTGAAACGTGTCTAAATGGTACGTCATATTAAAGCTCTGAATTTTATACATTGTGTATTCGTTTTACAAAAGTTCAAATTACTATTATTAGGTTAGTTTTCTTTCTATATTCATTTTCATTTTGTAAACAGGATTCATAACAATTTAATATACAACAGTAAAATCATAATTTGAAGAATTTTTAAGAAAAATGTAATTATACATATAATTAATTTCACATAAGTTTCATAATTTTAGTGCACCTCTTATTTAATTTATTTTAATATAATGTAATTTTTAATGTACAATAGAATGATTAAAGCTCTAACAAATGTCTCTAAAAAGTAAACATTTTAATGAGAAAAGTTTTGATGGTAAATATTTGTTGATATAGTACTTTATTATTGTATATTAATATATTATGGTGTAATTTAACATTTCACTTGCGTTTGCACAGTATTTTAATTTTGAAGCGAGTTGTAAGGATATAAAATATTATAATTTAATTCATACATTATATAAATATAATCTATCATAACGATCAATGACAACATTTTTTATGAAATCATAAAAAATAAATAGTATATAATATTATTATATTCTATACATTCCAAATGCGTTAAGTTATTTTTATCTTCGTCGTCAGCCTTTTTTTATAACTTTATTCTTCTTTTTTTTAAAACAAAAATACCCCTCCACCTACACACACACACACACGCATTAAAATTACTCGGCACATTTTTGGATACTACCACAGTCAAACACGTAATTTCAATAAAACTGTTTAGGTAAACGTTAACATTAATTCCCATAGAATTGCATAGGCACAACAGTACTTCTATAGTATAATAGTACGAAAATTATATCTATGTTTAATCCATATACTGTAGTGTTTATTCCTCATATTATTATTTTTTTTATTATTTACGTGGATTAGGTAAGTTATAAAATTAGTTATATAAAACATATATATGTATATAAAGATTTATAATAACTGCACAGTTAATACATCGTGATATCCATATAACACTTGAGAGCTTAAGTACCATCACGTATAAATCGTATAATAAAAACATCTTGAAAATAGACAAAAAAAAAACAATATACTATCATTATTATCTGCACAGTCTTCAGTATCGTCAACTTGATTTAGCAGAACGACACACATTATGATTTGGTTATTATCTATCAAATGAGCATATTATATAAACATGTTTATGCTATATTGATTTACCGTAGTATAATATATGATATTTACGGAATTATCGTTCAAACTTTAAGTGAATTTGAAAACCGTTATTTCGCCTTAACGAATTTAATTTATGTAGCTGTTGTTAATTTATTGATAAGTCTTTAAATTAGTATTTTAATAAAAATTAATTTCCCTAAAAGAATTTTCGTTTTCAAAAAATTTATATATTTTTGAACGTATGAAATCTCAAACATCTGTCACAAATTGAAATAGCTAAGGATTTTAGTGGATTGCAATTTACAAAGCTCGTGCTGTATTAGGTGTTGTAAAATTTTTAAAATTAAACGAGATAGCAATCTTCTTTGTCATTTATAAAAGTTCTACATTTATAGAATGTAATATATTTTTTTTAATTTAACTTTCTGTCATGAGAAAATCTTCAAAGCTTATGAATTACCTGCGAAAAACTTTAAAACATCCATTCTGTATATCGTTAACTTATAATAGTAATTAAATAATATTAATATACAATAGAATCACTAGATAGTCACAAATAGGATACCGATGTAGTATAAGATATCGTGTTCTATTTTATACCAATATAGTAACTATAGTAATTTCCTTGAATTTAAAAATCAAAATTGTGGAATTTAGGGTAATATTACAGTTTTTACATACTTATTAGCTGATACCAAATTTAAAGAATAGATGATTTCGATTTTAAAACTTCTGTTTGTTAAACATTGACCAAGTAAGATCAAAAAATTATAAAACAGCGTATAACGCTATAACTTTTTTTTTTTTTAGACAATATTTATAAAAATAATATCAATTTTCTTAGTAAATAATTGATAATATTTGGTGTTAAAAGTTTAAACTCATCCTGGCTGTACTCAGATATAAGGATTTGCCTTAATATTAATGTAGACGTCACAATTTAAATTTTGTAAATCTATTATTCGTTAGATAGTTGAAGACGATAAATACGGATATTAGTGATATTACAACCTTTTAATGCTACTCAAATGATGCTTATATTGTTTGTACACAAGCCGGTATAAAGTTCATGAAATCTTAAATCATTACAGTATTATAATATATGTACCAATATATGTAATAATTTACATACGTAATATTTTGCCACGTGTATGTAGAAAAAAAGGTTTGAAACATAGATACACAATAAATTTTATTTATAAAATAATTTGTAAATAATTTAAAACCGATAATAGCAGAGTCTAGATTTATCTTTTTAAGTTAATACGCGTTTTAACGAGATTAAGAAATGTTGAAGAAATATATGATTGTAATTTCAAAGTGTACACCAACAACTTTTACACACTATTATTTACCTATTTTAGGATTAAGGTAACTTAAGTATTATTTGCAAAGCCTAAGAATTTTTTTTAAACGATTAAGTAAAAAAAATAAACAGTATTTTATCACTTTCTGTTGATTGTAAGTAAGTAATTTATTCCTTTTTTTTTCGTGTTATTGTATCATAGATGTTTGGTAAATATTAATTTTATATTTTTATAAAGATTTAAAACGAAAATAATTAAAATATAATTATAAGGTAATTGGGTAAACAAACCAATATATTATATACATACATACATATATAGGTAATTAATTTGTGATGGTCAAGATAACAAGCAACTTAAATGACCTAATTCGTGATTTAAGAATAATAAAGACTAGTATACAAAATAACTACAATAATAGCTTAGACTTTAAATTCAATAATGAGTTTAAAAACATTAAACAATCAAAAATAACAATTATCATGTCAAATACAACTGTATTTATTTCTTTAATATATTTATTTTTTTTATTCAAACGTTTTATATAAAAAAATGTTTGGAAAAAAACACAACTTGGTTACACAATATAATAAAATTTGTAAAGGCATTTTACAATAGGTACATTGTTCGGTGAAATAATCTTCTGTATTTTACATAAATAATACGCACACATAGAAATGACTACACATTTAACGATGATAATAAAAAAGCTAAGACATTAATACTGGACAGGAGACGGTACTACAGGTACCTTCCAACCAGACAAGTATTATAATATCGTATTGTGTTGTGGATTAGTATACTTTATAACGTCGCGCGTACATTTTTTATTAACCAAACCGGTAAAATTGGCGACATTGGCGTACAGAAAATTGTTTCTTTTAATAAATAACATTGTAATGCATGTTATCATAACAATAAAAATAATTCATTTAAACAAGTTTAAAAAACCACCAACCAACTACAGAATATATTGCGCGATTTACGCCGCGTGTCGTTTTGCTGCGTAAATTTACGGACGAGACTGCAGCCTGTTGCCGTTTACAAAAGTACGAGATAAATTGCAACCAAACACCATAATAATTATAATAATATATAAGCGTATAGGTACTTATGTACGCGTAAGATTGGTGTTCACGCACGACCACGCTGGTATTTACATAAAACAATATTTATAATCGAATGATATTCGCCGTGATTTCTTTATATTTATATTTTTATTTATATTTATGTATATTGTATACGTACCGTCTTAAACTGAATTGTTTAGTGTTATAATAACTTAAATACATGTATACATATTAACATGACGTGTGGTAGTGTTGTAAACAGACGTAACGTAGGTACTTGACTATATGCCTGCTTAACATAAATAATCGTAAGGCGGCGGAGACACACGCGTTCACCGTACGCGTAGTATTTATATCATTTTATTTTTATCATTTTACCCGAGTAAAATATGTGTAAGTGGTATTAAACATATTATGCGTTTAGTGTTTGCAATAACTGCGATCGTAACAATATATTATAATAATATGTAGGTATGTACATAATAATATATTTTATTAACAGATGCGACTGCGCGAGTTTCGTTCGTTTGAGAATCATGCGTGTTCAGTATTACCATGTCGCAACCTAAAAATGGTATGGTATATGAATCTATACTACCACAGACTTAAAATAGTAAGAAGTTCTTTCATTTTTTTTTACATCCGGAAAGTGTACATTATTCGAAATAACGCCAAAAAGTGTGTTGTATCGTATTCAATTATTTGACTTTTTCGTAAAACTTTTCAGAACATTATATAATAATTTATATAATTATATTGAATAAAGAGCACTTTTACATTTGATGTTCAATATTACGATTATCAAATTTGATCCTTCCCCCCCCCCCCCCCCCACCCTTAAGATCTCATGTAACTTTTAAATTGTTGGACATTATATCATTATGTTTCTATAATACTTATTATGAATTACATAATGTGAATTACCACTTTTTTCATATCGCATTGTAAAAAATGAATTTTGAAAATAATGTTGTAGTGTAGATTTAAATTTTTTTTGATTTGTGTGTAAGTTATTAAAAACAGAATGTTCAGGGTATGATATATTTCCCCCGCAATATTTTTATTTTTCATTATTTTTTTTTTTTTTTTTTTTTATCGCAAATCATAATTATTCTTCATGACATAATACCCATTGGTTATTAAAATGCATTTTTAGAACTGTTTTTCTATTATACCTAACCGATATTCGATAATGGGAATTTACGAGATCGCAACCCATATCAATATCATATTATTATTGTTGTTTGGGTTGTAGTCGGGCACGTGTCAGGTAGGCAGTATACTATCTAAAAATATCTAGTCGGTTCAGTATTCACTATTCAGGCACACGTGCATATTATATACGTTTGTAATAGTGGTATGTCGTGTGATAACTCGTATAACTCGGAGATTTCGCGACGGAGATTTATTTCTTGTCGTTAATTGTTTCACATTACCACAATAAGTGTCATATATTGATCTTTAAGATCGTCTGAAATTTCCGGTCGGTGTACGTGAAAAATCGTCCAACACCGCGAGATCGCCGTCGACGGTCGATCGGACACACGACACTGAATCCGATGCGGCGAGCGTTCTCGCGCTCACTCACTCAAATGCACGCAGCGATTATAATATTTTAGTGTACATGTTATATTTATCATCATTATTATTATTAATATTATTACAACAGCATAAACTCTCGTCTACGGAATCATTAATAATAATTATAATATTGATAAAAATAATTATTACGTATACTAACAACACAAACGGTAGGTAAATCGTTATCTATATATAGTAAATAATAAATATTACATGTATATTAGTGTTCTGCATGGTCTGGTCCTAACTTACAAAAACTATTGAATTGTCGGTTTGGCTCGGTTCAATATTTTCTAGGAGTAATTCGGTCTTAGTCCTCAGATAAAATGCATTATTATCAGTCCGGTTCGGTTTCAAAAAATAAAAAATGAAAATTAGTTAGGTTCAGTCCGGTCCGGTCTCAGTCATAATACTTAAAATCTTAATAAGATATTGTTATGTATAATACAAATAAAACGACAAATATCAAATAAAAACTCATAACTATTGGTAAATATTTATTTATAAGGTGATTATATTGATTACTAAATGCGGTTTGTCCATAAATATCATCGGCTACCATCCGTCAAACGTGAATGTCAAGAGATATAATTTTATTTTTATTCATAGAATAATTCATAAACCATAATACGTAATCTCGGGAAATTCAACAACATTATACCGAGTATTATAATTATAGCGTCGTATGGTCCGGCGGTTTGGGCTTGAAATTGGTTGAAAATTACGGTTCGGTCCATAAACGATCCAAAATGGTTTAAGATCGAACCGGCAGTCCGGTCCCGGTCTACTCTACTCGATTAAATTTAATTATTGGTCCAGTTCGGTCTCTCGTTCAAATTTGAAGTCCGGTCTGGTCCCTAAGATAACGGACCGTGCAGAGCACTAATGGGTATATATTTGTAATCAATAAGCTTCTATTACTATTATAAACATTATACTACAAAACGTCCCATTCCAATACCGTATTGAACGCTCGCGAATCGACAGCCGTCTGCGGGTTTTCTCGATCACTGTACGCGCTTGAGTGTGTGTGTATGTGTGTGTGTGTGTGTGTGTGTGTGTGTGTGTGTGTGCGGTGACGTGTGTGTACGCCGTACGGACATCGGAGTTTCGGACGGACGCGATTAGTACACCCGGTTTGTCGAGTGCGTCGACACACTCGCCCGCGTGTCGATCGTCGTGCAGTACGTTATTGTAGTAATTATTAGGTATTATTTTTGAATTAAAATCGACGACGCACCGTCGCAAGTCGGCAGTTACTTCTCATCAAACGTCTTGTCTTTCCGCGGTTCGATTGATATTAAAAACAATAATACAGTTCACATAATATTATTACGTCGGTAATCTGTTAGTCGACGGTAGTACTGAAATACAATAACATAATTGCACGACGAACGCCACTCGGACGACGAAATTATTATCGTCGAACAATTACCATTATTTAAACTCAAAACCGTTTGTGCGTGTGTGTGCTATTTATTTTTTCTCACCGATCGATTCGTCGTTTCCAGCGCCAACGATTCATCAGCTGCACCCTGCACACGCCGACACCGTCTCCGGCGAGGATATAATAATTACTGTGGCACCTACCACGGTAACGAAACAATTTTTGGTGGTCCGCCGCCATCATACAAATTGTCGCACCGAACGGAACGAACGGACTTGAGGACACGTAAAATCCCGTCGCCATGAAGTTCACACTCTCCGAATGGATAATTCTGGCCGTGGTCGGATCTGTGCACTTTTGTTGCGCTATTTGTATATCGTTGCAAGCGCCTTTTTACCCCGAAGAAGTGAGTACTACAGCCTCGAAACATCACGCCTACCTGTAGCCCTTTATACATACGCCTTATAATATCGTATCCCATATTTCACGTTGATTGATATTATTAGGTCATACGTTTTGTACCGAGGGTGGCCGACATAAATGTGTTGGTGTGAACCACATGGATAAACGATATCAATGATATTAAGAGTTAAATTAATAAAAGTAGCCCTCCAAGGAGACTAAACGTAAATGGTGCAGAGATTTAATACATTAAATAATAACATATAAGATTTAACTAAATATATAATTTATAATATAAATACTAATAAATAACTAAATCGCATTCGACTAAACCAAGTCGAAAGTGTCATCAGTGGGTGGCTTCTTTCCTCAAATTTATGTATATCACCCTATTTGTTTGTCTCCCTTACCGCACATAAACTTATTATGCCTAAGATATAGATTGTATATTTTCTTCTTCTTCTAAAAAAAAAATAATTACATATAAGATTTGATACATTTTTATAAATGTATTCCAAAAGAAAGTTCATAGTAATAAGTAATTAAGTAAATTTTGATTTTATAAATGAGTAGCAAACTGCAAGTTAGTCACCCTTGCATATATACATAATGATTAATATTTATTTATTTATAATAAAAATCAACAGGCATAAGACTTTTTACAGATAGAAAAATACAAAAATATTGGTACATCTAAAATAGGTAAAATGATGTATATTTGGTCAACTGGTCGGCTGAATCCTAACTTTTTTTAGATTTCTGACAATGGATAAATCTTTTGGGCTAGTGTTGTTTATGTTTACCGTTTGAGCAAGTTTAGTAAACTATATACGTTATCAAATGAAACCTCATTATTGTTTTGTTTTTTCACGTGCATTAATGCCTACTTAATATGTAATAATATGTATTCCAGATTATCGTTTTATATGTAGTACAGTTTTTTATTTCATTTTAATTATTGATAGATATAAAACTGACAATAAGTAAAAACAGTAAATAAATTTCGTTTCTTGTAGTATTCCAATGTTGATGATAGTTCTAAATTTGTTCAAACGGGAAGGGAAATGCTGTTGCATAAACGGTACACGACACTAGTCCAAACGCCGAATGGTATATAAAATTTCGGTAAATTTATATATACACATATATTTGATCAAATCGACCAAACGGACTACGCCCAAATAATGTTAAAATAGATATCATTAAACAATTTTACTCTTATCATAAATTTACAATATTCTGTTTGTTGTTTTTTAATTACCTATTCGTCGACGAAAATTATAGGTACACGAGGATTATCCGATAACAATGGACGTGATTAACCTCAAAATAACGATGAAGTTAACCGTTTGACGTCATGCTTGTTCTTGATGTGAAATTGTGGATATAAATTTCGTTTTTGTATAACTTTGGTTCCGTTAGACATAACGAAAAATCAAGTGTTGGCGATTTATACTTTTAAACTGTGTGCTTACAAAATAATTAAGTTTGAAACAATTTATACCTTACACGTTTTATTCTTGAATATTATTTTATTATAATAATGTGTATTGTTATTTTTTTTACATATTTATGGGGTCTTTTCCATAATAGAATAGTTAATCAGTATTTTGTGGAGCCTAAAAAGCCGTTGAGTTTTTTTTACTTCAAATAATGATATAGTATGAGCAATAATTGTTATTGGAATCGATTTGGAGCGTTAAGAATAATTTCCTATTATAATTTTTATATATAATAACCTTACTGACAACAGTAAACCATTAATTAAATCGATTTAATACATTTTATTGATACGATGTTAGTTAAAGCAAAACACATTAATAAAAATAAAAAACAAGATATATGCATTTGTTATAAAGTTTGACATTAAAGAAAAAAACAAACAAATAAAATATTATAAAAAATTAATGCTTAAAAATGTTTCATTGATACCTTATATTTTCTGTTACAAAGAAGATATAACTTAAATTCTATTTTTCTTCTATTATGAAATCTTAAAGACATAGTCGAGGACATAGTTAAGATAGTACTTATAATTAGTGTTTTTTTTTAATTCTACGAGTTCAGATTGAATAACATATATTAAAATAGCGTCATACCTAGGTATTTAATGTACTTTACAACGAGAACTATTTGCGTAGTTAATTTTGAATTTCAACTAGGTATGTACTTTCTGTTAAGTTTCAAGTGTCGGAATTTCTCTTCATAATGTTATAATTTATAAGTATAAGTCACCGACTTATATTGGTTTAAATAACCATATAGTATTTTTGTTACTAAACGTGGTCTTCAATATCGAAATTACATGTTATGTTTTTTTAATAATTATAATTACTTTTTAAAGTATGATAAAACTGCATATAATTGTAGACTTAAAGTAGAGTAGTTATTATAGACTATATAATTAAAACATAGTCAAGACATTGAGACATAGTTTTTTAATAGACATTAGTGATTCTTGTTTGTAATTTTTAACTTCGGTTAAAAACGTAATTGATTTTATATTTCAATGTTGAATGCTATTCCACGTACGGTAAACTTATATATTTGCATTGTTCTTAACAATCGTAAATGGGTTTTTCATAAAAAGTTCAAAATAATGTCTTCTTTGCGATATGCCAATGATGCGCATACTAAACGTGTTGGGAGTTATGACGCCAGACTACAATTTAATTCTAGTTTAATTTTTATCGTTTTTAAATTGAAACATTTGTAAAAAAAAAAATTGAGTATAACATTTTTAAAGTTATGTCAATTGTATTACTTATTGTCATTAACATATTAATAAATTGTGTCTAATTGTTTTTACAGTTAAATAATAATTTTTTTTCTTAAGTTCTTATGATACAAAAACTTGATAAATTCTATTTTTGTGTAGAATTCCATTCAAATTTTTACTTGTGATTATCATAAAGTTATTTTTAAATATTCCTTTACAGTTGACTTAGAATCTAGAGTTACCAATAGTTTGATTATTTTTATTTTTAAACTCAAATCAAAGACATTATGATGTAAAACATTGTAAAATTAAATTAAAATATTACCTACTTACGGCTTAACTTACGTTAATTAACTTTTAAATGCGTTCGGATGAGTACTAAATTAAACTACTTAGTTTTTTAATTTGATTTTTTCTCTAAATAAATAAGAAAGTACTAGTTTTTAATCGAATTGTTCATGGATTAAATTAAAACTTGACATAGTTATTTTAGTATGCACCAGATAAAATGCATGTTTATTGCAATATTAACGTTTTAATTAAATTTTACTATTTTTATTTTTTATTATTATAATTAGTTAAATTTTCTAAAGTAAATTGAGAATAAGTTTAATTTTTAAGTGTAATACCGTATTAATATCAAAAATATATAAATTGTAATTCTATGAAAATTAAATTTACTAAAACGTTTAATTTTAATTTTTAATAATTCATCATAGTGTAATTATCTTAAAATATCACTTTGAATTCAAATATTTGTATTTTCTAGAGCTAGTACCACAAATATTATAATAATATAATTGAAGAAAAGTTATTTTAACTGTAAACGATAATGTAAAATTATAATGACGACTTAAAGAAGTCGCAGGATCTCAGCTTATAGTCGGTACTCAGTTCTTATTTATAAAGACGAATTTGCTCGCATTTCCATTTATGCTAAAGAAAATTAAGTTCTTTATTACTTATTTCATAATTTATAATTATAACATTTATCATATAGGTACACACAATTAATTTAATTTTATAAATTTTCGATTTAAAAAAAAAAAAAATTGTTTAAACAAAATATTTACAGAAGAACAGTTAATAATTATTAATTTATAAAATTCTGAAGCATGGAGAAAAATATTATATTATTAATAAAACAGTTTTAAGTCGTCTGTAGCTTATTCTTATCTAAGGTAAAATCGATAAGATAGGAATTCCAACGTCTGATAAGATTATGATAACATTGATAACTTTTGACGTGTATATTGGTACTTGTATATAATTTTGTACAGAACAAATTAATTGAAGTTTTATTTCAAGTTTCAACACAAAATCTGTTTTTATCTATAAATTTTAACTACCAAATATTGTAAAATAAACCTTAATTAATCGTTAACAAAACATATTGATAAATATGTATGAGTACAGACAGTGGTACACATTAATTGATGTACATTTTAATGATAAACGGTAACACGATATAATAATAATTCAATACTGTATTGCTAAAATAATATTTTGTACTTTTGCATATTAATCAAAATAATAGTATTTGTTCACATGTTATGATACTATCGTGATAAATGATGATGCAATAATTTGCATCTCTAATGCAAAATAATATGCCTAAAAATTTTATATGATTATCATTAAACTAAACTCTTTAAAAGTTATCAAATTTAGACTCGTGAATTTTCACAAAATATAATCTTTTAAAAGCCATATGTATTGGTGAACTATTGATAGTCATATTATTATTATTAAAAAACATTACATTTTGCATTACTATTTGCACAAAATATATCAAAACAATCGTAATTGCCATAAATCATAATAATAATAACAATAACTCACTGCAATATTATCTTCGTGTTATTTACCTTTTACGAGTAATTCATTTCAAATGCTTATTATCGTTTATCACGATGTGTTATACACTTGCGTGCAAATTAATATCAAATATTTAGGTTTTGGAGAGTTGAACAATTTTCTCACTTATAGAATATGATGTACCTATGTGGATTATTTATTTAATTGTTTTTGATATCATTGTTATAATAATATTGTAGACCATAAGCATTTTTAAGTGTTGTCGAAGGTCGTATTCTTATTCAATGTCAACTAGTTATACTGTTGTATCTATAACGTGTACTTGAACTAACTTGTTCTATATTAAATAATATATTATTATTATGTACCATCAATTAGAAACAAAGGCTTAATTTTCAATAGTGTTAATAATACGCTATATGTGATAAAACAATTATTGTTTGCATTATTTTTATTCGCATTTGAACATCTTTATTTATTATAATATTTATTATATTTATTGTGTGTTTAGGCTGAGAAGAAAGGATGTTCAGCTACAGAATATGGCTTTGTTTTTGGCAGTTTCGAACTGGTGGCATTCCTTACGTCGCCAATTTTCGGAAGCCTGGTAAGTAAATAACTTTTTGTTATACTATGTTTTGAAAATTGTAATGTAATATGCATTCGGGAATACAATCACGTTTTAAATCAATGTATTCCACTATATTATTGATATTATTGTACCTATTGTACTAATACAAATAATTAATTCAGTGTTTATTATTTTATTACTTAATATTTATAGCTGTTAGAGGTAATTTATCGAGTAAATTTATTTTTATATCTTATATGTATAAAGCCTGAAATCTACAAAATAAACAAATGAGTCCACTCGCAGAAAACTCATAAATTCTGACGTTTTAATAACATTAGCCCATTAATACAATATTATTATTTTCAAGTTGAGTTTAATACTCTTTAAACATTAAAATAGGTACCTTCTTATAGGTCTTATACTGTCTACCGACGGTAAATTTAACTCTAGACACGTACGTTGTACAAAATATACAACTTGACCGTATACACAAGGAATTGGACTTAAACGTATTCCAATGTGTTTTCCGTGTATTTCAAGGGGTGCAACACGATTGCGAACGTTTTACCTTTTTTATAACATGATTATCGCTTATCAAAGAATTTGATTTTTTTTTAGCTGAAAAACGAACGATTGTGAATGTTTTTATAGGCTACGTTGCCAAATTTATAATTTCTGAATATGTTTTATTTTTTTCAGGAATTCAATTAAAACATTTTTTTTTTTTTTTAAATAAAAACTATTCCATATTAATAATAAAATGTTACATTATAACTATGATACAAACTAAAATAATATAAATAATATGAAGTGTTTAAATTTTTAATTAATTAAAACAATTTCGGATTATAAATATTAATAATAATGCTACATAATGTATAATACGTTAGAAAATCTACATTGTACCTACTTATCTTATAGCCCGGCGTAATAGCAGAAAATCCCTTTATTATTTAATTATTTTAAAAATTTGTGATTGACTAACACTAAATCAGGTAACAATGCACGATTAAAGGCAGATAAAAACATTTGCAATCGTGTTAGGGAAAAGGTCCGTTTGCAATTGTTCCATTCGCAATCGTATAATACCCATTTCAAGACACTAAAATACAATCAGATAAATAAAATCGTTTTAATTTGCTAAATTACTAGCATGTCTATTGTGGCAAATATTAGGTGAGATATACATAATGTCACAACGAGTTAAGCTATTTTAAAATAAAAACCATAATTTAGATTAAACAGTCGTCATACTCGATTTTCGACAATAGGTACTAATACTAATAATCACATTACAAAGTTTGTAACTAATTTTTAAATGCACATCCAAGGTGTCACACTAAGCTTTACTAGAAAACCACCTGCACCACTAATTATTTATGCATACGTTACTTACATTTCAGATGGTTGTAATATTAAATGTGTTAAAAACTTAGAACTATGTTTCGATTCTACGTATTAAGTATACTTGTATCAATTAATTTTATAGGTTCTTTTATCCATTCATGATTAATCTTTATTTTAAATGTAAATCGTGTTCATTTAATACTATTTTTTTAATCATTGCTCCGACAAAATCACTACAGCTAAAACATATTGTATGTTTAATAATTATTTATAATTTTATCAGTATTCAATATTAGCATTGTAAATGAAGAATCGGAGATTAGGATTTTTATGAGAACATTTAAAGTGATCATGTTGAAAAGAATGGTATAGAATGTTTAAGACAGCATGATGAACATTTGAGATACGTAAAGTTTTTTCTTTGTGAAAAATAAAACCTAGTTGATAATAAATAGAGATCAAAGCGCTTAGAAATGATACTATGCGACTTAACATGCATTCAAAACTTTTTAAAAATTATTTTTTTATCATAAATGTTTTTTTTATTTTTTACGGAAGTTTGAATTTGAATAGCTCATTAAAAAAAAAAATTAAAAAAATACCTGATTGAATTTGTTTGTAAATTTTGCTTTTGTTTATTTTAAGTTTTTACTGATAATAAGTAAAATCAAATTATAAAAAAAATAAATTAACATCTAAAAGTGATATTTGTCTCCTTTGAAACACAAATAATGAATGGTTGATATTTTTGGATAAAATAATATATAACCCTCCTTATTTTAATTTATTATTTCTTAAAATGTTTCAGCACATTATATGGTGTTATAATTACAAATATAATATAACCTTAAAACGATACAAAAATTAAATTAAATTAAAATCTTATAAATAAGTTTTACATTTTATTTTTGTGCACTGTCGTTAAATTCCGTATCTAATAAACATCTTGTGTAAGCATTATACACACCATATTGTTTTCGGACTTATTACATATTTAAATCTCGTCAATAAAAAAGAATACTAAAGATAAAATTCTATTCAAATATTATAATCATTAATCTGTCGATTATATGAAAATTATATATTAAGTACTACAATTTTACATAGACGAGTATAGATGTATTATATTATTCATTATCGACGTGAACGTGACAATGACCAAAAAACTTCAATCATTTCAACTGCCTTATCGGGTTTTGGCCCATACCACAAATGTGGAAAAACATATTTTCCTCAGTTGGTGACTTTATCTATTGCGCCTTTGTCGTGACGGATGGGTATATCTGCAAGTATATACTTGTATAATATGTTTATATATCGGAATATAGTGTGCACAGTAATATTAGCAGATCAATGAAGTAAAATGGGAATATATTATCATTAAAATTATAAATGATTCTCTCTAGATAGTTTGACCAATTTTTAATCAAATTAATTAATTTTGTATTCTTATGCGTACTTACTGATTTGGACAGCCTAGCTATTTATATTACGAAACCTTTTTATACTTAACGTAAATATTCACTTACAAACTAATAATAATAATAATAATAATAATACATGGTATAGATGCTAGATAAATATAATAATTATAATAAATAGTTATTATATCATAATATATACAATTTTTTTGTCAAAAATCACAGTTCAGCATACCATTTTATTATTTACTAATAGAAAAAACAGTTGCTGATGTTAATATTAATAACTTACAAAATATCTTTAGAAATTTAGGCTAACAATAATAATTTATCATTGAATTAAAATTGAACATATCCCATTCAATGACCTACTTAATTACAAAGTGCCCTCTTGGGCCATCTATACAGCACAGTGACTTCTCCGGGCTTAAAAAGTACTTATTTAAACGTTATTCATTTATGTGCAATACCTCCAACTTATGAAATACGTGTACGATTACATTGCGTGAAGTGCATAACTTTGTTTTGGAGTGCGAAACAATCAATTTAAATAACCGCGTAACTATACGATGCCATTCCTTGCGAATAATACTCGTATGAAAAGATACATTTATTAAGATCCACAAGATATGCACGCGTATCATATAACTTTTTAGTTTATAAATTTCACTTTAGACCTGAAAACACAGGGTACAGTGTTAAACATGCAAATTATCTCGTAAATAATTAGAATGGTTAAAAAGAATCTATAAACAGTAAACATATTACTACCTATATATATTATATATTTATATATACATTTTAATAAGTGTACATAACGTATTATATGATAAAATATGCTGTGAAAACTAAGCAAACATAATATATTTTTAGTTGTACATATAGCGTTATACATATATTTCACTGTGGTGTATATAGGCATGTATATGTGACGACAAGCGTTGGAGTAGGCACTCAAAATTAAGCCGTTAAGTACGGGTTTTTTATGCGGATTTAAAAAACGTAGGGATCGCAATCACCATTTTTTTTACTTTGTAATTCGATAAAATATATTATAAAACTTGTTTCTCATAAATTTATAATATATTTATTATACATACAAATGTATTATAATGCATTGTATAAAAAATTACGTTGGTTTACTTTGAACTTTGTACTTTTTGTATTTCATTGGAATTGCTTTCAGGATAGGTCGAAATCCGATTGACAAAATATTTACATAAATGATATATTATACTAAGTAACGTTTTGTGAAGAGAGGGGATGACTAAATGTAGTATAAATGATTTCATGTTTGTTAAAAAATACGAAAAATATTTATAGAAATGTATACACAAACATATTGTGTTTAATAATGCTCACATAGAAGACAATAATTTGTAGTTTTTCGGAATAAAAATGTCATTATATAATTACAATAAAAATAAAATATCCAAAATGTATTTAAATAATTTGCTTTCTAATTACGCTTTAATCGAATCTCTAATTATACTAATTATAGAATTATCGTTGTATTTTAAAACTTTTATTTAGGTTACAATAGCGTGGAATTATATAACGTTAACTGCAAAGTACATTTTTATACTGAATTTAATAAAATTGACTATATTTAGATATCTATATTTAAGTGCGTGCATAGTTGAAACCATATTGTAGTAGACATACGTTTATCACAGGGTTAAAGGTTAACATGAGTATGTATGAGCTTAATTAATCAGTTATAACTAGTTATAAAAAACATTTTTTTTTTAAATGTATATCATATTCTAATAGTAATTTTTTATAAATATGGTTTTTAAATTAAAAACGATTAATATTATACAATTTAAATACCTAATTATTAATTACTAATACCTGAAATAAGTTAATAACCGTAACAATAGTAAGAATGATTTCTAGTTTAATACATTTTTGTCGTATGAATGCGATATTCAATAGGTTAAAGGTCTTTAATAATGATTTGTAGCTTAACTAGTTATAAGCTATAACTTAAATAGTTATTTAACAAAAAAAATAAAAATATTCATTTAGTATTATGGCTTTTATTAGGCGTATAATATATTATGAGGAATCAACACATATAAGAAGGTGAAATTAAAAGAATTATTTTTCAGTGATAAAAACTATTCGGCCATACCCCTCATAGCTACTATGTAATCATGCATTTTTTTTAAAACACTAAACATTTTCACAGTTATTAGTAATTATGCGACAGAAATGCTTATAAATTGACATAGAAAAGAAAATGCAATTTTTTGTTTTTAAGTTATTAATTTATACAAAATTTAACTGTAATAAAAAATTAAGTATCTATGCGGTCTAAACATTAAATATTAAGACGTATTAAGCTACCAATATTTAACTTTTCTTTTATGACCAAACAAAGTAAATATAAATACACTTCTTTTATTATAATATACGCTGATACAGTATAAACTATATGTATTCTTATAGTTTTTTTATAAAGTAGGAAAGAGTTATCACGTATATTATAATAGAATAAAATTACTATATATGTATATTTAATATTTTTAATTATACAATAATTTGTTGATATTCGTTTCATGTATATGACTAATTTTGTCAAAATATAAACTTCAAACGCACATATATTTTTAATTCTAATAATAATAATTTATGAGAAATCTTATATTAAATGTACAAGGTTTTTAATTTTGTAAATTTTTCTTTTATTCGATATTTATAGAAAAAAAGTTTTCAAATCTCAAGTATGTATAAATAGATTAAAATATTTCGAAAATTTTACTATGTTTAAAAATTTGAACTATAAACATTTGATGAAAATTTTAAATATCTATGATATTTCGTTACTAAGCTACACCAAAAAAAAAAAAAAATTTTGTGGAAAATTGGTATTTCTAAAAAATATTTATTATTGTTCCGTTAAGAATCTTAAATAATGTTTGTAAACAAAATGATTATATTTTAGATATAGCTTATTACTGAAAATTACAATAACTAATAAAATATAAGGTGTGTTATTTTCGATGGTTCCATCAGGAACTGTTAGAGAGAAAAAATGTAAAAATTCTAAAACAAATTTAGACAAGTACTCTTCATAAATTCATGTTACATGTTTATTATACATTGTAATATTTTAATCTTATAATAATAACTATTATCTTGTTTTTCAGATACAAAAGGTCGGGCTGAAATATATGTTGGTAATTGGCATCGTATTGAACGCTCTGTCGACCGTAGCTTTCGGGTAACGTGAATAAAGAAAACCTATGTTATTTTAATATCCCTGATAAGATATAAAAATTACATATAAACATTATAAGATTATATCATGTATTAATTTTTTATTTTTACCAATATAGATATTTGACGTACGTCGACGAAAGAAAAATGTTCTTACTATTATCGCTATGCCTTAGGGTGTTGGAGTCTTTGGGTGCTACAGGCGCCATGGTAGCCGCATTCTCGCTAACGGCTGTCTCATTTCCCGAATCAGTTGCCAGCACTTTCGTACGTACATAATATAATACTATACATAATAATATGATTTTATTTACTAGTCGACATGAATAATAATATTATTTTTGTATTTAAAATATATATTATATATTCCGGTAAAATTTTCCAATTATTAAATAAAATTCTTTGAAATTGTTTTAATTTGAAAACAAGTCCTTATTTTTCCACCTAATATTTTAATCTAAACTTAGCTTAGAAAAAAAAATACTTATCTATAAATCCCCTACATTATAGTTTCCATTTAGTTATCCGACATCCAAAGCTGTCCACCAGAAATATTTTAGGTAATTAGTTTACAACTAATCATTTGATTCCCATAGTCTCTAACGTACATATTCACACACTAAAATCTACTTATCTTTCCATATTGGTATTAATTATAGATTTGTAGATCAATAAGTATTCATGAACAAAACCAAATGATAATAGTATACCTATGGTAAATTATCAATAACGATTATGTCTTACACCTACTCGTATTTTGAGGTGATATAACATGTTTAGAGTTTTGTTAATGTGAATGATAAAAGTGCCGATTTATGCAACGAAATGATTGTTGACGAAGCACTAACATTGTTGTGACTTATGATACAATCAAGGTATATCTTGTCGCTGAAACGGTTTGATAGTCGTTTAAAACCTAATGAAAAAATACAGACTTGTTACTACTTGATGTAATATGACACGGAGATTTTATTCTTGATGTTTGTAACTATATAGTTTTCATGGATCATTTTTCATGATCTTGAAAATTTTAAAAACATCTTTCTCGAGTAAATTAAAACGAAAGTAGATTTTTCATATTGTTATTATATCATAAAATATATTTCTCTAACTGAGGTAAAACCGCCTGTTCCATAAGCAAAATAAACAAAACCTATAAAGAAATCTATGTATATATTATTTTGTATTCGCTATATAATCCAACTTTAGCTTAGAAAAAATGAGCTAACATAAAATACGGAAACTTATCGGTGTATATCGGTTTTAGTGTATTTCAAACACAGACAAATCGGCATTGAAATACCTTACTTTATATACTAATTCGACTGAGGTGTGCAATCCGATTATATACAATCTCTGAAACATTAAATCTCATTCATCAAAATCGGTTGAGTAGTTCTTAAATTTATTAGCTACAAACATAAAGGTATTGCCTTTTGTTGCGCGAGCTTAAATAGCAAACAATTAATTGAATACTATTTTCTTTTAATTAAAAAAAAAAAAAAAAAAAATCCGTAATAATGTTACAGGTCTTCTAGTGTATATTGATTTTTTTAAAATTGGATTTCTATTACTGATAACAACTCTTTATTCTATAATAAAATAATTATTTAATTTAAATTAAAGTGTGATCCACCCATTAACTACATGTTATGAGAGTTTAAAAAAAGGAGAAACAGCCCTGTGTCTTAAAGAATAACTTTTATTGAAATCGGCCCAGTATTTTCTAAGATCAGGGCATTAAAATAAACATACTATTTAGTTTTATGATATTAGTACTACAAATAGTATATTATGAGACAGATTACTAATAAATCACAATCTACCAATGAAAAATATGTTAAATTAAAGATTTTCTTTTATATTTTATAGTCCGCTCTCGAAGTATGTTACGGAATGGGTTATATCGTTGGACCAACTCTCGGTGCTTTGTTGTTCGAGGTGAGTTTGGATTTGAGTATACCTATAATGATATATATATATATATATAAATAATCTTTTAATCTTTTTCGACTTTTTTCTGACTATTTTATTCATATTATCATATTATAATAATGTGTGCTATCCGTCTCGACAGGTCGGAGGATTTTCGCTTCCGTTTGTGGTCATGGGCTTGATTACTCTAGGAACGTCGTTCTTGGTGTGTATTTTGATGAAACAAGACGTGCCTAGTCCGAACAAAGCTAAAAGTAAGTGCTTAAAACTGTAACAACATTACATCTTATTACAATAATAATATCTAATATTTATGGTAATTTATTTAATATTGATTATAATATTATGTATTATATTATTTATGTTCGTTGCAGCTAAAGTAACACATCTTATGAGCGTTCCTACAGTACTCATAAATTCAATTGCAACAGTGATAACAGCCACAGCTATGGGATACTATTCAGCTACGTTAGAGCCACACATTCGCGGGGTAAGTTTTTAAAAACACAATACGTCACGACTGCAATCATGGCTAATTCGACCGACGACACGAACCTTCGAAATAGGAATTAATTATATCAATATTGTTTTAGTGGACTAAATACATACACAAGAAATCGTTTCCGAAAAATACAATATAATTGAACTGTATCTGGTATTTGTGTGTAATTTCTTAAGTACTTCTACTAAGCGTGTACCTATTTTCTATGCAAAAACAATTTACTTAAAAACGTATGAAGCCTCGTTGTTTACTCGTAAGTCATATACAAATCGAGTACTTACGTACGATAATATTAAATGAGATTCTATCTAGTGTAAATTAAAACTAATTATAAACCATTATCTGAACGTGATTTTTACGATCCACTTTAACGTAAACGTTTGTTATAAGTTATAACAAACACTTGAGTTGTACTATGCATGTTATTTATGTATACATCAACGCATAGGTTACTTGATAACAACATTGTTTGCATTTCCAGGCGTGTATGAATATTATATATTTTAACTTTTATTTATATAAATTTTGTTTCTCCTAGTTTCACTAAAAAATTCTTGTGGAAGACCAAAATTTAGTGTATCGTTTTACGAGCATGAATAAATTATAAAAACAGACCGTATACACTGTTTACGATGGCACAATTAGGTTAATTAGGTCTCAGTATGAAATTTAATGAAGGGGCCCTAATTAAATAATTTTCTTTTTAGTTTTTACGTTTATCTCTGCAAATAAAAATATAGACCAATACGTTTTCAATTAATGAGATTCTAAAATGTTTTATACTATCAAATAAGTATACATATTTTTAGTTAAAAAATAAAATAAATACTTAAATAACATCTAAATGTTAAATTATGACTTATTAATAAATTATTAAAACTTTTAATTTTTATATATTTTAATTAATCAATATTTATTATTTTAACGTATTATTTAAATTAAAAATATATTTATTACATTACATTTTTTTTTAAATTTATGATAAGGTTTTTTACCATCTTAATCTACCTATACGTGAAAAAAGCGTAGTTAGTATAAATCTACAGTTATTTTTTAGCAATACATACTATTTATAGCAGTATTATTCAACCTTTGTGTTATGGTGACATACTATTTAACACTATTATAATATTTCATACTTTACGACACACAATAAAAAAATAAGAATAATGAATAATATTTAATTTTAATTGAAAATATAAAATATGTTAATAACAGATAACTCATCTTTAATCATAGAAATTATATCAAATTCCTATTAGGTTTTGTAAATTGTGTCAACAATGTTTATGTATTTTGTCATTTAATATATTTCGTGACACATTTGGATTTATTCGGTAATAAACTGGTTGAAAAATACTTTTTATAATATAATACAGTATGATTATATATTGATGTTGATTCCAGATAATAGATAATGTGTAAAAAACTTATATATTTATATTATATTTTTATCCATTATGCCATCAGTAATTTTACTTTATTATTATTATTATTAACTAATTGGATATTATTTCTTAAACAGTTTTCATGTATTAAAATCATATTATTTTGAAATTTTTTAATCAAATATGGAAATAAACTATTGTTGATTTGCCAGGCCGCTTTAGTCAATTAATATTAGGTAAACTGTGTACGACTCTAATAACTTTTTTGATAGTTATGCCACTACACATATTTTATAATATTAAATTTTAAATAACATTAAGAAAAAATAATTGTGGTTGTAAGATTAATTATATCAATGTTTATTACAATATTGATAACAAACAATTTGTCCACGCAAAATTGTTAGTCAATGATTATGTATGACAATTAATGATGATACCTTGATACCTCGTTTGAATTCTAGCATACTGATTTGCACTGTAAAATAGTATCGAAATATTTGTTTTATTGATATTTATACGAGTACCTTGCATTATTTATTTAAAAGTGTCTCTTAAATGGTGATAAAAATGTGCGAATAGAGGACAAACTGAAAATTTTGTATGCTTGCAATTGATTTGTTGTACAACTGCATTTATGACCCTGTCTCACTCGTGCATACCAACCACAAAGTAGAGTCGTTGTAAAACTTTTAGATACCAAATATTTTTCGACAAATAAAAAACTCAGAGAAAAAACATATTATTTTAATCGTCATTTTCAATACATGAAATTGGATTTAATATTTTTTATGTTTATTTTTCTAACTAAAAAATGGTAGGTTTGAAATAACTGTAAACAATTGTCGTATAAACTAATGATAACTGTTTGGATAATTTTGTTTTTTTTTTTCTTACATTAATAATAATCAATAATTTTATGATACATTTTCAGTCAACAATATTTACATGACATACCTATAGATCTTTTAAAATGTTTCTATTCTAGTTTAAGGATTTATCTATTAGTTCTATGCAAGGTTATAAGCCGGTGAGATTAG
Source organism: Melanaphis sacchari (assembly GCF_002803265.2). NCBI lineage: Eukaryota > Metazoa > Arthropoda > Insecta > Hemiptera > Aphididae > Melanaphis > Melanaphis sacchari. The sequence goes on along the minus strand of NW_020271519.1, from coordinate 922,698 downwards.
ACGTAAATGTGTATTTCGACACGATCCCCGATATTGTTTTCATTAAATTGTATAATATTATCTAAGGTAAACCGTCTAATCAAAATTTAATCAGGCTTACTCGTGTACGAAAAAATAAATTACAATGCATAATAATATAATACACTAAACTATTATTATTATTATTTATATGTATACCTTTGTTCCACAGTTTGGACTTTCATCTGTGGACGTCGGATTCGTGTTCATCATCAGCGGTGGAACGTACGCGCTGATAGCGCCATTCATTGGATACATTTGCGACACCGGATTAAATCCTAAAAAAATTATGATCATCGGAACAATCCTAACAGTCATCAGCTACTCCTTAGTTGGACCAGCTCCATTCATGCCATTACAAAAGTACGAACGAATAATATTGATATGACATTATTTTAAAGTAAATTTCGATATGTATCTACCGATTTTATGGTAATGAAGACTAACATGACTGTATATATATAATATATATATATGATAGGTGTAAAACGTTTAAAATATATCAATCAAAAATCTAACAATAAAAGTTCAAGTACACCTACCTATATAAATTATAAATAATTAGTGAAAAAGTCTATAAAGTGATAGTTTTTAGTTGTGTTTTGTGAAAGATTTAAGCATAACATCATCTACCATTACTAAGTAAATCTATGATGAATTTTAAAGACACCCATAGTAATTGGAATATATTTTTTTTAACTTAACTAAACACTGACGTAATACAAAAATAAAAGTATAAAGTTGTTAGAAAATAAACCAATAACAAGAGGAAAACTCACTCACTTTAAATTTGAATGAAAACCACGCGATTAATCTATTTTTGTAAAACTCAAAGAATTTAAACTTTTATAACATTTTATTTCATATCAAATTATTATTTATGAATAATTTTACCTTCAATAAAAATGAGCAAAGTAAAATATAAAGCACATAACGTGTTTAAATATAATGCATTCATGGATCCTGTAGGTATCTACATGTAAATTATGACAAACCTTAATAATTATACGAGTACTTAAAACTCGTGCACGATTCGTATTTGTTGATCTCAGGACTTTGAAAGATCAATCACACGTCGGACGACGATCTACACAGATAAAAAATAACAGTAATAAAATTAGGTATAATCATTTAGTAATTATTGTATGTCCAAACTATAAGTTTGTCTTTACTTTTCACAATTAATCTCTTAAAACCATATTAATATTATATTCGTTTAACAATCGATAAAACTTTTCTTTCATTCGCGAAAAAGTAAAATTATTTCACTTTAGAAAAGGTTATTTTTTTATGTCATTTTACCTGGGCCATCACGGTATCACGTGCGTCTTTCCCGAATCTGTGATCAATAATGTTCACCTGTCATCCAATGGTGATCGGTGGTCCGTGGAGGTATTTTTCACGTTATTTATGTGGTCCAATATTTTCGTGTCGTAACTATTTGAGGGTGTAATAGAAAACTATTAATACTATTCATTATTAGATATTTTATCTTTCAACACCTATAGAATGCATATCCTATATTTATTACGTATACAGTATACACATATTATAAACAAAGTCTGCCACATTAATAATTTAATTTTCGGAAACGTGTAATAATTATAACTTTTATTATAATGACGTTTTGTGGTTGACTCGGGATGCAAGTTAGAATCAAAATAATTAATATTTTCATGAGATTAATATGAAGGTCAAATTCTTTATTACTAAATTAACGACATAATGCTTTTTTGTCAGAGCGTGAAAATTATGAGAAGTTGTAATAAATTATGATGCGTGCCGCTTAAATTATTATACATATACGTATACTATGACTGGTGATATTTTTGGTAAATCGAAATTTCAGTTAATCTAAAAACTGGAGAACTTTGAAAACGCTTCGGTATACATACAAAAAAATCTATAGAATTGAAAATCGAATTGTCATAAATTGTAATACAGTATAATCAAATATATAGCAAGTTAAATAAATATTTATTTTTTGACCATTAGTTTGAAATGAAAACTATTTAAAATTGTCAAATCTTTGATACAATACGGGGTTAGTGACACGAATTACGATTTATGATTTATATTAAAACCCATCAAAAAATTAAAAATACGAGTACTCGTTTACTGATTAATACCTACAAATACCAGTATTGATGCATCAATACTACCAGCCATAATATATGTATACGCGTTGTTCACAGTTAAATTCCTTATTTAAGTGGCTCAAACTTGCAACACGCATAATATAATATTAAATTTACAATTCAATGGTACCATTTCAGTACTTTCAAACTCTTAAAAAAAAAATTATTTTTGAATAAATTATACTGTAAAAGTTATATCATAATCTTGATAGTGTTACGTTATTTTTAATAACTTCTATAATTGTATCAGTTGTCACAAGTTAAGCTGCCGATTATACCTGACATTTTTTTGAAAACAAAAAATTCTTTTTACTTATAATAATAAATATGTACTTTTATTTTTAATTGTTGATATTTTAGGTTCAATATGTATTTATTTTACTGTATCAAAAGCGATATGATATTGTGTTCTATTGATTAAAACTTTGTACCTGGGTACCACATATTATATAACAAAATGATCATAATTGAAAAGAATTATTTTTATGTTCGTAACTAATTGAGCTTAGATTAGAATGCCAGCAGTAGAGGTCGCACAGAGCCATATTATATTATTACACACGAATTGAACTCGTGGTAAAAAACTGACTAAATTTTGTTCTAGAAAAAATGACAACATAATATTATACATGTGAACTAGACAATTGGGAGATTAGTTTTATAATCTCAAACTAGTGTTTTTCAAAAGAAACATTTTGAAAAATAAAAATCGTCTTATTCGAAAAACGATTCAGAGTGCGGGTTCATATTAATATAGCCAAGCTTCTTCAATCCTAATATTATAACTGCAAAATGTATTCAAATTTATTCGTTGTAATTATTTGTGTTGACTCAACTATAATTTGTATTCATATCAGTGTTATGTCGATACGTGGCTTACCCAAGTTATTAGAAATTTAAAATGTTCACTGTTCAAATCGAGTCAAAGGAAATTGATATTATTTAGACTTTTAAATTTAATTTCAAACATAAAAAAGTAAAATAATGATTCCAGTGTAGGATAGTCAGTGTGAATGACTTGTAAATATTTTATAAATATCGTTCATCGCCTTTTTGAACGTATCATAATAATTTATTCACTATACCTACGCACTCGTAATAATAATAACAATAATAATAATAATAAATAAGAATTATTCTTAAAATTTATTAAAAAATATTGTTCTTTTGAATAATTTCCATTTTTTGTTTACCTGTGTTTTGTTTTTTTTTTCTGTTTTTTAAACGAGAAACAAAATAATTTTTTAGTTGTTTTATTATTTGATTTCTTAAAGTATAAATATGAACCTATATTCACTATCATTGAATATGTCTTAACCGTAAAGTCTACTTATTTTCTAGATCCATGCTGTTGGTGGTCATTGGATTGGTCATACAAGGAGTCGCACTGGGCATGATCTGCGTGCCCACGTTCGTTGATTCTATGACTGCTGCCTTGTAAGTTACAACGCACTTATAATATAATAGAATTATAGAAAAATAAACACATCTAAAAAACATAATATAAGCAATGTATTTTTTCTTCTACAGCGATAGCGGTTTTCCAAACGACATACACACTTATGGGCTGTTATCAGGAATCTGGTCATCGTCATTTGCCCTTGGCGCATTTTTAGGCCCATCGATAGCTGGCTTTTTGTATGACTTGGTCGGATTCGAAAATGGAACGTACTTTGAAATTTCATTACACATTACATTGGTAAGTAAAATGTTTTGTGTCTTGATACTGTTATTCTTGATGAGGGGTGGAAGGATGGTTAACGATGACTATTGATAACGAGAATTGCGCGTTTAAGCATTCAAACGAGCCATCTACGCGATAATATTAAGTTGTGTAATCGATTCATATAAATTGATAAGAGAAATTAAGATGCTCCAATGTTTGTTACTAATCACATATTGTTATTAGCAGAATTTGGGATTCATGCATTTTGTGTATTCATATTCAAAAACGTAGCAGAGGTATCAATTGTGTATAAATAAATCAATATTATGTATAAACTATACATATTATACAAGTATTAAAAATTTAAATACGCGAAAACTTGACTTTTATATTTAAAAGATTTTATTTAAATAATGTAAAGTATTTTAAGTATTTTGACGTTATTATTCATATTCGCCTGTGTATAGCTATACAATTTTAACATTTTTGGATACATACTGAATCTCTATGGTTTTTGTGCTCGTATAAAAATCCCAAACCCTAGACTTATAAGTGAGACTACTATTATAGGCGCTTTTCAAGAATAAATAAATCAAAAATTCAACTGTCTATTGAAAAAAAAAAGCTACGAATATTGAATAATTTTGTTATGTATTTATTATTTTACCATCTCATAATATTTAAATGTAGCCTTTACTATTTATGCGTACGTATTATATATTGATATATATTTATGACATTCGGTCGAAAGGCCCGATTATTTTGCCTTTGAATATTTCGTTAAGAAATTCATGGTTTTAAAGAATATATATTTTTACATATGTCATCATCTTCGTGCCTATTATTGACCAATATTTACAGAATCATATATTTTTAAGTTGTATTATTTTAATATTATCATTGGTAAGACTCAATCACAGTCCATTCATTTTATATCCTCCCCAGCTGACTTTCATTAATTGCCCTCCTCTCTCTTCATTAGATATCATTTAAATTACTTTTTTTTCAATTTTCGATCTTAATTTTTCATTTATTAATACTCTATGTTCCAATCATGTAATCATAATGAAAACTGTTTTCTATTCCATTCTTCTTATTGGTTCCAAACTTTAAAATTATATGAGCTTTACACGTTTCTTGTGTTATTATTTTTTTTAACGCTGTTTTATATTAATCACATTTATGTCAATATTTTATTAGATAGAAAAAATGTATAAATTACATTTGTATAACATTAGATGTGTTTAAAAAATAATTTATTCATGTCATACCAAAAAAAAAAAAAAACAATCGAATATCTCCTATAGGTAAATATAATATAACATACATAAACACCAACTTATAAAAATAATGGTATCACCTATAACTGATTTTCTTTTAATTCTAATATTTGTTTATAAATATAAATAACCATAACGTAGCATTTAATAATTTTATTTTTATTCGATTGTTTAAATTGCAAATCCTTGACCTTTTTTATACCTGCTGATTTTTATAATTACCAATAAACCAAGTTATTGTGTGATAGGTGTGTTTCATTGTGATTTTTACGTTAGCTGCGATAATAAATACACCTATTAATTAAACTAGGATTCATACTAATAAAAAATAACTATTAACTATACACAAAAAATTCATCAAAAGTTAAAGTTTATCCATATGATGTTATAAAGTTAAGATATTCTATTAGAAATCTCGTCCAAATTTTAAACACTTGCTCCATTAGTAAATGAAAACAAATTTTTGGGAATATGTAAGTAAATTATTGTTAAAAAATACTTAAAATTGCGTATATAGAATGGGCATATATCAAATAAGTATAATTAATTGAAGTCTATGATTTAACTTTCCCCAAGAAAACTGATCTGCATAAAATAAACATGAATCTAACACATTAAGTAAAATATTGGGAATTTTTTTGTTCTTTCTTAAGTAGAAACTTTAAATTATTACATGATACCTAGTTTTTTTTATGTTAAAATTTCAACATTTTTTGTATACCAGAAAAAGCGTTTAATAATTTAATTAAAACAATCTCATGTTATTATACTGATAAAAATAATATGTTATATGTTTTGTTCAAATACTGTCAAAACATATATATTTCTTGATAATTGTTTGTAAACAAAAACATATATTGCATTGGATACCGATTAGAATACGATCATCTACTATAAAATTTTATATAATTAATAATAATTATAAATATTCTTAAATTCTCAATACATAAAATATCTCTAAAACCTAACCTGGAATTCAACACCTGTTTAATAAACCTACGTTCATTAATATTGAACACTCAACAATTTTCAATATTATTTTAATTTTAATACTTAATGGTATTTATTGCGACAAATTCTGTGATTTCGTGAAATATATACTATATCAATAATTTATTCATATTTATAATATACCCAAATAAAATTAAAATACTTAAGCATAACCTTTGTTAACCCTGTAAAATTAAACTGACATACAATTCTTTTACTAATAATTATCATTTTATAATATTAGATTTGTATATTTTTAGTATACCCTTTTCGTGACAATCCAAGTTAACAATAAATGAATCTTTTTGATTTGTTGTTTAAACACGCAGTGATAAAACAGATAAATGACCAGACTTAACAAATTCTACAGTAATGATATGCGTAGTGTTTTTCATATTTATTTTAAAATTTGAGAACGTTACTGAATACACTAGTAGATACTCACTCTCAACCATTCTTGTGTGGTTTATATTGATAATATGCAAAAATCAAGCCATGTCGGTTTATTCAAAAGATTCAACAAAAATTCAATTTCTGCAGGTCGAGTATGTCCTATTATATGCAAGTTGACATTTTATTTAACTTTTAAATTATTACGAAGTTCTATTTACCCCCTTCTTATATAATTTTATGTTTATCCAAGATTTAAAATAGTGATATAAATATATAATATTATTGAAATTCTATAATCATATTTCAAAATAATAATTATTAAGTATACCTAGTAAAAGTTGCAGTAATGAAGTCTTATAAATAATTTAATAATAATTGATAAATATATAGACATATTTATAAATACAAATAAGTTTTTAAATATTTACCCACTTCAAAAAATTTAAATTACCTATAGAATTATATTAAGGATAGTAGCTTAAAATACCATTTAACTTGGTTAGACAAATATTTCTTTGTTTGTTTATAAAAAAAGTCGATGTAGCTTTTAATAGAAATATTTTCCAGGTATAATCAGATAGAGTTTGATTACTTAGAACAAACCAACAATCTTTTTATTTTAATTCTAATAAACAATTTTAAAAAAGTACGAGTGGATTTTTTCAGTGTATTTCTTTGTTAAAACTTTTCTTTTTTCTTTTTAACTTTATTTTAAAACAAACTATCAATAATATTTAATTTACAATAAACATATGTATGCGGCTATATATTTATTTTTAACATAAGATGCATAAAATAGAAGCCACCCAATAGCGACACTTTATATGCATTTTTGTTTAATTTTTATAATTTTAATTGTAGTTTAGATCACAACACCATCTCCTCTTAAACCTGTGAGAAGGATTTCCTGGAATGGCATCAGAGTTTAGTATTAATATTATTGGATTTAGGTGGTTAGTTAATCGTTAACGGAATCGTTCGTATAGTAATTTTGCAGTTTTGTCTACTGTGTTAATTCTTAAGTCGGTATAAAGAGTATGATTTAAAAAATAGAATGGGGTATTTGTAATTAAGCCAAAAGTTATGGATTGTTGTTAAAACTTAATTAATTATTTATAAATAGACCATTGCATAAATAACATGCACATAAAAATATAATTTTCAAAAGTTTATAATATAGTAATGATTACTATAATATTGTTAAAACATTACTAAATAATGGGTTGTTTTTCGGGGGTCCTGTCTGAAAATACTTGTAGTTATCCACCCGATATTTAGTAACAAAATTGTTAAATTTAATCTATGCTGCCAAGTTAGCTTTACTCACGGTTTACTCATTTTTATCGTGGTGTAATAATGTGGGTAAATCTTCAAAATCATTAGATTTTATTAAACGCTACTCTTCTGAATTAGAGTCCCTAGATAAAACTTTTTATATGGCTCTTATTCATTTTATTTAGGAACATCGTCCCATTTATTTGAAACCCTCACTGTAATTCAGATCGAGAATCAATAATTAAATTAAAACATACTTCTTGAAATTCGTAATTTTTTTAACTAAATCTCTCTTTAGAACAATTAGAACCCTGTAATTACAGTTCAATTCGTACACTCTTGGACTCAACAACTTTGGTCATTCAACGTGAAGCGATGAATATAAATTTCTATGCTACCTATTATATTAATGGCTTTATCAGCTCTCCATATTTATCAGGGCCGTAGCCATTACCTTTCAATAATGAGATACCATTTTTTTCCTTTTGAAATACAGTACACAAGTACACAACACACAACACTGGTACCGACTAAAATATCAGCTAAATATTTTAATGTTTGAGGAAAGTGAAAATTAACTCTTTTTTTGTAGAAAAAACGGGCAGTGAAATAAAACGGTGTCTCATTTTTAAAGGTAAAATAGACCCGACATTAATTTTATCATATCCACTCTTTATTCCCGTTTTATCGTCACAAATCCCCCTCTCTAAATTACAACGATACATAAAAGTTGAGAGTATGTATTTATTTATTTTTTTTTGAACATTTTCGTTTTTGATTATGCACTTACAGTCGTGTAAAAGAAATATTTTCAAATATGCTAATTATTATTGTTTTTGGAACAATGAGTGGTTCGTTATAAAAAAATCACTCTGTATTAGGTGATCACGGTATCATTGAAAATCGTCTACTGTTGATTTATTGCTGTTTTTCATACAACAATTTCTTACAATCATTTCTTTATCTATTTTATTTTTTCAAATTTTTTCCTTAAAATTGTATAATCTAATTATATATGTATATACTATCTGTTGTCGTTTGTGTTATCGCCTGACCCATCATCTCGTTCAAACAAATAATTTATTGTTGTTATTATTATTATTATTATTATTATGAACGCGTGTAGTATAATAATATAAACTGTTGCAGGGCATTGCGCTGATGTTGTTCGTGTGCCTGGAACGGCGGCCGTCTGACAAGTTCGTGGTGAACGGCATGAGCGACTCGACCGTCGGATTCGCCGGGCGCGCGGACGTGGCTGACCCGACCAGCGCGGCGCCGGTGCCTGGCGCCCCGCTCAAGTCGCCCATCTACACAATCAACGGGCACAACCAATCGTTCCGGTCCAGCCACCGATTCGGTTCGACTTACGGAAGCTTCAGCAACTCGTGCTTGGGCACGTCTCTGTCGTCGATGCGCATCAGCAGCGAAGCCAAGGCCGAGGCCCGGGGCAGCCCGCTGGCCGTCGAATCCAGGATCTAGACCGCCGACCACCGTATTATGATGATAACGAATGGTGGTGATGATGAATTCGATGACGACGATCATCATCATCATCATAATACAACGATAGCAACAACCAACCCCATCATCCTCCATACCCCACCACCACCCACACGTTGTGATAACGGCGTTGATGTTAGACAAGCAGACTCGTCTCCATATAAATATTTATAGATATATATATATATATATATATATATATATATATATATATATCTGTGTGCGTGTATATAACTTGTCGTCCAGTCGTAATTCCACCGCTGCCCACGCACGTACTTACCACGCGTTCGCGACACTAAAGTAAAGCGCATAACACATAATATTTTTGTACCCCGCCCCGCGCCGATTCATCTCCATTACCTAGCCCCCGACAAAAGTGTTGACCGACTGAAAAATCGTATCTCACATCGGCCGGGGCTTATAATACGTATACTGTTATCACTGCATATATTAGTATAACGATACACTCTAATATTGTTCGTTTAAGTTTTATCATACTATAATCGTGTACGGTGTGACGTGCGCGCGCGCGCGGCATGTGTGTATGTGTGAAGTGTATTTTATTGATTTTTATCCACGTCTTATACGCAAATGATTTTGTATACAATGATTTTGATTTTTTACCCTTCTCTGTCCCTCTATTTCTCACCGTTAAACCCGTCCGTCGTATTAATACATCCATGCCAATAATAATAATTATAAACCTTAAGTACTTATTATTGTTACTGTTATTATTATTATTACAAGTATCGTTTTATTCGTATGATAAAATATATTTTAAAGAAAACAGATAGGTTCTTTATATTATTAGACATAATAAATTATAATATTTAATATATAGAATATTTTTTCTTCGAGTATTGGTAAATCATTTTTATTCGTAAGCAACCGCCAGTCATGTTCACACCACCAATAAGTATAGTATTATATTTAATGATGATGATTATTGATATTAGCAGCGATGTTTCTTACGTATATAAAACAATATAAACACGTCTCGATTTCCTAAATGAGTTTGTTTGATTTTTACAATGTAGAGTTTAATCGTAAAATGTTTTTATTATTATACCGATGAACGTTTACTAGGCGACACAGTCAACGAAAAGTAGTGTGTTTTATTTTTTGTTTATGCACTACAAAACAATATTATTAGTATACCGCAGCAATGCGTCGCCGCAGACACTGGTCGTCCTCCAATAGTCGTTACAATAAACACCGGTATGGTAATGATATATTATTTATATAATCAACATATATAGATAATGATTTTATTATTATTATTATATTATTGCGTTTTGACAGGATTGCCATAATATTATTACTATTTGTAACACGAATATATTATAGAATGTATACGTACGTAGTACTATTGTAACCAGTTTTCAGTGTATGTAAATAATATAATATAGATATATAGTATTTTGTTAGTGATTTTAGATGTTATTATTTGAATTATTACTTAAGTTACATTGTATACTAACAGTTGAGTTAAGAAAATTAAAATTACGTTGTACAAATCAACACGTATATTATTGTTTGTCGTTGTAACGTTCGTTCCTAATCCGTCTATAGTCCCGTTTTATTTGTGTATATCCTTTAAGTCGATTAAACGTTGAGCTTTGTTTATTTCTTTCAGGGATTCGAAGAGTTACCGTGGAATTTTCATGTTCAGATTACTACATTTTCTAAAATGTATAAAAATAATATCCTAGCACATTATAGTAAGTAAAACGCTTTCAGCGAAGTTTAAATACAATATGTTATATTTGTCACAACGAAAGAACACGGTGGAAAATAAATAATAATTTCAACGTCTCTTTTAATCAATATAATATGTGCTTTTTACTATCTTACTAAAATTAAAAATTAAACTGTCAGCTTCCATGCGTCATTACCAATGGCTATCGCGTTTTAGAATATATACGTCCTTTTTATTTTTTAATTATTTATAAACGATTGACTTTAATATATTGTAATATACATAATAATGTTTAAAGCATTACATTTTTAAGTTTTAATCTTAAATTTAAATCAGTGGAGTAAAGTGGAATGAAGGTACTTACAAGTTATAAGTGTTATAACTACTCATTTTACTCGTTTGTAATTCGATTCCTTGTGTACCAAAATTCACAAAAAAAATATTCTACTTTAAAACATAAAATTAGAAAGATATGTAGTTATTCAAATGAGAATACTAAAATTATAATGATAAAAATATGATTTTTTTTTTTAATAGTGTTCTGTAATAATATTAAATAGAAAACATTTTTAATACGTTTATAATAAAAACGGCGTCCTGTATAGTCAATTTAAGTACTTTACAGTTGTAAATTTATTTTTTATTATCTTTTAATTTACAACAAATTATACCTATTTAATAAAATTGTCGAAAAAAAAAAATAAGAAAAAATAAGAACTTTTTCGCTAAGCTAGTTTTGGACAAAATTAATTTTTTTATTTAATTTTAATTCAAAAAGTAGATATCGTAGATAAAATTTTCATAAAACGTTTATAGATATTATCATTTTCTTTACATGGAATAATTTTCAAATTATTTTGACACTTTTAAGTTATTTATGGTTAGAACAGTATTTTTAAAAAATCTTGTCTCCAAAAATTCTTCGAGTCTCCCAAATGTACAGTTTTTCAAAAAATATCTCATTTATATTATGTATTGTGTCTTTTGTTTTGGGATAATAGTACATAATATTATTAATGATAAATAATTTAAGCTTACAAATAATACTATAACTATGACCGCTTGAGAAGAACATGAACGCCGCGGTTATTAAGTGTAAATAGTAATAATTATATAATATATTGTGACTTATAAATTCATCAGAACATATTTTGTTTATAAACTATTATATTTTAGAAAACCCAAGGTTTAAATTACCTCGATAAAAATTGTCGTATATCTATAAAATCCATTAAAATCAATATACCTACACATTTATTTATTTTTAATTAAATTAGTTGTGCATAATAAACAGTAAACACGCATATACCATTTGGTGGGTGGCAGGGTGTATATTCCTATTTTTTTTCTGCATCTTGTTGACCGGCTATCAATTGAACAAACTTTTAAATAGTTAATGTATTATAATTAAAATATATTATGGAAATTATTATTTTTGAGCAAGGGTCTCGATCCAATTGAGTCATTATTGAAAAATAATAATAAAGTTATTATTTGAATTGCATTGCAATTTACAATCTATTTTTTGGACCAAGGTGATTGCTTATTTATTTAAGCGATAGGTAAAATGTTTGTGATACATTTAAATTAACACGAGGTTTATTCGAAGAGATTTAACTTAATTATTCAGAATGGTCATTTTGGAAATTAAGTAACTTGTAGAGCTAAAGTACATTATGAAACTTTCTTCTCATTTCAAATGATTTAACATCGAAATTGAATGATTTTTGTACAAGAGACGAATCTATTTTGTTAACCTATTTCATATACAAGTATCCGTAAAATCCGGTTTTGAATACGTTCAATTTTGACTTATAAACTATAATTAAGAAGATTAGCGAAAATTTCTAGTAACTAAACCATATTTTAAAATAAAATAATCACTCGCTACACTGGTTATAAAAAAACCAAGAAGGACCTATATAATAAAGTCGCAATTTTTTCAAGTCGCATAAATTAATTTTGCGATTACATGTTGACGTTAATCAATAGTAATAATCATATATCGAATAAAAACCAATTAAAGGACATAAATAAAAACTTATTTGCGTCACAGGCGCTACAACTTGTTTAAATAAGTCTGAACGTAGGGTCTTGATGAGCTGTTTTTAACCTCGGTCGGAACTTGCATCGGAGTACACTCGATTTCGGTCGCACCAGATGTCAAATACATTGAAATTTTCGCAATTCAATTCCATAGTCTTATCGCGGTTTGGCCGGGTCTTTGTTCGATTCCGTAGGAACTTACAGCGTCGACTAGGCGGAAAGCGATCGGATCTCAACTTCTGCAACAGCTGTCACTATCACTGCCACGTTTACCATAGCATTATAAAGTATCATCTGTGGACCCGTGTAGTTTACCAAAAAGATTGGTGTCGAACAATATGTTAACTGTTCGGTCAAGTCCTATTGTACCGAGGTGAAGAATGATGACCAGACTTCGACTTCATCACTACTAGATATCATCATCGCGATATTGCAAAATAGTTATTATAGTAATTATGTAGATGTAAAAATATCAAATATTGAACCATTTTGTATACGAATCAAGTATAAACATCGAGAATGTATAAGTACTTATATTAAAAAAAAAAAAAAAAAAAACTAAGATCAAATCTATTAATATTTTTATTAAAAATCCGGTATTATAAATAGATTCAAAGTAATTATTATTCAAGTTACTTTAAAAAAAAAAATCTCAAAAATATATAAACACAATTATTTTTTAAAGACATTGAAGTTCAAATTTTGATAAAATTAAAAATTTAAACATTGAATACAACAGTGTTAATTATTTTGTTGTAATTCAAAAATATTATTCACAGGGTCTAAATCTTTTACGTTGCTTAACAGTAAGGTATTATTGACTAAAAATTTAACTACAACAACATAATAATATGATATAAATAAATATATTATAAGGTATGACAACTAAATATTAATTTTATTATAAATACAATGTTCTGGCAAAAGTAAATCAACCTACCATGATATTATATACTTAGTGATATAAGTTTACTAACTGTCTCCTTTCATTATAATCGTGTTTCATAAATACAATCAAAATGATTGAATATCATTGGATTCAAATTTAATACATCAATTATAGTGACTCGACACCCACTGTACAGCAGTACAATAACCACTTGCACGCCTTTTCAAAATATACGAGTAGATGTTAGAACAATAAAAAACTTAACCAAATCCGTCATAAATTTAAAAACAAAGACATTCGGTAAATTCTATGGATATTATATTACCTATAAAAATCGTGAAATTAAGATTTATAGTAAAAAATATTTTCAGTCATTTTAATGATTGCTACCAAATAAGTAATCATCTGTAGTAAATTTTAATTTTCATAAACTCAAACACTTGTCAATTTATACAAATCGTGGTTAATAGGTCATAATATAATGTAACATAGCTATTAAAAGTATTATCATTATGTTTATTTCAATAATTCTATATTATTATGAATTATAAATGTATGCTTGATATCCTAATCATAATCACAAATAATATAATAGTAACTAAAATTATAACTAATTTAAATTTACCAATAAAAAATGTGAAAAAAATATGAGCATAGTATATGTATAATATTATGATGAAGGTCACAACTACATTTTTATCGTAAAAATTTAAAACTAAGTAAACTCAATATAATAACACCCAATAGATATAATTATACAATATTCATAATAACTTGAAATATTATTTGAAAACCAAAATCATTACAGTGTTGATTATAGTAAAAATAATAACACCTGTTACGTATAGTAGGTGTTGAGCGAACCTCGCCATTGGCTAGGTCACTGTAATACATGTGTTTAATTTGAATTAAATAATTAATCATTGTATGTAAAAAACGATTCTGAACTGACACGCATTTTTTACTTACCTATTCCAATTTTAGATTTTGAGCGGAAATCGGTATTAAGTTTACGATTATACGTATGTGGGTTTTTTTTTATTGTTTGTCATCGCCTATTGGGGAAATAAAAATGCTTTAATTTTCAACTTTAAAAATAGTAGAAATTGGTTCTAGTTGAAATTTTGGAAGGTTAAAATTCTAGCAACTATATTTCAAATTATCAAGGAAAAACAAAATTAAGGTACATACATTTAAACATTTTAAACGCAAAAATAGTATCGAACAGAACCGTATATATTATTCGTAGTATTATTTTATTTATAATTGTTGTATATTATACAGTTATATCCACATACATTTTATACTGTAACAGTACAAATTATTAAATTATATTTCAACGTAATAATGTGCGCTTTATCTTCTATAATAAATGTATAAAGGTTGGTAAAGAAGATTTTGGAATAAAAAAATCTGTTTACAAAGCAAAGTTAAAATTAGTAAAATTGTAACATTTAAAAATAACTCTAACGCATAAGACGAATACTTTTAGTTTTTAATATTAAAACCTGAATAATATAAGCAAAATAAGCCACTATAACAATTTTAAAAATTAAATTAATTCACGCTGTAAAATGATATATACATGTCAATGTTCTTTTAAAAAAAGGTTCTAATTCTGTGTCAATACTGGCAGGGTAGTATCATATAATTTCGTATCTGTTGCCTTGGAGATATTTGAATTTATTGTAATTCGTATTAAAATTCGAAAGATAAATAATTATATTATATTAGTTAAATTACAATCGAAACGTTAAACTTATACATATCGAGCACGGACAAACAGCAATTGTTAGTGATCGACGACCATAGGTGTGGCTAAACTTTGATGTCAGATGTTGCTAAATGCACCAAAGTCTTCAAAAATTTTATTTTTTTTATTTATTCACGAAAAATGTAACCGGAAATTTCAACACTAATTAAAGATTTTTTTCGCTATTACATTCGCTTGTTAAATATACGTGTTTTTTCTTATACTATAATAGGATAAAATAATTAAATTTAATTCATACATAAAATTATATTTTACACCAAGATTTCTAAAAAATGATAACCTAACTCTATAAATAATAATCTAAAGTAAAGATTCAGGTGTTGCTATAACATATCAAGCAACACTTGTAAACACACTTATGTTGATGATAATAAATTGTCGTTTCCGGTAATGACTACAACGTTAACCCCTAACAGTGCATTACGCTTACACACTGTTTAAAATTCTCGAGAATACGAAAAATCAAAACGTATACGTTAAATACATGAAATTTATCATTATTTCATAAACCTATTTACATAATATCTAAGTACGTTGGTATCGATTAATGATTTGTCTACTTATACATAAGTAAATAAAAAACAATAAATTATTTAATCATCATTGAATTCAAACGTAGGTAACAACTTTATTTTAGTGACCTACCAATGACCATCTGAAATCGAAACCTATTTTATAGCAAAGTAGTGTTATTATAGTAGATTGTAGATACGTTTATTTATTTTCAGACGAGTTTTATTTTATAAATATTTTCATTTATTTGTAACTCATAAATGATTAAAAGTGTATACTTGTATTTAAAATGAATCGACAATAATATTTATTAGGTTTTCATGAAAAAATAAAAATAAAATATACTGGTTGTTAATTTATTTTTTTTTTTTTTTGAAGTGAAACTTGATTTTATGAAATAAACTGTATACCCTCTAGTTTTTATTTGAAAATGCGTTAAGGAACTCTTTTTGGCTATTTCGTATTGTATATTCGTATGATGAGTCGAAAACAATAGATTTTTAATTATAAAACATGCTAGAATAATTTACCATTATTCGTATATAATTGCATGTTAGTTAAATGATTATTCATATTATAATGAATTCATACATTTGTAAAAATAAACTCTTGAAGTCTGGATTAAAAAATAGAACAAGAATGGATTTTGTTTAAATTCAAGACCTAACTTTACCGAGAAAATCGTATTGCACTATTTTGTACATCTACCCACGGAAATCTGTTGATGTTCAATGAAATCTGTACATTTTTTTTAGCTTAAAAATCGTACTGTTGAAACTAGCATACAAAAAAGACATAATCGGTAGAATTTATAAATATTTATGTATTTTGTAATATGGTATAATTTGTTTAATAATAGTACATCGATATAGGGTAACATTTTTTAAGTACTCTATAACGTCAACGAAATTTTTATTTTATTAATAAGTAGTAAATTATTGCTAGACCACAGATTTTTACGCACTAAAAGAATCGAAATGTACCATTTAATATGCAGTAAAAACCATGAAAATATGCAACAAATATGCAAGAAAATGACTTTATCTATTTAAAATTAACAAATTAAACAATTAACAATAGTTAATTATTTAAATAATTAATGAGAAATATTTACTTTAATATGCAATACATTTCAAATTTTGTGAAAATATTAAATATGCAGAAGTATGAAAAAAAAATTACCATTAGATTAAAATCATTATGAATCGTGAAAATAACTAACAAAACCAAAAAAAGTGAAAAGGAAAAAATATGCGATTACATATAAATTGGTGTTCTTGTAATAATATAAACTTATAAGTTTAAAAATTAATGATAAATGAATTTTTAGAAATTTGATATTCCTTTGGTCTCCAAATTTAACGCATTTAAATCATTTAATACAATAATAGATAATAGGTACTGTAAAATTTTTAGGCAGTTCTGAAGTGTGATTAAACACTACGGGACTGCCACAAAGCGAGTTTGCCGACTGTTTAAAATGCATTTCCTGTAACTATATTTCAAAGATAATAACTGACTATTAAAAGTGTAATTTACATAAAAGTTTTAATAGGTCGTTCCTTTAAAAGAATGAAACGTAGTTTGGTAAAAACCGTATTTTTTATCCTACGGTGGGTCTTTTTTTTCTTTTTTGGTTGTACAATTTTCAGTTAAGCTACATTTTACGGTTATTTTTAAAAAAGTAAACTGTTTCAAAGTTAATGAGTAACTATTAATCACAATAAAAAAAAAAAATTCCCGTGCATAATTTATCCATTATATTCTTCTTACTCAGCTACATTAATATGGAAAAAATTATCGAAATTTATATAATATTGAAACAAATGATTTTTCATTAAAAAAAAAAAAAAAAAAAAACGACGAAATGGAATAGTGAAATCAGGAGTAAGAACCCGAAAAATGTTGTTTCCGAAAAATGGAAGAAAAAATGTAATAATTTGTAATATTTGAAAGGGTAATTGTATAAACTCAACTTAACAATGTTAAGTAATAAAAATGCTTAATGTAAACTCTATTCCGAATTTTTAGTTGGCTAAATTATAAACGTAAGCTCAACCCCAGTTTGCTAGAAAATATACATTGAAATGTGAGCTATACCCTGATTTTTTGAACTAGAAATATTATTATTTTTTTTTTTCATTTTATTTAAATAAATGATGAATTGTAAATAAACGTTAAAAGTTATACGTTTTTTTTTTTTATTATTGATTTCTCAGTAAGGTCAGTTTATCATAACATATTGCGTACGCTATGTAATATGATTATTATTTACCTATTGGTTGGTATATCGTTGAAAGATAATATCGGCGGAAAATACTATTCGTCGGGTTTCATTAAACGATTTTTTTAAATAAATAAATTATAGTAATCAGTCATTTTCAATACATCGTTAAAAAAAAAAATTCGAATTCTCGAATATTAAGTGACAGAATAATTACATATTATAATGTTAAACGAGTGCAGAATACGTGTAATCCACGAAATAAAACGATGTTGTATTTTTTTTCTACATTATTTAACATTATTTCATTTATTTAATATTTCAACGTCCGTCTGCTTTTTCTGCTAGTTACTAAGATCCATTGCAGAATGCAAAACCGAAATCGTTTAAACAGCATCTCGACGACAATAATAATGTCTGTTGTTTATTGCGATAAAGAAGTCTTATACTTATACATAATATGTATACATTATCCCGTAGACCAATAATTTATTGATAATAATTATCCGTGATGCAATAATGTTTTTAAATTTATTTTTATTAGTATATTACTAGTTTTAGGAACCAAAGATTTATATTATTGCAACCATTACTGCAATGATGTAGTCGACCCACACTAATAAAAATAATATCATATAAAGTCTCGTACAAACATGTATATATTATAGCCCTCGAGACAATTTATTATTTTTGCCACGTATAACTGCAAAATAATAGTATACCGTCGCGGCGGGTCTTCTTAAAATAACGCTCAGACAACAAATCGTTTTATTTTGAAATATAAGAACGTATACGATAGAAGTTAGTTATGAACTAAACCGTGTGACAATTATACGTCGATACATAGACATTCCTATAAATTATCAATAAACAACATAGAATCCATACAAAATTACAAACATAATAATAATATTACAATTTAAATGCAGAAAACATTTGATGCCACGTGCGCCGTGATTTACTACACGCTACGAAGAGTTTTGTAAGCTTAAATGTATTTTTTAAATCCACACATTGCCCCTGAAAATAGGAATTCGCGTGTAAAATAAAATTGAAAAATATAAATTATACCTACGTATATTCAAATAAAATCATAAGTCGGAAATTTTCATTCATTTTTTTTTTCGAGATTAAAATAGTTTTCTAATCTAAACTTTCTCTTTGATAAATTTAAAATGATTCATTGCAATACGCGCTAATTATATAGATTAATTTTAAAAGAGTATTTATTTAAACTATGTACAAGTTATAACCTTAGTTCAGGATTATTATTTATCATACACGTATTAAAGATAACATGATATTTTTCGTTTTAAATTCTAATAGGTATACATGCGTTAATAATTTATATTATAGTTTTAAAAGTATGAAAAAAATAAATTTGACATTGTCATAATAATGGTCCATTTGAATTTATCAACCTAACCGTATTAATGGTTATAATGTTTAACTTATATTATTATTTGAAATCTAAGCAGAATACCTAAATTAAAATATGCAATATTAATAACTATATTTTTTTAACGAATAAAAATTTATTACACATTTCAATAAATTATAGATTTTTTTCATCAGTAATTTATTACTGATTTATTTTTTATTATGAATGTAAAAATATTATTATCTAGATTAAAAAAATAATTCAATATTTTTAAAGTGTATTTGTGATTTTTTTAAAACCTTAATAACTGTATGCGTTTTAATTTTTTAATATTTTTTTTTGAGTTTCAAAGCTTAAATAATTTATAGGATGAACTATATGGTGTACTTTTAGTAGCCTGTTTACAACATCGCATAGTCATTGTTTTACGTTTGAAATACATTTTCAAAAAAAAAAAAAATCTATTTGGTAAATTATTATACAGAAATGTCTAAAACGTACACTGGCTAGTGGCTAACTATTGACGGTCATTAGAGATCCAAGTATTTTATCATATGAGAAAAATTAAAAAAGAATAATTATTATATTTTTGTTTGCGTTTGCGTAAAACCTAAATAAATATACACAGGATGCGTAATATTGACAAAATTATTAATTGTTAAATTTAAAAGATAAATAATTTTATGTGTACCTACTTACATTTGCGAATATTGTGTGCATATTTTACTAGGGTTTATTATTTAGACCAGCTATTTACTAGAGTCTTAACATAATAATATTATGCGTGTAGATTTATTATATAATATTATTAATTATTATTGAGCCTACTTAAATGAACGCATAGCATAATAATTCAAAATTCAAATGATAAATATCATTAATATTATTTGTACTTATTATAACATTCAGCATCAAACTAACCTGAATAAATCTAGTGGTCTGTTTTCATATTATATTACATTGTATTGAAAACATATATTTTTTTTAAAAATATTTAATGATTATTATATGTTTGATACATTTTTATTTTTTATTTTATTGGTGGAATATAATATAATATAAATATATATAATTTTTCTTATAAATTGTGATACTCTAGTAATCACTAATGTGAAGTGAAAACAATTTTCAATTTGTTAATAATTGTAGGATTGATTAATTTTCAGTGGTCGTATTTTTATATGTATATAAGTTTAAAATAATATAACCTGAATTTTCGGATCATTGGTCGAAGAAAAATCTTATGGAATCAATCCTTTAATAGATTTTAAATATTTAATTATTTTTATAAATCAATTTTATTTTATATTTGTCTGATCAAAAGTTATACAATTTGATCTAGAGCGAAATTTTTAGTAATACGATTGAAAACAATTTTTTTAGTTATAACTTATTAAATAAATATGTTAAATTATTATTAACGAAAGCCATTTTAATTATAGAGTTTAAATCTTAAATAATACATTTTGATGCATTATGATTTTTAATTATTTTTTTAAATGTATTAATTAATTTTCGCCATATTAAAGCAATTTTATACTATGCGGTTTAAAAGTGTAAACCGTTTAGTACGAAGAGAAGTATTTATCTTTCCTGAGTTAATTTTAAATTCAAAGATTGTTAGTTTTTATTGTATTTATTTCAATTATTCATAGAAATTGGAAACTTTATATAAAATATTAAAGTTGTAATACCCCTAAATGGAATTTTTAAATTAATAGTTGAAATAAGAATTAATCACGCTACTCGTGAATATGACGAACCATTTGGATGTCCTTTGGTAAGAATATAGATGGTACTCAAATGGTGTCTTCGAACAAACCTACCAAATAAGCTTTCCAATATCAGTGCTATTTAGTTAATGCATCTTCTATAGTTTCAAATGTTCATTACGAGATTTATTATTTTATAGTTTATACGATATTTTTATGAGCTTCTAGAGTAACTATTAAAGTTCAACAACTATACAATATATAGGTACGTAAGATAATTTAAATATATTACAAAATAATAATATTGAACATATCTAATATTTCAAATAATATGAAATAATAATACATTTTGTAATTGAAAAATGCTGTTTTTTATTAGTTTTATTTTGAAATATATTTATAAAGAAACTACTTTTTTTTATTAAAATAAATCGTATGTTAATGTAGTTTATACAACCATAGTAACACTATTTAAACCAATAAACAAACGAATTGTATTTAGTTTTGTTATATCCACCATTACGTTATTATTCTGTATTTTGAAGAATATTTTCTATACTATTCTATCAACACTCAACTATAACGTTTTTTACAATTGCTCCAGGAGGTAAATCCGCGAGTAAAGCGATGAAGAAAGCGTCCGGTAAGGTACAAAAGAGACATCGTCAAGTCCGATAAGAAGTATAAGCCGAAGAGGGAGGGATCGTATTCCATCTATATCTACAAAGTGTTGAAGCAAGTGCACCCTGACACCGGCGTCTCCTCAAAGGCCATGAGCATCATGAACAACTTTATCAATGACATTTTTGAACAGATCGCAGCCGAATCTAGCCGCCTTGCTCACTACAACAAGCGTTTGACCATTACCAGTCGGGAAATTTAAACTACCGTCCGACTTTTGTTGCCCGGAGAGTTAGCTAAGCATGCTATTAGTGAAGGTACAAAGGCCGTCATAAAATACATAGGTTTCAAATAAGCGTTTCATTTGGCTTGCTGCTGCTTTGCATTTGAAAATATGGGCTTTTTCAGGGTCACCAAAATGATTGTAAATTATTATATTAATAAATTAAATAATACTTGTTCAATAATACGTATATTATTTAAATAATAAATATTATTTATTATATACATATACAAAATTCATCATTTTTTAAACTGTGATGTGGTTTAATCAGCCCATGTAGATATAACAAATCAAACTTGAGTGTTACGGTAGAGTTCAAAAGAATTTTGGAGCTCTGCAGTTATAAAAAAAAATAATAATACCAAATGATTATAATATGCGCAATTACAAATTATTGCAAAGTGTTTTCGTACGATATAATATTATATTGCACTCAAGTCAAAACCTTCGGATACCTATTATAATTCTACACGTCAGTCATTGCAATGTATCATGAGTCATGACACCATTTATTTATAATGTATAAATATCAAGCGTGTGCGTCCAGGTCGAGGGCCAGTTACGACAATTTTATTACAAATATAAATGAGCGTACAATTTTTCTTTGAACTAGTGCACTTGTATACATGCAATTTTACTGAAGCACTTATTCGCCTTAAAGAGACAATGGTTATGATGAAATAAAAATAACTAATTTAAATCGGATATGCGTACATTTCAAACTTATTTTAAAAACCTACGGCCTTTACGAAATTATTTCATGGATAAAATATTAATTTTTAAATTGTCACGTTAATGTTAGTAAAAATAGAGTAAATCAACCCCCGTCGTTGACGTCGTCATGGCCGCCATCATCGCATGAAAGTGCGGAACGAGTGCAATTCCGTAGAAATATTAAAAAGGGCGTCATTAAACACAATAATCGTAAAAATGCAAATGACACAAAACGACTATTAAAAAAAATGTCTTTTCCACTGCAGTAAATTATCGTTCGTATATTATACAGTTGTTATCAACGTGACTTTTTTTTTAATAATGCAAAAAATTGCATATGATTAAAATTTCAATTCATTATCTGTAGACGCATTATAAATTCAAACAGCTAACTAGTTATCACACATCCAGTATAATATAAAAAATATTATTATATTATTATTATTATCTAATTATAAAAATCGTATATTTTTTCCACGACTAAATTTACTCGCCGTCCGTCAACAAAATATGACAAAATTACCTTCAATACTGTAAATACTATAAATTATTATAGTTGCAGTACTGTTACGATTTATCGAAACGTTTTTTTCTGTTCTCAAAAATAATACACTGTTCCAATACGCGTATATTACTCAAAACTGAAATTCGTCTTAGAGGATGGTTCGACGACCTCGGTCAATCCAGTGATTAAAACAAAATAATCATTAAATTTACAAGCTCTTTTAGTGAATCGAGGACGAAAAAATGTCTTCAGATTACCCATTATATATAAATATATTATACATGACTTGCAACGAATGGTTGTGCCTCGGGGCTCTCGATACCACGACGCATATTCCACAAAGGGAGGGGGTGAAAGGAGGGAGGCCTTAGGACAAATATTTAATAATATAATACCATTGTAGTATTCTTATTTCCAACACGTCATTTGTATATACAGCGTGATCGTATTATTGCCAGACGTTATACAATATTTTGGTTTAAGACTTACAGCAGCATTTGCTGCACAAGGTGTAAAATGTAACAAAATACGAACCGAAAAATTTAAACATTTTCTACGCAATAACTTTTATCAGTTGTTTTTGTTACACTGTAGAGTATAATGTAGGTATATCATATTATATATTTTATTGTATACTTCTACATTCCATAAGGCATTTTTTATATAGTAAAGAATATATTAGATTGTATCTCGGAATGTTAGAATCACGCCGTCTGTATGACTGTACAGCATGTACAGAAAAGTATTTTAAATTTTACTTTGCCCATAGCTATTTTAGTATTGTTAGTTTATGCAATAGGTAGGTATGAGCGCAACGCTACACAAGAAGTACGCAAGTTATACAAGAAATAATTAGGCACTTGTATTTTGTGTGTGGTATATACCCAAAAAAAAATTGGTATTAGGCTGTAAAATCTGTTAACTATAATGTATATTCTTATTTTTATTCAAATGGATAATGATTTTCCAATTGAAAGTATACGTATAGCGAACAAATGCAAACAAACCTAGATCATTCTTCGATGGGGTTAGATTTTTATTAGGTTTTTAAAAAACTAAAATTTAATTAATATTAAATATCAATAATGATATTATAAAATTGTTATTATTTATTATTATGCATTAGCAACCTAACCCTGATGTTGCAGACACATTTGAAATCCACACATGTATTAGGCACAGTTATTTTTACTTTATACAACTCCTTGATAGTGTAGAATAGGCGTGCCCAACCCACGATAGTATTCCAACTGGCCCTTGACTATTTTATAAAAATTAGAAAAAAAGGGCGTAAAAATAAAAATAAAAATTATAATTTATAAAATATTTTATTTTAATAAGC
The DNA here is from genome assembly GCF_002803265.2 of Melanaphis sacchari. NCBI lineage: Eukaryota > Metazoa > Arthropoda > Insecta > Hemiptera > Aphididae > Melanaphis > Melanaphis sacchari. The sequence goes on along the minus strand of NW_020271519.1, from coordinate 897,732 downwards.
TTTTTAATTTTAATATAAAAAAATGTATTAGATTTTAAAATATTAATAGAAATTAATTAGTGTGAAATTTGGGCTTATTTTTCTTTAATCAATCTTTCAATATTCGGAGTGAAATGTGTAACACCAATTCTTAATATGAAGTGTAAGTGTTCATCAGTCAAACGAGATCTTTCTGAAAATTTTTTGTAATTCTTGCGTGAAAATGTTTGTTTAGAAATATAAGTAGAACCAAATAATGTAAATATATGCATTGACAATTCTTTTATTTTTGGAAAATCATCAGGAAGGGTCTTATAAAAATGTATTAAATCTGTGATTAGCAACTAGCGTGGAAATGTTCAGTACTTTAAAGTTTAAACACATACGATTAGAGTCATAAACTCGATAGGTAAATAAAGATAATATTATATCAGATAAAATGTACAATAGGTATAATATACAATTATAGAATATATATGCAATATAGATATTGTACCTACTTTTGATCGAAATGAACAAAAAAAAAAAAAACCGTGAAGTATATACGGATCGCAGTATAAATATAAATTTCGAGTATAGCCGGCGAATAGAAAGAGGTTGGGCACGCTTGGTGTAGAAACTAGGTTCACTTATAGGAATGGAGAGCTAATACCCCCGCCCTTGAATTTTATTCCACTCACTCCCTAACAAATACAACTGTCAACCAAATACATTAATTAAAATTATTATACTCGTTACGATTTTTTTTTTTTTAATTATTATTATCAATGGCATACTGTTCACATATTTTTCATCGTAATACCAAGAACCTATTTTATTGTGTTGAATAAACTATATTTCATTTTTACCAACATTTTAATAACGTATACTTATTGTTTAAAAATTTTAAGAAGATGAATGAGATATTGTATAAAAAGTATCAAAGACTTCTGTACACCTCGCAGGAGTTCACTGAAGAGGCAATCGATTTATATCCGAGAAAAATATTGTCGCATTGATTTAGAAATAAATGTAATTATTTTTACTAATTTTTTTTACAAGATAAATAATAATGATATAATTGATATTATTTAAATTTATAAGGTTAATGAAAAAATAAATGAACCCCCAAAAAATTGCGTTGATTCAACGTTGGACTCTAATATTGCTTATGTAACGATAGAAGATATTTTAATTTACAATAATGTCTGATGAGCACCTATAATTATTTATTCGTCGTCATCTATAGGTATACTTATAATAAACACAATTACAAATGGCGTGAATGTGTGTACGCGTAACGTAGGTAATTAATATTAAAAACTTCATTAAAAAAAAAAAAAATAACAATAATAATAATAAATAATAGAACCTTATCCTGTCTACTGCAGCTCGTCGGTCGATCGAATCGTTACCGGAAGTCAATGCGATCGAATAGTTATAGTGACTGCGGCAGCAATATTGTTATGCTATTCTTTATCGGAGACGCAATCTGCATGGTATAAACTATTATAATAAGACGACAGCTACGGTGCCGATCTTAATTGTTGAAAAATAATTTTAATTGCGCGTTAATTTTAACGCAATGTCTGCAACGCAAATAAAATATAAAAAAATAAAAACTGGCGTTCGTGATTATGTATAATATTATCATTATCTCGAGGTTACCTTATACCCGGTATATCGTATAGTATAACTAGTAATTATTAATAAGTAGATTCGCAAATATCTCATCTCATTATAATATAATATAATGCCTAGGCACCTGCATAATATAATACGGTATGCGATATACGTGGTTATACTGCGAACAATTATTATTATTATTATTATGTGATTATTACAGTTCGTTTACAAAATCATGAATGCGTAAAACGATTTCAAATCCGTTTTATTAAATTTTACTGTCCGGGTAAACTCGGTATAAATTTTGACATATTGAATTATAAATATTTTCATTAATTATTAAACGCAAAACCATTAGACCACAGACTACATAGTACCTTTAGAATTTTAGATACTTCAAATAAATAGTACGCCTTTGTCATAGCAGGTAATGATTATAATATAATGTTAGCGTTTCATTGTAAATACACACAAACATCTCAAATATGTAGTATGAGCCACGGCCGAATGGAAAAATGAAAAACATTTTATGTGACAATTTCGACCTGTAAAAACGTTAATTTCAAAAATTTACCGGAAACCTTGATTTTACATTGATAATTCGTGGAGACATCGGACACATCAATAATTTATTTTCATACGTATAGGAGAAGCAAAATAAAATGAGGAAAATATTTGTTAACTCAACACCTATACTTATTTAAATTACAAAGAAACTAGTCTAATAACCTAATTTATAATTAAAGAATGTAGTGTCTTGTATAATAATAATAATTGTATTATGATATGCAATTATAATTTTTGTTATTATCGATTCTGAGAGGAGTGATGAATGTATGGATTTAACAATGATGTGTCTGTTATTTTTCTTGTAAGAAATCATCTTTTGGGGCAGTAAAAATTCTTTGATTTTCAACTTTGTGGGTGGTTTTCGACAGAAAATTGGATTTAATTGGTACTCTAGAGGAGGAGAAGTTCAGAAGCGAATCCAGAAATTTATCAAAGGAATAATAAATCGTCATGCCAAATCCCGATTGATAAAAAATACGTATTAATTTTCGAAATAACCAGAAAAAAAAATTTAATAAAATGGGAATTTTTACACAAAACCAATATTCGAAAAATCGATTATAATTTTTTGCTCAACTAATAAATAAATAACCTTAGTTACTTGAGATTTTTCTCAAATATTTATAATATCATTTATCATTTCCTATACAATATATTATTTTTACTTTTTTGAGCTGTTTATAGATATTTGAAGTTTTGAAGAAAAAATGTTTTTCTATAAATGTCGATAAAAAATGTTCACTGAATAAAAATTCTTGAAAATTAAATACTAGGTTCCTCATAAGTTGTTGTTATAGCTTTTTAATGTTATTAAAAGTATAATATTTCCCTCTTTTTGTTCGTTAAAATAATGAATATAACATATAATAAGACCGTTGTCATAGAATCATTTCAATCTCAACTGTAGGTACAACAATATAATTTTATTTCGTGTTTAGTGTTGAATTACAAATGTTGATTAAGAGAAACTAAGAAAGAAAGTTTTATAGTGTTAATAAGATATTTTAAAAATTTATAACTATTATTAATAATACTATTGATGAGTAATAATATATACCATTCAATTATTTAATTATTTATGACTTTTTTATGTTGTAGAGGAAGCGCACAAGATGTAATCAATAGATTTTTAACCTTGAGTTATTTTTAGCAAAAAAAAATAACTATAATGAATATGAAAACATTTTGTTAATAACGCTATAGTTTTTATACTTTTTAATTTGTATTATACAACTATTGTATTATTATATTATATATTTAAATTGTAGATGTTTGATATCAATTATTACAGTTAAAATAACCTTAGAAAAAAAAAGTCCACTGGAAAAATCCGATCAAAAATACTAGAAAAAATTTTATGTGTTTGAAAAAAATTGGTCATTTAGTAAGAATCAAAAAATCAAATTAAATAGATTAAAATTGTATTATATTACATATTGGTAATCACTTATGATTTTTTTTCCTTGTAGGCACAATTGTTATTAGAAAAATATTTATTAGCTTATCATTGTTTTATCTACAAATTGTTGCACAATGCCTTAGCTTATCTAATATTTTATTAAATGGATTATTATTTTGCCCATCGTTTATGAATATTAATTATCAAAACCCCGATAATTTACGCATTTTGTCAACTTATTTCCATAAGTTATAGATGACCACATTATACAAAACAAGTTAACTGTAATTTTTACAAATGTCAAGTTTCATATTGTTGATCTAAGTGTAAATTCGTGAATGTTTTATGCAACTACACTTTAAGTTAAAATAATGCTCTTATTCTATACAATTGAATAAATATGCCTGAAACAACTCTTTGGTATATAAATGTGTATTCTAGTTATATATTTACATATAGTGTCATTAACAGGAAAATAAATCAGAAGTTATTTCAAATAGTAATATAATTTAATTTTAATTTATTTTATTTTATCTATTGATACTAATAATAATTTGTTTTTATCAAACATATTGTTATATTTTTTCAGATTTTTCATTTTTTTGTCTGAACTTTATCCCTAGAATTATTTAATATTTTTACCACTCACCACTTTAAATACATATATCATATAAGATAAAACTTAAATTGAAATGTATCATCTATTATTAATATTTTTCAAAAATTATAATTTTAAAATTCACTTATCAATATCTAAAAAAAAAAAATTAATTTTGTATTTTCAAAAGTTCTCAAAAATAAGTCTTTGTTTTTTGTAAATTTATAGTTAATAAAAACATAAAATGGAATTTGTATTAAAGTTTATCTAGATGATTAAGTATCAAGAAGTATGTAAGTGCTTGAAAGCTAGAATACATTTATTTTTCAAAATAAATGTATTTTAATTTGTTTTTGATTAAAAATATATTCATAAGATATAACAAAGGTACACTTGCATAATAATATATTTCTTAAATTTTAAAAAATAAATTGATAGAAAATATTTTATATTTTTCAATTTTGTATGTAAGTTCAATAAATAGTTGTAACAAATATTTTTTTAACTAAAAAATATAAATTACCTGTATGTATATAAAATACGACATAATAATACCTGTATAGTGTATACTTTGTGTATGAAAATTGTAATAATTATTGTTTAGTATTATGCAATAATATATAAGAGCCTATACGGTAAAATCAATTGTATTGTCTATAACACTGTGCCACTATAACTAAGGTTAAAGACATGTCTAAAATCTAAATCAACAGAAATTCCTATTCTTAAGATTTGTTGAAAAAAATAATATTGGCCAACAAATCAATTGAGCTTGATTGAATTATTTTTACGCGTCTATTTTACTTTAACGTTGATGGAGATTCGATTAGTTGATAAACCATTGAAGAGTAAAACTATTAGCTTTACTAACTAGTTAGAAGTTTTTTCCTTCATGTGATTTTAACTTTTAAGACCAGTGCGCCAGTATCCTCTATAAACTCATCGATAAGATGATATATTCTTTTTCTCTTGCAGGTATGATTGTAGTGATTGTACCAATAATTAAGGAACATACATGGCTTAAGAATCTACGGAATCTTGAAACAGGATATTACAATATATTGTAATATGTTTTATTGAAAGGAAAACATACGCCATACATTTTATTGATAACCATAGATATGAAATAGTATCATATTTATTTTTTATTTAAGTTGTTTGATCCGCAAGTAAAAGTGCGAGTAATAAGATTTAAGTATTTTTCTGGTTCAATTATTTTATTTATTGTTTTTGTGATTATGCTAGAATAAAAGTGATGATAATATAAGAAAAAAAAGTAAATCTGAACAATATAGCGTATTTCTTTAAGTATTTCTATATGAAATATAAAATTAAAACATATATATATAAGTCTTCCCGCGAAAATTTAAACATGGCTATTGTTTATTGTAATAAATTAATTAAAAATATCATATTATAAAATAATAATAATAAAATAATATATTGGTAAGGGTGCTCGAGAGAATAACAGCTATAACATAAATTTATTTTTAGTCAGCAACTCTCCCTCCCCTCAAATATTTTGTATCTGATTATATAATATTAAGTATTGTCAACCCATAAAAGAAAACCTTAAAATAATCCATTTCTTTCTAATTACAATTAATGTGTACAACTCGATTCAGACACTATAATATACTGTACATTGTACAGTGTACAATATACTCTTTTATAATATTAATAAACAATTGATTTTTGTAAGTTAATATCCTTAACGTTTGAAATTACAACATGAATAAAAAATTTTAAAATAAGTATTGTTAAATACCGAACATATTTTCGATAATATCGTTTTAAGGATCTTATTTAATTTTCAAAACTATAACCACTGTAATACATCTAAAAACGTCTTGTACGTCTACAGAATTTCAAGGGGTTAGGTAGTATAATGGCTGAGATGTAGTTTCTCATGATAAACAATCCGATAATAATTACTCCAACCCTATTTGAAAAATTCTTGCGCGCACGCGACTACGTGTAATCACATATGATTTTATAATAATATAATATGTGATGGGTCGTAGGTTCCACAATAATATGTATATTATAAACATATTTTATAAATTATATGTATAATATTATATACTATACATTATACATATTTTATTAGTATGTTTATGTATAACTTTAAATTATATGATTTATGGTCTATAGTGCATAACATTCTGTGTATGGAGTCCGTTTAATTTGCATGGTTATAATCTGTCAAGCTTAAGACTGCCCTCAATGCGAGAACGTATAAATATCTAATGTATAATATTATTTAGCTCTATCGTGCCCCGTTTGCTCCCGACTGGCTGACGTTCTTCGTCATATCATGTACCTATAATTCATCGTCATACTATATTATTATACCCATGGTCGAGCGTATTATTATAATATAACGCTTGTGCTTGATAAGATCACGGGCGTTGCTTGTAGTGTACAAGTGCAACCGACCGATGAGCTTTCACGGGTCCAATAGCAATTCTCCAATGCAAGCTGTTCGCTATGGCGATCATATAGTATAGTTATAGAAGTATGTACTTAATAATTATTAATCATACGTTGCAGTAACCTAATTACCTATAAAATTATTTTAGCTATCATCGCCCATGTGTGTTTAGTGGACCCCAATCAAAATTACGATAAAATAATCACGAAAGTTAAAATCGCGAAAAATAACAGCAAAAATAAAAATTGCAAAATTTTTTGACAGCGAAAACAATGATAGGAAAAAGTAATAATAATAATAATAATAATAATAATAAACTATAGTTATATTATATAAAACTCACTTACTCACTCTAATCGCAACTTTTCAAAAATGACAAAACGTATGAATTTTTATACATTTTAAAATTTTCAATAGTAGTTTCTCTAATGCTCTGGATGTATATATAATACGAAGGGATTTTACAAAGGATTATGTATACAAATGTATACTTTACAATGCATATTGTGTATCATTTTTATTATTATTGTCTTTGATTTTAGTTTGCAATATTGTGAAGTTTAATCTTAAGACAAATAAAAAAAATATTATTTAAAAAACATAAGTTATTGTTTTTGCTGCTAAAACATTTCGTGATTTTAATTTTCACAATTTTCACATAGACTTGAATTCAGTTGCTATAAATGTAGCCTGGAATTTTTGGAAACTTCTTACCGACCATTTCCAACAATTTACATACTGGATATACAAAAACATTCATAAACATTTCATCATCACTACCTGGACAGGTATAAAATATGAAGTCATATTTTCAAGTTTTCAGTCGACTTTGATGAAATAATGTCGAAGAGTCTTCCGAAAATGTTAAAATTCAATATGAATATCGCACAAAGGCGTTGTAGTTTACGTATATTTTAAGCAATGTTGTTGAGAATGTTGTTTACCAAAATCATCAACTACAAGGACTAAGGAGTCATGAGTTGTACGGAATGTGTGTATACCTACGTGTATATTTTTATACGTTTTACCTGTCGTTAAAATTATTTTCGCTCTTTTGGGTGTTTTCGTTGAAAATAGCTGGTATAACCGTGGAAATATATCTATAATATAATATTTATTTTTTGGGTGCAGTAATATTATGACATATATCTTTTACACAAAATTAAATATCTAATAAACAAACACTAATTCGTAATTCGACACATTATCGCTCAAAAATGAATTATGGTTTGTACATTTCAGGCTTAAATACAGCACATTCAAAGTCATACAGCTGCTGCAAAGACATAATATGAAAACTTAAAATATTTTATTATCGTTATAATAAGATAAATAATAATATAGTTTTAAAATGAACACTCAGTATCCTATTACGGGACACGTTTTACATGTCATTGGAAATAATATAAATGATATACAATTTTCCAGTAACTTTTATGCCAGCACGAAAAGGTAATAAACTTAAAACAATACACTGATAAAGTAATTACGCCTACAGTGATATTAAATTACAATGAATGCAAATTTTCAATAGATGATCAATTGCTCGCTATTTATTAAATTAATATTTGATATAATCGAATGGGTTTGGTTCATTTATAGCACGGTAACTAGTATAAATTAATAATTAATTACACACACATGCATATAAATCGTAATCATTTAATAATCAATAAAATTAAAAAAAAAATAAAGGATTATTATTTAGAAAATGTTCTTCGTTTATAAATCTAAAATAATTCATTATGTATCATTTGAGTTAAAAATATATATTCGAGTTGTAAACGATATGTAACCTGTACCAATATTTTACTACTTATATATTGTGTATATTAAATAGTTCTTAAGATACCACACGATTCGATGTGAAGCTCCATTAACCTGTTTTTTTTTGTAGTTGTTTATTTGATGAATTTATTTAAAAAGACTTCGAATACAATAAATAATTGTAAAGATAAATGTTAAATTACTATTATGTAGTTGAATTTTTACTTGTCCAGTTATTCAGTACAAGCATGAATCAAATGCTAGAATAAAGATTTTTCAAAGCACATTGCATGTTTATTATAAAATATTCTAAGTATTAACAGTTGTTGTCATATCAGTTATATACGCCAGTTATATCAATTCAATAATAATTAATTAATAATGGTTAAATTGTATACTGTGATGTTTATAAATTATAATATTTTCATTAACGATATGTACGTGTTATAGATTTTAATCGAGTCTTAGATCTATAAAATGCATAGGTAATTATAAAAATCCATAAAGCAAAAAAAAGTTTCATTACACCGAAAAATATCCATCCATTTTAAATGGTTGGAAGTTATAAATATTCCTAACATCCAAACTCATATGGTAGAGTCATACCTGAATAATATAGATCTAAATATAATATAAATATCATGACATAAATACATTTAATGAAGTAGACAACTACTTAGTGAAACGGATACGACACAAGTTATTACAAATACTTAGGTACTAAGGCACAAAATTCATATTATGTTGAATGTGAAGGAGATCTACTTTTTTTTATTTCTACTTGAATATATCATATTTTATAATGATTCATTATTTTATGTTAAAACGTGTTAAATTAGTTAACTAATAAATAAAATATTTATTTGGTATAATAAAATGAAAGGTTTCGTAATTTTAAAAATAAATATTTATTAAAATTATCAGTGTACATTCACATAGAACTATTTCTTACTATACTTAAGTGTAAGTTTTCAAATATCAATGGTTGTATTAATTCACAAACAATAACTTCATTCATATTTGCAACACATAACTTAAGTTAAAAATTATATTCTAAGTTTTTATAAATGAATCTAAATTAAATTCTTTAAGAATATTGATTTTTACTTATTGTATACATAATATAGTATAGATTTTAAATACTCAATAAACGTTATTTTTAAAAAAGAAAAAAAAGAAAAAAAGAATATTGACTTTATTTTAGATGTGAAACGATTTTTAACATGAAAATTATTAAAAATGTTTTTTTTTTTAAATATCAAATATAAACACAATGGTTATTTTCTATACCATATTACCTAAGTAAATTAGTTAGTAAATAGTTTTAGTTTATTGTTGGTCAAAAGTACCTATACGTTTTTAGTTTGTGAACATAAACATCTGAAATATTCCAAGTATGTATCATGAGTTTAAACGAATTAGTTCACGTAACTGAAATGTATAATATTATATATATCATTATTTATAAACGATATTTTTCATACCTATAAGACAAAAGTAAAACATTTAATACATAAAAATTTAAAAATTAAGTGAAAACAATAGATTATTAGTTAGTGATAAAATGTTTGTTTTAAACTAATAGTACTTAAACTATACTATGCGTTAGTTATTTAGATAACATAAAAACTTGTATTATAATTTTTTAACAGAGACCAATGTATAAAAACACGTTCTAATATCTTATGTTTTTATTTTATTATACCATGCAAACGTACGTGCTGGTACGGATCATACGCGAGTGATATATTTTTATTGTTTAATTGTTTTACATAAATAGGCTGAACATAAATATATAGATATTAAATATACATACATATACTGAAATTTTGTGGATAACTTGTCAAAATTCTTCAAGAGTAAAACAGAAAGGGAAAATTATTATTAGCTACTACGTAAGTATACACGAAAATAATCAGAACCATTACTCATGATTGTTGTGGATTTCTGTACGAATTTTCACTTTCTGTAAATAATATAATATTTATATTAACTATTATATCTACTTGGTATGCGAATATCTCAAAATTGTCTGGGAACAATTTAAATACAGTAAATTTCACTTAAAATTTAGTACTTTCCCAGCAAAGTTATTTGCTTTAGAGACCTATGCATATAATTATATATATGGCGGGGTTAATGAAATAATGCTACCTTTTATTGAAAGAAAAAACCAACTATTATGCAGTGAATTATATTATCGTATTATAATCAAAAATTTATTCGTTCACAATCAATAGATTAGTTTCCTGTAATAGCAACAAAACTATTATTTATACGTAACTTTACTAATTGAATAATTAAGTTAAAGCACTGTATTTTCCTATAAAAATTAGGAATAATAAAATAAACGATTTTCCGGTTTACAGAAAAAATATATAATAAGATATATTATATCAAAATCTAATTTTATTTACTTGATTTCTACAAGTTTTAAATTGTTTACAGAACATACTTTAAAATGTTTTTTTTAGTATAAACAATCATAGAAAAGTTGAAAAATTAGAAATATTTATCATTTAAAATTGTATTAAAATGTATTGAAAAAAAAAAAGTTAAAATTAATTTTTCATATGCGTGTACACCATACATAATAGTATAATATATTAATATGTATATTATCATATAATATATGTCTATACTTTCTTAGATTTTAACACTTTTAGAACATAATTTATTATTAATTAAAAATAATGAATTTAAAAATGAATATTTTAATTATACAAGTACTATGTTTTGAATTCTTATTAAAAGTTGAATGAATTAGCCAATTAATTAAAACCGTGTATAAAACGGATAAAATTGTTTTACTTTCAGTTTTCACTAATTATGTTCAGATTACGCTTTAAATAAAATAATATTTCATTAACAAAACAATAATTCATTTTTTTAACTAAAAAATGTTGTCATGAAATAAAATTGATACATTATTATTAGTTTTGTATGCTCTTGTGAATATACATATTTTTGAGTGCTAAATTATAATCGATAAAAAAATAAAATACTGCATAAATGAAAGTGAAGTTAAAACTATGTAGCACCTCTAAATATAAATTTTAAATATCAACGGGCTGGGCACACAAATTAGCCTTACGATATCATGAAAAATATATTAAAAACAACTTTGATAACTCGTTGAATATTATTAAACTCGTATTACATACTAATTAGTCATCAAAATAGTGACTTTTTATTAGGATGCAATACAATGAAACAAGCAGTTTATACATAGAGATAAGTATAATATGCAAATATGATAATATATTGATATAATATACAAGATAATTGACTTGCAGGAATGCCCACTCCCATCTACCATGGCCTCGTTTATCCTTTAATCATACATTTATTTAAATTTTGATTTTTGAATGAAAGTTTATAACATTATAGAATACTTCTCAAATAGCATAAAAATATTTAGGTATTTTAAAATATGGTCTTAAAGTTCACTTGATATTTTTAAAGATGTTAATTTTTTTAATATATAAAAAATAAAATATAAAAAATTGTTGATCGTTGAATATACTCACTGAATCACCCTGTACAAAAATTCATTTTTATCAAAGGAAAACCACTTTTTATTAAATGTAAATTTATTGTCGAGCTAATAATTTCATTGAATACTTTGATTTTTACGTTTCCATCAAAATTCAAACGATTTGTTCCTAAATTATTAAAATGTATGTACTAACTACCTACTAAACATGATAGTTATTAGTTCTCATTAATAGTTTTACATAAAATGTACGATAGTTATAATATTTAGTTTAGTGTAGTAGTGCCCATTTTAAACAATCACACAGAGAGTAAACAAATTAAATAAATATTAATGGATTAAAATCAATTAATATAAATTTTAGATTATCCAATCCCCTATATTTTTCAAATTAATTATACTTCATATTACTTCTATCACACAAAGCTTAATAAATAAAAAACTGCTCGATCATAGAGCGATACGTCAACATTTTCAAAAAAATCAACTGCTTAAAAATATATTGTACAAGAGAGCGTTAATCTTTTGAGAAAAAGTGCTTTGAATCGTCATAATAGAGACAGAATACTCCTTAAATTTTATTAAAAATATGGGCTTTAATTAAAATTTAAAAAATCAGAATTTCAGTAAATACATAATTGTAAGATCAATAGTTGTGTTCATGCTCAGTGAATCATCCAGTATATTGTGTATATTATCAGTAATTACAAATTTAAATATTCTAATATAATTATTATTTCACTACAGCTTGCCCATTAGTCTCCTCGTACAAAATCGAATTAGAAAATTAGTTTAAAGTTAAATTATTATTTAGCTGCAGTAAAACCGTGATACACGAATGTTGAAAATAAACAAGATACGATTTAACATACACGTAGTAATAATTGCAACGTATAGTGTGAAATTCAATTTTCGGCACATCGATAATTGGCTACCTATAAAGATTGCGAGAGAAAATAAAAATTATAAATGTGAAGATTTCGAGGAAAATGAATTTATGCACGCGTGTATCATCAACAATTAAATATATAAAATATATAATTCGCGGTTAATGATCACACATAAAATTCACAAAACATGACAACCTTTTATCGTTGACTAATTTAGTGTTTCTTAACTGCAGCAAACTTACGTATTATATTATATACCGTAATACCGTTTATCTATGTATATACTCACCAAGGTTAACTGATGGGTAGAAACGTCTGGTGCTGCTCGCTTAACTGTATAATAATATGTAATATTATTAAATAACATATTTATGTAATTTAAATACTTGCGTCCAGCGTTCTGTCATAAAAGTATTATCATCTTCGATAAGTACCTATATATTATATAGGTTGAACATTATATATTGGTATATAATATATATCTAACGATTTATCATCGTCATCAAGGTTGGTATGATATTATTACTCTGAAAGACTTAATATATACAATTTTTGATTTTGGACATAGTAATTTTTGGTTGGTAACTTATAGCTGTATAATATGCATTTCGGAGTTTTTTTTCTTCCTCTTCGGAGAAACATGCTGAGCGCCTCCCATCATGAAGGAAATGATCTGAACTATACGCCATCTAAAAATCAACAGACCAAATCGTAATAAACGTTTTTTAAGATATATATATATAATATGTACAAGGATTAAATAATATTATTTTTATGATGTAAATACGTTCTGAGTTACCCAGTTGCAGCGTTATACAATTCAGTTGGATAATCGACCACTATATTATACATATATTATACATAAGACATTATATATTATGTAGATATAATATCGAGTTCAATGCGTTCGAACGACTTTAATTGGTTATACATAAACATGTAAATCGTGTTTATGTATCATTTACATTAAGGTACAACTGATATGATATTTTATACTATTAATCAGTGTTGTCGATGAACATACTAAATTTTATACAAACACACATTTCCATTTTTATTATTTTTGCAGATAGTTTCCTACTTCCCTCTCGTTATTAAGTTCATCAAATACTTGATGATTATTTCAATAAACCGAGATGGTTATTCTTATACACATCATGGAAAAACTAAAAACGAGTATAAAATTAGTAAGTATATAGAATCGAATAGTTTTGATATTATGTTAGAATTTATAAGGCAGATACATTAAAATATGTATGTATAGTGTATTTGATTATACATTACGCCTTTGATCCATACTAACAATCATAATCTTCAAGTCAAAAATTGAAAAACAAAAATAATCCATTAATATATACTGGCTTATATGGGTTACTACCAAAACATGACATTTGACGGCCGCTTTAAGCACTTGAAAATAGGGTTCGGCGTCACGCTGTTATTAGTTGTACCATTGATACTTACTTCGAGAGTAGAAATAGTATTTTGGAGTTCATATAATTTTATCATCCATCATTAATATAAATCATCAATCATTTTATAATAGTTTGACTTTAAAAATATGTTATTTTGGCCGAATTATATATTTTATTGATTTATTTATTGACATTTAAATCATAAATTATAAATAAATAAAAAAAAAAATCAATAAAATATAACATATTTAAAAAATAATATTTTGGTTTCATCATATTTATATACATGTTTTTTTTTATAATAATATTATTATATACTTTAAAAAATATGACGTGTTTAATCAAGTAAATTGTTTGTAATAAAATAATGGGTTGTTCAACTAAACTATTTTGTTTGATGATTCCGTGGAGAATATAACGTTTTAGTAATATGATTTTAATTTCTGACGGAGAAGTAGTATTAAAACTATGAAAATTCAAGGTCATTCATTCCACATTTTTTAATGTTGAATAAATTTTTAAAATACTTCATCAACATTTTATTTATATTCGTTTAAAATTTGAAAAACTGCATTAACGCTTCCACTTCCAAGTAAGGTACTTACTCCGCCCACAAAAAATCTTTATTTAAATGCGATGATTTATCATTGCATTCAAAATTTTAATACAATATAGAATGACATGGGACTGTGTACAATACGATGCAGCTTGTGTTACGGTGAACGGTGCTAGACGAGCACCCGACATTGCAATTCACAGCAGTTACTATACGTATCCTATCTATTGTAATTATTTCATTTGTTAATGTACTTAGGTAGTTATTTAATAATGTTACACGTCAAAGAATAAATTTGTTTATGTTATATTTCAAAATATACTAGGTAATACGAAAAATATTCAAATATAAATTATTAAAAGGATAAATCTCAAAAATATTCAAATATTCAACATACTAAATTTATGCACAGAAGAATCTATTTCGTGTTGTTAGTTTCTATATTTTAGTAGATAACTGACCTATTATATAATTTTAAGGTAAAAATACTATCTAGAAAATCTTATAGACTTAATCGATATTTTAATTTTTAAGTGAAATAAGAGTATGTATAATTGTACAATTTTAAAATGCTCATTAATCATTATTTACCTTAAAAATTTAAATATTAATCAAAGTATACAAAATATATTGATATTATTTTTATTTTTAAATTATACACAGAAAATTTACCCTTTAATTAAAATTAAAAACACAAAATAGGTTTTGTTAACACAAATTTTCTATTCTGAATATTTGTATAACAGAGACAACATGTCATGTAACCCACAAGGTACCTATTAATTTCACTCGAGATACATTTCATTATTGTTAATTATACGCAATAATATTATTGCAATAAATAATAAATATAAATATATAAAAACCTATACAAGTGGGCATTGTCATTTTATTTAATCAAATTAAAATAAAAATCTTATCCCTTTTTACTATACCTACGTTTTAGACGTACCACATATTTATTATCTATCTATTTATAGATACTTAACGTTATATACATTTATGGCTTAATAATACTTTGATCAACCATTATATTATATATCATGCTTCATCTAAGGGTTAAAGTACCACACCTTAAATATCCGATCACATCTATTTACGTAATTTACCATAGCTGATATTAACTGTAAGAAATATCTAATAATTATATTATTTAAAAAGTTCACATTTTATATTATGTAATACAAAATTATACACTCAATATAATACTACAATATCAACTGCATACAAATATAAATATTATTTTGCTTATTTGTTCATTTGAAATTCAAAAATACCTATACTCATAAGTTCATTATTTTTAATTTTATTTTTTAGAACCAAATGGTTTATAAAATCATAGACTACAGCGTGTAAAATAATTTTATGGTATTTTATACTTCAAATTTTTATCTAAATATTTTACATAAAATATTACATCATTATGATTATAAATGTCTATACTTTAAACAGCCACTATAATACTGGTTTTCGAAGCGTATTATATTTCATATATGTTTTATACGTTCACCTTCTCAACGTAAGCGTTTTATGTAATAATCAAATACTTAAATATTATTTTGTCTCGAAAATTAATTATGTTTGTTAAACGCAGATGCATTTCGTTGGTAACATTCTGAATTTTAAGAACAAGCCTAACTATTTATGTCCGTATAAAACTCGAGTGGTTATCACATATAATTTATATTTTTAAGAGTGTCAACTATTATATTAATAGTTATTAAAAAACATTGAAAAACTATTCCCACAATAAAAAAAAATAATATTAATATATATATATAAAAAAAATATAAAAAACAACTGGAGAAATAACTTTTACGAATAGTTGGATCACTGAATATACCTCGCCGTTGAGTAGGTCATCAGTTATAAGAGATATATTAAATTTTGTTCCAATGATTTACTACGAAATCGATTTTGAGCGGAGGCGGTATATCAAACTCCATTTCTATGGATATTTTATAATGCATTATATTTATATTTACTTCTATTATTACCTATTTTTTTATTTTTTTTTAGTTATTTATTTAGGTTGAACAAATATTTATCAAAAACAAATAACAAATAATATTATATCATATATATTATATACTGTTATTATCGAGTGCCGATGTACCTACCGTAAAACTATGTGAATACGTTTGTAATGTAAATAGTTTAAAATGAATCGAAATAATTTAAAATTCCATTATATATATATAAATGATGAAATAAATATCTCTAAAGTTTCAAAAACATAAATTTGAATTACATAAAATTTGTTGAAGGACATAAATCATTATTTTTCTTTAAATATCCGATTTTGTACAAATTTGAACTTAAATACCTACAAATAAAAAATAGTGACTTATTTACTTTACTTTATTTACTTTTTTAGTATCTTGTAAAATATTAACTAGATCCAATTTACTATAAAAATCATCAGTAATTACTGCTCTAAAAGAAAACGACAAAAACAAAAATAAATGAAAAAAAACACACACGCATCATCATTGGGAAATCATTAAATTTATGACTTCACTTAAAAATCTTTTATTGTTGATTATTAATTTTCATAAATGTTATGATATTTATTCAAAAAATATAATTTGAGTATGGTTCAATAAAATTTTAATTCCACTATTTTCATGACATATTTAAGTACAAAACATGCATACATTTTTAAACTTCAAATAGGTTAGAGTTATGCTGTGTTCACAATTTTTTTGCATATAATTTTAAATAAGTTAATTATAAACTAAAGTTAATCATTATAAATTATAATACTATTATTTTAAACTAAAATAAATTAAAAATGTTTAAACAATACTATTATTTATTAATTTAATAAATTAAATACCCATTTATTAATCAGTGAATATCATATTTGTTGA
This sequence comes from Melanaphis sacchari, assembly GCF_002803265.2. Lineage (NCBI taxonomy): Eukaryota > Metazoa > Arthropoda > Insecta > Hemiptera > Aphididae > Melanaphis > Melanaphis sacchari. Next base: position 880,150 of record NW_020271519.1, on the reverse strand, counting down.
ATATTATACATTTTTATATGGTTAATTGCATATAAATGTGTTCACTTCATACTTATTTATTATATTTTAATCGGTTACACAGCTACAGTTGAACAAATAAACAAAATACTTATGATATTGAAATATAACGATGATGTAAAAATATTAAAAATTATCGACTATATAAAATAATTGTATCCTATATTTTGTTATTTTACTTTCCTTATTAATTATTGAATAGGTGAAGTAAAGTAGGTTTAATCAAGGTGACCGTGGGCTTGCATTAAGTACAAACACAAAATATATTAGTATGTATTAGTAATAAGTTTATAGAAGATTGTTTTTGCTGCGACTTATTGAAATAGCTGGTCAGTATCAATATCATAGTATGTATAAAAATTACATTTTAGTTTTTAATAATTATAATAATAAATAAATCACTAAAAATACAAATTAAAATATAAGTCATATAAGACTCATACGTGAGTAAATATTATGCTACAAATTATTCTAGTAGAAGCCATATTATACATGTCTATATGTATTATTATATATTATATTATACTAGAGCGGGTGGTCTATTTACTACGCATATTATAATTAGATTTAGTAAAAGTATCGTAAATATTTTATATAGAAAAAAAACAGTTTTATCTAGAGACTTTTTGATTAAGTTGTCAAAAACAAATTATGATAAATCATCAAATAAAATCCCTAGATATATTTTAAAAAGCTTAATATTATAACTTATAAAAACCATCATAATTATTGAATGCTAAATATTTAAACATTTTCTACCTTATAATGCGTCATGTAAGTTATTAAAAAATATAATTTAAAATTACTTGCTTACAATGTTATAACATACCCAAAAATATGTTGTAATATGTTCAACATTGACCTTTGAGTGTAAGTGGTAACAAAAACCAACTAAAGCTTAGTATTGGACTTATTTTTTTATGAATTCTTATTATTAATTTTTGTATTTTAGTGTTAACAAAAAGCATGTATAAATATATATCATGCATTATAAGTTTCAGAATTTCTTAAGATAAACAATTAAATTTTACTAAGTCGAAAATCAAAATATAAAAATAACATTATTTCTAAATTAATTACCAGGAACATAACATTAAGTATATAATATATGTACACCTAATATATATTATTTTATACAATTTTACTGAATAACAAATACAAAAAACTAAAAAGTTTAAACACATAAAAAATACCTACAGTAAGTATATAATTATATTATATAAATAAACTTGTGTATATTCTGTCAGTATAAGTTCTAAAATTTGGTGCCTGTACATATAGTTCCGTGATTCACATAAATAGCTAAAAATAATATAGAAATTAATTTGTACTTAAAATAAAATTTCCATTTTGACACCGTGTATAATTTTAAATTTTCTCTTCTAAAACAAAAAAAACTATTGAATAGATGGCTATGTTGTTTTAAAAAATAAAAATCCTCAAAGTTATTGTTCATAATAAAAACGAATATATTCTCTACAATTACAATGAGCAATTATTCTTTTATTTTAGAGAACATGATGAGATTAATAACTGTTTTACTATAATAAAGCGTTATAGACTTGTAGTCAACACGACGATTTCACTATAGAAACAGCCTTCACATTATTTCAGATTCGCGAACCACGAGCAATCACTTTGATGTAGGTACGCAAAACTGGAATTGTATAATAAATATAATTTAATTTATTCGTGTTATAATATTATCGCCGCGATTTAGATATTCCAATAAGTGCATCTAAAATATATACAAAGCACCCTGTAATAAACTACACATACTTTTTTTCCATTTATTTTAATGACTAATCTGTTTGTGTACTTCGAAGTATATACTTTCTGCAGATTCTTATATTGTTTTTAAACCGCAATCAATGTTTTAAACTTGTATGGATTCATTTACAAGCATCTAAAATGTAATCTAAATTAAAATCATCTAGAATTATAAAATCATTGTATAAATGTGTACTCATTTCTATTAAATTTGACGTATTGCACATTTTTATTCGTGAAAGTAGTCCATAATACTGTAACTCGATAATCTGTATACGTACGAACAGAATGATATGTGTAAAATATCGAATGTATTACTATCTTTGTTATTTATTATTATTATTATTGTTATAACCGTTTAACCTGATATAAGTGATATGACACGATGCAGGTTTTTCACGACGTCGATATTTATTTATTTTTTTAAATCATTAAAATTTAGTTTTATGATCTCCACTCTTTCGTGTACCTATACAGCACTCGTCAATGCTCAACTTATCGTATCGAATGATTTCATGTTTACAAAATGTCTGGACAATAGTTCGTTATAATTGTATTGAAAAAAAAAATGAATTTTCTGAATGCAATTTTATAGATCGCGGTAATCGAAATAATCGTGCGATATTATTTTAACACAAAAATAATAATAGTTGTAATTATTATTTTTATATAATGCAACGCTGTAATTTCAAAATGTGTGCTTGTATTATATGCTTTTGGTCTCTGAAGGACATAAACGTGTTTTTTTTTAATGTTAATATGGTTTTGTTTTTAAATCGTGTCCATATGCTCAAATAATTATCTGTTTTGACTACTAGACAGGAATAACATAATAGTTCACCAATTTATAAAATTATTTTTTAATCAAATATTATATTATATACGTGTATATGTATAATGTATATACATATACCTCGATAATTTATTTGGCAAGTTTGATTGCATTATCTATCCATGCTTTATATATATATACACACACAAACATTATATTGTAGTGCGCGTATCAAGTGCAATACTCATTACTCGTAGGTTTCAGTAGAAAGAAAAATGTCAACAGCTTATTTTTTAAATTATTTTTATTTATTTTTTTTTGTTTTCAAGTTAAAAATTAAATCCATATAACATCTACAGTGAATTATAAAGGTACCTACCTATTTCTATCTACATCAACGAACTCATTAATAATGGTATTACAAGATATAAACTTAAGACCTGAATATGCAGTGAATGAATTGGATTATGGTCTGTTATAAATTGTAGAGCCCCGTCTTAAACAGTCTGGTAAATTATTTTCACATTTTTTAAAATAAATAGGTACCTAATAAGCAACCTCATAAATGACATAGAAAAAAAATTTTAATCAACTAATAATATTTTAAAATTTATTTAAAATTAAATAGTTTATCAATAATAATTAGGAATTTGGAAAAATCTACCTGCAAACAATACAATAATAATAATATACGTTGTCTCTCAAGTAAAAGGAATTGGTAAACATTTTGGAAAATAAAATTAAAATATACGTACAAGCTATATTTATCTTGCAACCAGAAAATACCTTAAAAAAATATGATTTAAACATTTACATGATTTTACTTAAAAAAAAACACACGCACATCATTATAACTATATATTATTATATTCATTGCTTTATATAGAATTTAAAAGAAAATTAAAAAGAAAGAAGTATGATTTAAATAAGAACACCAGATTGTTTAATGAAGAAGGTTTAAAATATAAAACTAATTACGATAAGAAAAAGCCAAAGATAAAAAAAAATGGATTTAGAGAGATAATGGTTAGTCAAAAATAGAAAAACAGGACTTGAAATAATTTCTAATAATAGAAAGGAAAAGGCAATTTTGAAAAGTATAAATATACATGGAAGGGGTCATAAACATAAACTGTCTGTTACGAAGATGATCACAGTAGAGAGACATTAAGAGAAAGGCGGAAGGAATGAGATTGGAAGAAGATGATGGGTAAGACGGAGACGAGAATTTTATATCATGAGGGATCTATAGATGAAGCGAGACTCCAGATCCATGGATGATTTAGAATAGAGGGGAAAGAATGAATAGAATTTATTTAGTTAATAATTATTTATAATTATCTAAGATAACTCTACATGACTATTGACTACATCATGAAATTAAGAACAACTTCAATGTGTAATAAATACATTTACCTAGTAAAACTCATATATTATTTTTTGTAAATGGTAATACATTATTATTAGCTGAAAAAGAAAATTTCAAAAATAATGAATGTAGTCATATTTTATAATAATTTTATTCTAAAGCAAAAAATTAATCGAACTTTTATTTAAAAAAAAAAAAAAAAAAAAAAAACATGAATAGAAATAGAAATATGTTATACAAATAACTTGATGAATATTTTAATATTTGGTAGATACCAAAAAATGTAGTCAACCTTTCAAATGCTTGAAACAATGTCCCTGATTATCTACAATTTGCATATTATTATTTGTAATATCAATGTAAGTATCAAAGATGAGTGAGTTTTAGTTAGGATAAATACTAGTATTAGCTATTGACTATATAATTATTTAAAATAATATAATGTATTAATAAATTATTTTGAAGGTAAAATATTATAAGTGTTTTTAACCTGTTAGTAATTCATATTAAAATTGCTTATCATTATTATGAATATAAAAATAGATATAAATTATTTAATACGTCAAAACAAAAATGATTAATTTATGATTATGTTTATTAAATATCAATATAATATGAAACTGGTAAAAGTTTATTTACAAAACATTGCTCATTCTAGGTGAAATTATTCCTTATAATAAGCTAAGGCCTGGGTTAATAAAAATGATAGCATTAATTTAACTAAACAAGTCATAGGATGGATATTTATAAATTAAATAATATGTTTTACACGCATGTACCTATACTCGTATGATGTATTAAATTATATAATATTTAATAAGTAAGTAATAATTTATAAAATGTGCAACCAAAAGAACAATCAGAAATCATGAATATTATTATATAATAATAATTCGGAAACAAAAAAGTGTTATCGTCTCATATTTTTAGATATTAAAATAATAATACGTTTATAAAAATTATTTATACTTAATCTTTTTTCTTACGATAAGAAAAAAACATAAAATATTATGAAATACAGTACTAAATTATTAAGTATTTTTAAGATTAGTTTATGCACGATAATATTTACAAGCTACAAATACAACTGTAAAGTGTAAAATACAACTAACGCTACCTATTCAAAACTGTGTCTGCCTTAAACAACTGTATAAGTATAGAAGCACCGCAATATAATTATTAAATAAAACATTTATATAATTTAAAATACATATTTATATACCCACTTATGAGCAAGACTTTATAACTGTATCGTTTTGTAAAAATGTATCTAAAACTAAAATTACTTAAATTATTTGCATAGCAAGTAATAAGTAACAACTCATTACAGTAACGTGACTCAAAAGTGTCAAAAGTCAAAACCAAACAAATATAATACCAGTGGCGGATCCAGGGGGGAGGGGTAATAGAGTAATACCCCCCTTGAGCTTAGGTTAGGTTACCCACTACCCAAAAGAATTATGATAAACTGTCAATCGGAGCTTGGCATGACGATTTATTACCACTCCCCCTCCCAATTGATAAATTTCTGGATCCACCCCTGTATAATACTGCAAAAACTTGCTAAACTTATTAAATAATATTGTTATACCCTATTGTCTGTAAAGGAAGTTTTGCAGATTTGTGTTTTTAATGTAAACACTGCATATGAGACGCGAGTTTATATAACTTAATATGCCTGTTGTGCCAATCTGTTTCAGTAACGTATTTAAGGTATTCGCTACCCTAAGTTAATAAAGTTCGATAACTCCCTGCTCCTGATCCTTTAGAGTTTAGACCATAACGTGGTTGTAATTTTCAAATAAACGTTTTAATTTTAGTCACAACAATTTAAGAATATGGATTAAAATAATGAAATAACTTTGTTATACACATTACACATAAACAAACCTCAGAAATATTTAATTAAAAATAATGGGACACGTATGATGATAACCAAAAGGTTACAATAATTAAAATATAAATATTTATTTTTTTAAGCTTATAGATAATTCAGTGTGTCGATAAACATCACTACCATACAATATACAGGATTTTGTATTGTCTTAAAATAAAAATAAAAATAAAAATTTGTAATTCGTACATTTGTTCCACGAAAGTCGAAACCATAAAACGAAACTAACTCAAAAATGATCAATATTTTGTTTAAAACAGACTTTTGTTCACATTATTATTCCATGTTGTTTCGCAATTTTCCATAAGCTTTTGAGAAATTCAATAACCACTGATTTAAATACTTAAACACAATTTTTGATTTGTTTTCATTTTCAATGTATGTATAATGTATATGAAACATAAAAGAGGAAATGTATTTTATAGTTTTTAATTGTTCAAAAAGTACTTTTGATAAATAACCAGTCAGATTAAGACTAAGATAGTAAAAATAATAAACCAATTTTAAATATTTAATTATTTAAGACGAGATTTTTGCCCACTCGATTTACAAAACAATTAATTTAATTACTATCTGGTAATCGCTATACATTTTTGTTGTTTAATTCTCCTGATTATAATATAATATCTTCCACCTTATGTAATATTTCGCGCGTTTAATGATACGAGTGTATTATATCTCTTATACCTTTCAATTTCATGCTAAAAGACGTAGCTTACATTCTAATAATATAACTGCCATGGCAATATATTGTATGTGTTTACCCACGAGGAATAGTGGAAACACATACAGCTTATATCTTTTTTTCTTTTACCATTACGTTAATTCGTAATTATAATCCTGGGAAAATTAAACACCAATACAAACAAATATTATATGATCGTGACTGGCATGCGGACAGTTAATAGTATTATTATATGTGCGTTATTCCAAATGGTGTAAAATCATATTATTATATTATCGTATTAGAACGTCGATGATATAGTATTTTAAAAATAATATTTTTATCAGCGGTCATAAATCGCGTGATTCGTTACCGTTAGCCATTACAAACACGGTTTTACTCTCGGTTGGAATACTTGGAATTATTGAAAATTCTATTTATCATATTAATAATTACAAGAAAATAACAGCGATTTAGTGTGGTTATCGCGTTGTAGTGTGGGCCAATATATAGAGGTATAGGACCATCCGCATTCCGCATACTATAATAAATTGTATGCACTTGAGTACACACATTCCCAATAAGAGGGCCTTTTACTCACATGTGTTATTTTTGTCATACATTCGTATTTAACAGCCAATTTGAGTTTAACAGAACCAATTTTGTATTGTAAGCTTTAATATAAGAGTGCATTTTTAACCTATTTTTCAAACTTGAAAATAAGAACATTTTTGCAATAATTGTTTATTTTAGTATTTTACGATGTTTCAATTTTTAAAATCAGTTGTGAGTGCATATGAAAATTATAAAATATTAGTCCAATTATGATTTACAAATGCTCATTAGTTGCTTACAAATAATTATTTTTTAATTAAACAACGATACGCACATAGAAATAATGTTCTTTTTATTAAGATTGTTCATAGATCCAGTCATTTTAATATTTTAAACAAACTGCACAAATTGGATCCACCGAACGTAAATTCGCAGTGCTGACTTTGCACGACGTATGTATTACGATAGACGTTAGTTGACGGAAACAACAATAACACCCACATTCGAGGATAGGATCCTCTTAAATTGATTATTTTTGTACATATTTATTCACACATACGCCGGATACTATTTTAATGGAAATTTCGATAAGGGTTCAAAAGTTTGACAGTTGTTAGTACGAATAAAAATCAGTCAATACTAACCGTAAATATTGTAAAATGATATTGCTTACTGGTAGAAATATATCACTACACCAATCTATCTGTCTATCTTGATTCTTGACCTAGTTGCCATGGTTAAGACTCAAAAGTAGTACAAAGTATTATTTAACTATAATAATATTTTCATCACAACTCGCATTATTCTTTTTTAATATTATATCGTTCTATTGACAATTCATTTTATTAATATTTTATGCAGGTATGTCATATGAATATTTTTCATAAACAATAAGAAACTACCGACAACTTATAACAGTTTACATTTAATATACATGTATCACTCATTAGTTAGATATTTATTCACCGTAACATATTATCCAAGAATTTTTATTAAGCAATAGATACAAGGTACAACATTAATAACTATTTGCTATATTTAATGCGGGACTAATAAATTAGTATGAATATGAACCAGAAATTTAATCTGTCCGTAAATTGAACTAATTTCTCGCAATTATTTTACATTTAGTCAAAATTATAAATTCCATCACATATTGGTTATATTTTGGTTCACATATTTTGTAATTTTTAAATTGTCACTTTGTACATTATTTTAGTGTTATTACTTATTAAGATAGAACTTGAAACAGCAACATTTATAAAAAAAAACAACAGTTTAAAAGCATAAATGAAAGCTGTTAATTAAAATAGTCGTATTATTTTGAAAAATATTAACTTAAAAAGTTATAAGTTATAGTAAATTCAAAGTTGTATTTATATGCATTTTAATATAAGAATATCATCATATTGTACACTGCAATCAGATTTATAAATTTATAAATATTAGTAAACATCATACGAAATAATAGCATTATGATAATATATATCTATATTCTATATAGATAATTATTAATTATACAGAACATGGGTACTATAAATTAAATTTTGTATAAACTTAAATATTTTACTACTATTATGTTTTTTACATAAACGTAAATTTTCAATAACATATTAATTGTAAATTATATAATTAGTACTGATGTATTATTATATGTACGTATCTACTAGTTATCTATGTATAAATCAAATATGTATATTAATTATTTTATTGAACATAAATAAAATACCAAACAAGTACTTTAAAAGTAGGTATTGATCATAAAAATATTTCAATTTTAATTTTATGATTGTTCAAAGTATATATTAGTATTTATTGTATTATTATACGTTTTATTAGTCATATTTTATATTTTTATCTAGTATTTAATATAATAGAATTCAAGAAGTGGACTTAATTAAATTTTTATAATCTGAATAAAAAAAAACACAATAAACATACATTCCAGAATGATTTATATATTACCCACGCCGTTACTTTTTAATTCATGGTATCCGTATCACAAATGTGTGCTCTGTGTCTTAAATTATAATTATATAAATATAGTTCATTTGCATTTTACCAGCAATACCTATATTAAATTTATTCAATATAATTGAAATAAATTGATAATTGAGATTTGAGAATATATTACGTTTATCTTCTAAACGAAAAACCTATTATGCTTAGTACACAAAGTTAAATAACTTGAGAACTAATCGTCCAAATTTAAATTTGGATACATTAACATTTTAAATAAAATCAACTGCTTTATAATTAACTTTTATTAGTAAAAAAGTTAATTCTCATTTAAAAAGAAATCTATCTTTTCAGGATATTCTTTTTAAATGGTTTAAGCAAAATCCAAGTATTTAGAAATATAGCCTTTAGGTATAATTAAAAAATTCCAATAATCAAACTAAATAAGCCCATTATTAAAAAAATAAAAATAAATAAAGGTGAGCATGCTTGGTGAGTCATTCTGTATTATATTTTATAATATTACATAAATGAATAAAAAAATGTACGAGTAAAATATTTAGGACCAATACCTATATAAAATCAAAGTTCTATAGTGTCAAACTAAATCGCCGACATTTTGCAGATTAGTCATTTTGCTAATATTGGACATAAGTATTTGTCTGAAAATTATTTTTGATTAGATTGTTATCAAGTAGATTTACTACTTAAGTAGTAAATCTACTTAAGTTAAGTGGCTTATTAAAAACATGTTGGTTTATCGATTGTTTTTATTATTTATAAGTTATAACCAAAAATTAACGAACCATAAACGAATGTATACTTAAAAATGTGTCTGCACATTATACAAATACAAGTAGGCTAATACAATAAACACTCCAACAAAATTAAGTTTTTTTTTTTTTTTAATTTGGCTACTCTACCAAAAAAATTAAGAAAAACATTTACCTCATTCCCCCGCTTTTCGGGTCTGTGCTTATAATTAATATTATTACGTTACGTATTTACGCAGTATTGCTGTAATTATTTGTAGTATAATAGCGGAAAACGTTGTGGGCACTGCACAAAATATCGCCATACAATATAGCTAAAGTAGCGGTCTTGTGCACACGCAAATCGACTGCTCTCTTAGTACAATAAGTTTAACTACATTATAATTGATGCACGCTCCAGCATTGTATAAATTTAAAAAAAGAATTTGTTTAAAAATTTTCATTTAATCCGGCGAAGAGATGTATAAATTTTACAACAACTCGTATAATATTATATTGTGTGCATGAATGATACAATAATAAATATATCGTAAATATTATTATATTATATAAATTATTCAACGTTTCTTTATTTAATACTTTTATCCTCACACTTGTCAGAATACTATTTGCTTAAATAAACTCCAGTTTCTGACACCAGCTTAAATTTTGAAACGCACACGCAACTACGATAAATAGTTTTTGAATAACATATTATATCCGGTAAATAATAATAAATTTTAAGAAATAAAGTATGTACCCCATATGATTTGATTAATATTTGTTACAATTTTACCATATAAATCGTTTTCAAAAACAAAATGTTTGAAATCATATAAATATTTGTATATTTTCAATAGTAAACAATTTAATAATTTTCAATATGAAAAATTCACTCTGAACGATGTAAAATATAGTCATGTTTATAAATACCTACAACTTTTCCAAATTATCGAACAACCATATAAAAATAACGTATTATAATATAGTAATGCAGATAAAAATTAATAAAATCAAATCACATTTGCATCAAAATCCACATTGCACACGCAGGTAAAAATACAATCACTCAAAGAGATGTAGGTACCTAAACTTTTGTTAATCGCTTAGGTTAATTTAATGAAAAATAAATTGAATTTGTAGGCGAAACATTGAATTGAGTTTCAAATATTGAATTTAGTTCCGCAACACTTTTGGGTTATCGTCGCTATCGAAGTTGAGTCCTACTAATATTGTTAGGATATTCGAGTTGAGTCTTTTTTTAATTGTTATAATAAGTATAAAGGGTCAATTAATACAAAAATATTAAAAATAATAATAAATAAAGATACTTTTTACCTAGAGAAAAATTTTCTACTGAAAGTTATAGGAAATACGAAAAAAAATTGAAAATTTGTCATACCAATAAATATTTCAAAAAGAGTTGTACTTTGTTGAAAATTTTATCATAATATAGGTATTAAAAATAATAATTTGGAAATTTCAAATATATAATTATCTTATTATTTTTGGAAATATAACAAAATATTAAAAAATGTTTGAGGAGAAATAATTATTTTACGAGTGTATATCTAAACATACACTCCATTTTCACTCGTAATAATTTAATAATTAAGTAAGTATTAACTAATCGTGTGTCACCGGCTATATAGATAGTTATAACATTTTATCTATACGAACTCAATTCAAATATATTAAGGTAATAAGCTGGACTTAACTCAAACACATAAAAGTAGTATAAACTCAATTCAAGATTATCGGTTTTAACCTTGAAATTAAGTCCTACCTGGGCTCCATATAGTGTACCAGCACTCAATGTCCAAAAGAAATAGATATTTTATTTATTTAATAACAGACATTATCCCAATTTACAGTAAATTAAAAACAATGATAAACTGTCAAACATAGCATCAAATAAACATTAAAAAATGGTTACAGAATAATAATATAATAATAAAATAATAATAGTTGGTTCTATAATAATTATGATAATAAGTTAATCATAAAGAAGAAAAATAAATATATAATATACATACATATTGTATATGGATACGTAGATATATAATATTATACATAGATATTTAAATGAAAATATAATGCGATGGATAATAGGTAAACGACAAAAGTCATAGATATAAAACGAATTTATTCTGTTGTGATAAAAAAAAGTACAAAACATATGTGGGCGATAAACTGCGCTTATGCCAGAATTGGAAAACAGATTTTTTAAAATTCGTTTGACATGAAACGACACCCCGCCGTCGAAACAGACTGCACGCTGCAGTCGTACAGGTGTTATAGGTATTATTAGATATACTATTAAACAGGACTAGGATTGAGTAGGTATTCGACACATACAAATATACAATAATATACATAAACATGGTAGGTATACAGCCCGGCACACGTGATAATAATATCGCTGTAATTCTGTAAATAATGTGCGCGCGCGTTGTCGCCTCCGCCGGGAAAAAACACGAAACTCGCCGGCTGC